>NW_027251579.1:0-340750 GCF_044704955.1 Pristiophorus japonicus | reverse complement strand
TTACTCCCCAACTCTCTTCCTCCCCCAAGCTCTCCTACTCTGCCAGGTTATCCTACTCCCCCAAGCTCCGCGACTCCCCCAAGCTCTCTTACTCCCCCAAGCTCTCTTCCTCCCCCTAGCTTTCTTCCTCCCACAAGTTCTCTTACTCCCCCAAGCTCTCCTACTCGCCCAAGCTCTCCCACTCCCACAAGCTCTACTACTCCCACAAGCACGCATACTTCCCCAAGCTCTCATACACCCCAAGCTCTCATACGCCCCCAAGCTCTCCAACCCTCCCAAGCTCTCCTACTCTCCCAAGCTCTCCGAATCCCCCAAACTCTCCTACTCCCCCAAGCTCTCCTACTCCCCCAAGCTCTCCTACTCTTCCAAGCTCTCCTACTCCCCCAAGCTCTCCTACTCCCCCAAGCTCTCCTAATCCCCCAAGCTCTCCTACTCCCCCAAGATCTCCTACTACCCTAAGTTCTCCTACACCCCAAAGTTCTCCTACTCCCCCACGCTCTCCTACTCCCCCAATCTCTCCTACTCCCCCAAGCTCTCCTACTCCCACAAGCTCTCCTACTCCCCAAAGCTCTCCTACTCTCCCAAGCTTTCCTACGCCCCCAATCTTTCCTACTCCCCAAGCTCTCCTACTCCCCCAAGCGCTCCTACTCCCCCAAACTCTCCTATTCCCCAAGATCTCCTACTCCCCCAAGCTCTCCTACTCCCCCAAGCTCACTTACTCCCACAAGCTCTCTATCCGTCCCAAGCTTTCTTCCTCTCCCAAGTTCTCTTACTTCCCCAAGCTCTCCTACTGGCCCAAGCTCTCCCACTCCGACAAGCTCTACTACTCACCCAAGCTCGCCTACTTCCCCAAGCTCTCATACACCCCAAGCTCTCCTACTCTCCCAAGCTCTCCGAATCCCCCAAGCTCTCCTACTCCCCCAGGCTCTCCTACTCCCCCAAGCTCTCCTCCTCCCCGAAGCTCTTCTACTGCCCCAAGTTCTCCTGCTTCGCCAAGCTCTCCTACTCTCCCAAGCTCGCCTACTCCCCCAAGCTCGCCTACTCCCCCAAGCTCTCCTAATCCCCAAAGCTCTCCTACTCCCACAAGATCTCCTACTACCCCAAGCTCTCCTACTCCCCAAGCTCTCCTACTCCCTCAAGCTCTCCTACTACCCCAATCTCTCCTACTCCCCCAAGCTCTCATGCTCCCCCAAGTTCTCCTACTCCGCCAAGCTCTCCTACTCTCCTAAGCTCACATACTCCCCCAAGCTCTCCTACTCCCCCAAGCTCTCCTAATCCCCCAATCTCTCCTACTCCCCCAACATCTCCTACTAACCCAAGCTCTCCTACTCCCCCAAGCTCTCCTGCTCCCCCAAGCTTTCCTACTCCCCCAAGCTCTCCTACTCCCACAAGCTCTCCGACTCCCCAAAACTCCCCTACTCTCCCAAGCTCTCCTACTCCCCCAAGCTCTCCTACTCCCCCAAGCTCTCCTACTCCCCTAAGCTCTCCTACTCCCCCAAGCGCTCCTACTCCCCCAAGCTCTCCTACTACCCCAAGCTCTCCCACTCCCCCAAGCTCTCTTACTCCCCCAAACTCTCTTACACCCCAAGATCTCTTACTCCACCAAGCTCTCTTACTCCCCCAAGCTCTCTTACTCCCCCAAGCTCTCTAACTCCCTGAAGCCATCCTACTCTGCCAATTTCTCCTAATCCTCCAAGCTCACTTCCACCCCCAAGCTCTCTTACTCCCCCAAAGTCTCTTACTACCCCAAGCTCTCTTACTCCCCCAAGCTCTCTTACTCCCCCAAGCTCTCTTTCTCCACCAAGCTCTCTTACTCCCCCACGCTCTCTTACTCCCCCAAGCTCTCCTACTCTGCCAAGTTCTCCTTCTCCCTCAAGCTCTCCTACACCCGCAAGCGCTAGTACTCCCCCAAGCTCACCTATTCCCACATGCTCACCTGTATCCCAAGCTCTCCTACTCCCCCAAGCTATCTTACTCCCCCAAGCTCTCTTACTCCCCCAAGCTCTCTTCCTCCCCCAAGCTCTCCTACTCGCCCAAGCTCTCCTACTCCCCCAAGCTCCCCTACTCCCCCAAGCTCTCCTACTCCCCAAGCTCTCTTACACCCGCAAGCTCTCTTACTCCCCCAAGCTCTCTTACTCCTTCAAGCTCTCTTGCTCCCCCAAGCTCTCTTACTCCCGAAGCTCTCTTCCTCCCCCAAGCTCTCCTACTCTGCCAAGTTCTCCTAATCCCCCAAGCTCCGCGACTCCCCCAAGCTCTCCTACTCCCCCAAGCTCTCCTACTCCCACAAGCTCTCTTACTCCCCAAAGCTCTCTTTCTCCCCCTAGCTTTCTTCCTCCCCCAAGTTCTCTTACTCCCCCAAGCTCTCCTACTCGCCCAAGCTCTCCCACTCCCACAATCTCTACTACTCCCCCAAGCACGCATACTTCCCCAAGCTCTCATACACCCCAAGCTCTCATACGCCCCCAAGCTCTCCAACCCTCCCAAGCTTTCCTACTCTCCCAAGCTCTCCGAATCCCCCAAACTCTCCAACTCCCTTAAGCTCTCCTACTCCCCCAAGCTCTCCTAATCCCCCATGCTCTCCTACTCCCCCAAGATCTCCTGCTTCCCCAAGTTCTCCTACTCCCCCAAGCTCTCCTACTCCCCCAAGCTCTCCTACTCCCCCAAGCTCTCCTACTCCCCCAATCTCTCCTACTCCCCCAAGCTCTCCTAATCCCCCAATCTCTCCTACTCCCCCAAGATCTCCTACCAACCCAAGCTCTCCTACTCACCCAATCTCTCCTGCTCCCCCAAGCTTTCCTACTCCCCCAAGCTCTCCTACTCCCACAAGCTCTCCGACTCCCCAAAACTCCCCTACTCTCCCAAGCTCTCCTACTCCCCCAAGCTCTCCTACTCCCCCAAGCTCTCCTACTCCCCTAAGCTCTCCTACTCCCCCAAGCGCTCCTACTCCCCCAAGCTCTCCTATTACCCCAAGCTCTCCCACTCCCCCAAGCTCTCTTACTCCCCCAAACTCTCTTACACCCCAAGATCTTTTACTCCACCAAGCTCTCTTACTCCCCCAAGCTCTCTTACTCCCCCAAGCTCTCTAACTCCCTGAAGCCATCCTACTCTGCCAATTTCTCCTACTCCTCCAAGCTCACTTCCACCCCCAAGCTCTCTTACTCCCCCAAACTCTCTTACTACCCCAAGCTCTCTTACTCCCCCAAGCTCTCTTACTCCCCCAAGCTCTCTTTCTCCACCAAGCTCTCTTACTCCCCCACGCTCTCTTACTCCCCCAAGCTCTCCTACTCTGCCAAGTTCTCCTTCTCCCTCAAGCTCTCCTACACCCGCAAGCGCTAGTACTCCCCCAAGCTCACCTATTCCCACATGCTCACCTGTATCCCAAGCTCTCCTACTCCCCCAAACTATCTTACTCCCCCAAGCTCTCTTACTCCCCCAAACTCTCTTCCTCTCCCAAGCTCTCCTACTCGCCCAAGCTCTCCTACTCCCCCAAGCTCCCCTACTCCCCCAAGCTCTCCTACTCCCCAAGCTCTCTTACACCCGCAAGCTCTCTTACTCCCCCAAGCTCTCTTACTCCTTCAAGCTCTCTTGCTCCCCCAAGTTCTCTTACTCCCGAAGCTCTCTTCCTACCCCAAGCTCTCCTACTCTGCCAGGTTCTCCTACTCCCCCAAGCTCCGCGACTCCCCCAAGCTCTCCTACTCCCCCAAGCTCTCCTACTCCCACAAGCTCTCTTACTCCCCCAAGCTCTCTTTCTCCCCCTAGCTTTCTTCCTCCCCCAAGTTCTCTTACTCCCCCAAGCTCTCCTACTCGCCCAAGCTCTCCCACTCCCACAATCTCTACTACTCCCCCAAGCACGCCTACTTCCCCAAGCTCTCATACACCCCAACCTCTCATACGCCCCCAAGCTCTCGAACCCTCCCAAGCTCTCCTACTCTCCCAAGCTCTTCGAATCCCCCAAACTCTCCAACTCCCTTAAGCTCTCCTACTGCCCCAAGCTCTCCTAATCCCCCATGCTCTCCTACTCCCCCAAGATCTCCTGCTACCCCAAGTTCTCCTACTCCCCCAAGCTCTCCTACTCCCCCAAGCTCTCCTACTCCCCCAAGCTCTCCTACTCCCCCAAGCTCTCCTACTCCCCCAATCTCTCCTACTCCCCCAAGCTCTCCTACTCCCACAAGCTCTCCTACTCCGCAAAGCTCTCCTACTCTCCCAAGCTTTCTTACTCCCCCAAGCTCTCCTACTCCCCCAAGCTCTCCTACTCTCCTAAGCTCTCCTACTCCCCCAAGCTCTCCTACTCCCCCAAGCTCTCCTAATCCCCCAAGCTCTCCTACTCCCCCAAGATCTCCTACTACCCCAAGTTCTCCTACTCCCCCAAGCTCTCCTACTCCCCCACGCTCTCCTACTCCCCCAATCTCTCCTACTCCCACAAGCTCTCCTACTCCCACAAGCTCTCCTACTCCCCAAGCTCTCCTACTCCCCCAAGCGCTCCTACTCCCCCAAACTCTCCTACTCCCACAAGACCTCCTACTCCCCCAAGCTCTCCTACTCCCCCAAGCTCTCTTACTCCCCCAAGCTCTCTTTCTCCCCAAGCTTTCTTCCTCCCCCAAGTTCTCTTACTCCCCCAAGCTCTCCTAATCGCCCAAGTTCTCCCACTCCCACAAGCTCTACTACTCCCCCAAGCTCGCCTACTTCCCGAAGCTCTCATACACCCCAAGCTCTCATACGCCCCCAAGCTCTTATACCCTCCCAAGCTCTCCTACTCTCCCAAGCTCTCCGAATCCCCCAATCTCTCCTACTCTCCCAGGCTCACCTACTCCCCCAAGCTCTCCTCCTCCCCTAAGCTGTCCTACTGCCCCAAGTTCTCCTGCTCCGCCAAGCTCTCCTACTCTCCCAAGCTCGCCTACTCCCCCAAGCTCTCTTACTCCCCCAAGCTCTCCTACTCTGCCAAGTTCTCCTTCTCCCTCAAGCTCTCCTACACCCGCAAGCGCTTGTACTCCCCCAAGCTCACCTATTCCCACATGCTCACCTGTTCCCCAAGCTCTCCTACTCCCCCAAGCTATCTTACTCCCCCAAGCTCTCTTACTCCCCCAAGCTCTCTTCCTCCCCCAAGCTCTCCTACTCGCCCAAGCTTTCCTACTCCCGCAAGCTCCCCTACTACCCCAAGCTCTCCTGCTCCCCAAGCTCTCTTACACCCGCAAGCTTTCTTACTCCCCCAAGCTCTCTTACTCCTTCAAGCTCTCTTACTCCGCCAAGCGCTCTTACTCCCCAAGCTCTCTTCCTCCCCCAAGCTCTCCTACTCTGCCAAGTTCTCCTACTCCCCCAAGCTCCACGACTCCCCCAAGCTCTCCTACTCCCCCAAGCTCTCCTGCTCCCACAAGCTCTCTTACTCCCCCAAGCTGTCTTTCTCCCCCTAGCTTTCTTCCTCCCCCAAGTTCTCTTACTGCCCCAAGCTCTCCTACTCGCCCAAGCTCTCCCACTCCCACAATCTCTACTACTCCCCCAAGCACGCCTACTTCGCCAAGCTCTCATACACCCCAAGTTCTCATACGCCCCCAAAGCTCTCCTCCTCCCCCAAGCTCTCCTACTCCCCCAAGCTCTCGTACTCCCCCAAGCTCTCCTACTCCCCCAAACTCTCCTAATCCCCCAAGATCTCCTACTCCTCCAAGCTCTCCTACTCTCCCAAGCTCTCCTACTCCCCCAAGCTTTCCTACTCCCCCAAGCTCTCCTACTTCCCCAAGCGCTCCTACTCCCCCAAGCTCTCCTACTCCCCCAAGCTCTCCTACTCCCCCAAGCTCTACTGCTCCCCCAAGCTCTCTTACTCCTTTAAGCTCTCTTACTCCCCCAACCTCTCCTACTCGCCCAAACTCTCCTACTCCCCCAAGCACTCCTACTCACCCAAGCTCCCTTACTTCCCCAAGCTCTCTTTCTCCACCAAGCTCTCTTACTCCCCCAAGCTCTCTTACTCCCCAAGCTCTCTAACTCCCCCAAGCCCTCCTACTCTGCCAATTTCTCCTACTCCTCCAAGCTCACTTACTCCCCCAAGCTCTCTTACTCCCCCAAGCTTTCCTACTCGCCCAAGCTCTTCTACTCCCCCAAGCTCCCCTACGCCCCCAAGCTCTCCTACTCCCCAAGCTCTCTTACACCCGCAAGCTCTCTTACTCCGACAAGCTCTCTTACTCCTTCAAGCTCTCTTACTCCCCCAAGCTCTCTTACTCCCCAAGCTCTCTTCCTCCCCCAAGCTCTCCTACTCTGCCAAGTTATCCTACACCCCCAAGCTCCGCGACTCCCCCAAGCTCTCTTACTCCCCCAAGCTCTCTTTCTCCCCCTAGCTTTCTTCCTCCCCCAAGTTCTCTTACTCCCCCAAGCTCTCCTACTCGCCCAAGCTCTCCCACTCCCACAAGCTCTACTACTCCCCCAAGCACGCATACTTCCCCAAGCTCTCATACACCCCAAGCTCCCATACGCCCCCAAGCTCTCCAACCCTCCCCAGCTCTCCTACTCCCCAAGCTCTCCTACTCCCCCAAGTTCTCCTACTACCCCAAGTTCTCCTACTCCCCCAAGCTCTCCTACTCTCCCAAGCTCACCGAATCCCCCAAACTCTCCTACTCCCCCAAGCTCTCCTACTCCCCCAAGCTCTCCTACTCCCCCAAGCTCTCCTACTCCCCAAGCTCTCCTACTCCCCCAAGCTCTCCTACTACCCCAAGTTCTCCTACTCCCCCAAGCTCTCCTACACCCCCACGCTCTCCTACTCCCCCAATCTCTCCTACTCCCCCAAGCTCTCCTACTCCCACAAGCTCTCCTACTCCCCAAAGCTCTCCTACTCTCCCAAGCTTTCCTACGCCCCCAATCTTTCCTACTCCCCAAGCTCTCCTACTCCCCCAAGCTCTCCTACACCCCCACGCTCTCCTACTCCCCCAATCTCTCCTACTACCCCAAGCTCTCCCACTCCTACAAGCTCTACTACTCCCCCAAGCACGCATACTTCCCCAAGCTCTCATACACCCCAAGCTCTCATACGCCCCCAAGCTCTCCAACCCTCCCAAACTCTCCTACTCTCCCAAGCTCTCCGAATCCCCCAAACTCTCCTACTTCCCCAAGCTCTCCTACTGGCCCAAGCTCTCCCACTCCGACAAGCTCTACTACTCACCCTAGCTCGCCTACTTCCGCTAGCTCTCATACACCCCAAGCTCTCCTACTCTCCCAAGCTCTTCGAATCCCCCAAGCTCTCCTACTCCCCCAAGCTCTCTTACATTCCCAAGCTCTCTTACTCCCCCAAGCTCACTTACTCCCCCAAGCTCGCTTACTCCCCAAAGCTCTCTTACTCCCCCAACATCTCTTACTCCCCCAAGCTCTCTTACTCTCCCAAGCTCTCCGACTGTGCCAAATTCTCCTACTCTCCCAAGCTCCCCGAATGCCCAAGTTCTCCTACTCCCGCAAGCTACCCTACTCCCCCAAGCTCTCCTACTCCCCCAAGCTCTCGTATTCCCCCAAGCTCTCTTACACCCCAAGCTCTCTTACTCCCCCAAGCTCTCTTTCTCCCCCAAGTTCTCTTACTCCCTCAAGCTCTCTTACTCCCCCAAGCTCTCTTACTCCCGCAAGCTCTCTTACTCCCCCAAGCTCTCCTACTCTGCCAAGTTCTCCTCCTCCCCCAAGCTCTCTTACATCCCCAAGCTCTCTTACTCCCCCAAGCTCTCTTACTCCCCCAAGCTCTCTTACTCGCCCAAGCTCTCTTTCTCCCCCAAGCTCTCTTACTCCCTCAAGCTCTCTTACTCCCCCAAGCTCTCTTACTTCCCAAACTCTCTTACTCACCCAAGCTCTCCTAATCTGCCAAGTTCTCCTACTCCCCCAAGGTCAGCGACTCCCCCAAGCTCTCCTACTACCCAAGCTCTCCCACACCCCAAGCTCTTCTACTCCCCCAAGCTCTCCTACTCCCCCAAGCTCTCCCACTCCCCCAAACTCTATTACTCCCCCAAGCTCTCTTACTCCCCCAAGCTCTCTTACTCCCCCAAGCTCTCCTACTGTGCCAATTTCTCCTAATCTCCCAAGCTCCCCGAATCCCCAAGTTCTCCTACTCCCCCAAACTCCCCTACTCACCCAAGCTCTCCTACTCCCCCAAGCTCTCGTATTCCCCCAAGCTCTCTTACTCCCCAAGCTCTCTTACTCCCCCAAGCTCAATTACTCCTCCAAGCTCTCCTATTCAGCCAAATTCTCCTACTCGCCCAATCTCTCCTTCTCCTCCAAGCTCTCCTACTCCCCCAAGCGCTCCTACTGCCCCAAGATCTCCTACTCCCCCAAGCTCTCTTACTCCCCTAAGCTCTCTTACTCCCCCAAGCTCTCCTACTCGCCCAAGCTCTCCTACTCCCCCAAGCTCTCCTACTCCCCCAAGCTCTCCTACTCCCCCAAGCTCTATTACTCCCCCAAGCTCTCTTACTCCCCAAGCTCTCTTACTCCCCCAAGCTCTCTAACTCCCCCAAGCTCTCCTACTCTGCCATGTTCTCCTCCTCCCCCAAGCTCTCTTACTCCCCCAAGCTCTCTTACATCCCCAAGCTCTCTTACTCCCCCAAGCTCTCTTACTCCCCCAAGCTCTCTTACTCCCCTAAGCTCTCTTTCTCCCCCAAGCTCTCTTACTCCCTCAAGCTCTCTTACTCCCCCAAGCTCTCTTACTCCCCCAAGCTCTCTAACTCCCCCAAGCTCTCCTACTCTGCCATGTTCTCCTCCTCCCCCAAGCTCTCTCACATTCCCAAGCTCTCTTACTCCCCCAAGCTCTCTTACTCCCCCAAGCTCCCCTACTCCCCCAAGCGCTCCTACTCCCCCAAGCTCTCGTATTCCCCCAAGCTCTCTTACTCCCCAAGCTCTCTTACTCCCCCAAGCCATCCTACTCCCCCAAGCTCTCCTACTCCACCAAGCTCTCTTACTCCCCCAAGCTCTCTTACTCCCCCAAGCTCTCTAACTCCCCCAAGCTCTCCTACTCTGCCAAGTTCTCCTCCTCCCCCAAGCTCTCTTACATCTCCAAGCTCTCTTACTACTCCAAGCTCTCCTACTGCCCCAAGCTCTCTGACTCCCCCAAGCTATCCTACTCCCCCAAGCCCTCCTACTCCCCCAAGCTCTCCTACTCCCCCAAGCTCTCTTAGTCCCCCAAGCTCTCTTACTCCACCAAGCTCTCTTACTCCCCTAAGCTCTCTTACTCCCCCAAGCTCTCCTACTCGCCCAAGCTCTCCTATTCCCCCAAGCCCTCCTACTCCCCCAAGCTTTCCTACTCCCCCAAGCTCTCTTACTCCACCAAGCTCTCTTACGCCCCCAAGCTCTCTAACTTCCCCAAGCTCTCCTACTCTGCCAAGTTCTCCTCCTCCCCCAAGCTCTCTTACATTCCCAAGCTCTCTTACTCCCCCAAGCTCACTTACTCCCCCTATCTCGCTTACTCCCCAAAGCTCTCTTACTCCCCCAACATCTCTTACTCCCCCAAGCTCTCTTACTCTCCCAAGCTCTCCGACTGTGCCAATTTCTCCTACTCTCCCAAGCTCCCCGAATGCCCAAGTTCTCCTACTCCCGCAAGCTACCCTACTCCCCCAAGCTCTCCTACTCCCCCAAGCTCTCGTATTCCCCCAAGCTCTCTTACACCCCAAGCTCTCTTACTCCCCCAAGCTCTCTTTCTCCCCCAAGTTCTCTTACTCCCTCAAGCTCTCTTACTCCCCCAAGCTCTCTTACTCCCGCAAGCTCTCTAACTCCCCCAAGCTCTCCTACTCTGCCAAGTTCTCCTCCTCCCCCAAGCTCTCTTACATCCCCAAGCTCTCTTACTCCCCCAAGCTCTCTTACTCCCCCAAGCTCTCTTACTCCCCAAAGCTCTCTTACTCCCCCAAGCTCTCTTACTCTCCCAAGCTCTCCGACTGTGACAATTTCTCCTGCTCTGCCAAGCTCCCCGAATCCCCAAGTTCTCCTACTCGCCCAAGCTCTCCTATTCCCCCAAGCCCTCCTACTCCCCCAAGCTCTCCTACTCCCCCAAGCTCTCTTACTCCACCAAGCTCTCTTACGCCCCCAAGCTCTCTAACTTCCCCAAGCTCTCCTTCTCTGCCAAGTTCTCCTCCTCCCCCAAGCTCTCTTACATTCCCAAGCTCTCTTACTCCCCCAAGCTCACTTACTCCCCCAAGCTCGCTTAATCCCCAAAGCTCTCTTACTCCCCCAACATCTCTTACTCCCCCAAGCTCTCTTACTCTCCCAAGCTCTCCGACTGTGCCAATTTCTCCTACTCTCCCAAGCTCCCCGAATGCCCAAGTTCTCCTACTCCCGCAAGCTACCCTACTCCCCCAAGCTCTCCTACTCCCCCAAGCTCTCGTATTCCCCCAAGCTCTCTTACACCCCAAGCTCTCTTACTCCCCCAAGCTCTCTTTCTCCCCCAAGTTCTCTTACTCCCTCAAGCTCTCTTACTCCCCCAAGCTCTCTTACTCCCGCAAGCTCTCTTACTCCCCCAAGCTCTCCTACTCTGCCAAGTTCTCCTCCTCCCCCAAGCTCTCTTACATCCCCAAGCTCTCTTACTCCCCCAAGCTCTCTTACTCCCCCAAGCTCTCTTACTCCCCAAAGCTCTCTTACTCCCCCAAGCTCTCTTACTCTCCCAAGCTCTCCGACTGTGCCAATTTCTCCTGCTCTGCCAAGCTCCCCGAATCCCCAAGTTCTCCTACTCCCCCAAGCTCCACTACTCCCCCAAGCTCTCCTACTCTCCCAAGCTCTCGTATTCCCCCAAGCTCTCTTACTCCCCAAGTTGTCTTACTCCCCCAAGCTCAATTACTCCCCCAAGCTCTCCTTCTCTTCCAAGCTCTCCTACTCCCCCAAGCGCTCCTACTGCCCCAAGATCTCTTACTCCCCCAAGCTCTCTTACTCCCCCAAGCTCTCTTACTCGCCCAAGCTCTCTAACTCCCCCAAGCTCTCCTACTCTGCCAAGTTCTCCTCCTCCCCCAAGCTCTCTTACGTCCCTAAGCTCTCTTACTCCCCCAAGCTCTCTTACTCCCCCAAGCTCTCTTTCTCCCCAAAGCTCTCCCACTCCCCCAAGGTCTCTTACTCCCCCAAGCTCTCTTACTCCCCCAAGCTCTCTTACTCTCCCAAGCTCTCCTACTGTGCCAATTTCTCCTACTCTCCCAAGCTCCCCGAATCCCCAAGGTCTCCTACTCCCCCAAGCACCCCTACTCCCACAAGCTCTCCTATTCCCCCAAGCTCTCGTATTCCCCCAAACTCTCCTACTCCCCAAGCTCTCTTTCTCCCCCAAGCTCAATTACTCCTCCAAGCTCTCCTACTCTGCCAATTTCTCCTACTCCCCCAAGCTCTCCTTCTCCTCCAAGCTCTCCTACTCCCCCAAGCGCTCCTACTGCCCCAATATCTCCTACTCCCCCAAGCTCTCTTACTCGCCCAAGCTCTCTTTCTCCCCCAAGCTCTCTTACTCCCTCAAGCTCTCTTACTCCCCCAAGCTCTCTTACTTCCCAAACTCTCTTACTCCCCCAAGCTCTCCTAATCTGCCAAGTTCTCCTACTCCCCCAAGGTCAGCGACTCCCCCAAGCTCTCCTACTACCCAAGCTCTCCCACACCCCAAGCTCTTCTGCTCCCCCAAGCTCTCCTACTCCCCCAAGCTCTCCCACTCCCCCTAACTCTATTACTCCCCCAAGCTCTCTTACTCCCCCAAGCTCTCTTACTCCCCCAAGCTCTCCTACTGTGCCAATTTCTCCTACTCTCCCAAGCTCCCCGAATCCCCAATTTCTCCTACTCCCCCAAACTCCCCTACTCCCCCAAGCTCTCCTACTCCCCCAAGCTCTCGTATTCCCCCAAGCTCTCTTACTCCCCAAGCTCTCTTACTCCCCCAAGCTCAATTACTCCTCCAAGCTCTCCTATTCTGCCAAATTCTCCTACTCGCACAATCTCTCCTTCTCCTCCAAGCTCTCCTACTCCCCCAAGCGCTCCTACTGCCCCAAAATCTTCTACTCCCCCAAGCTCTCTTACTCCCCTAAGCTCTCTTACTCCCCCAAGCTCTCCTACTCGCCCAAGCTCTCCTACTCCCCCAAGCTCTCCTACTCCCCCAAGCTCTCCTACTCCCCCAAGCTCTCTTACTCCCCCAAGCTCTCTTACTCCCCCAAGCTCTCTTACTCCCCCAAGCTCTCTAACTCCCCCAAGCTCTCCTACTCTGCCATGTTCTCCTCCTCCCCCAAGCTCTCTTACTCCCCCAAGCTCTCTTACTCCCCCAAGCTCTCTAACCCCCCCAAGCTCTCCTACTCTGCCAAGTTCTCCTCCTCCACCTAGCTCTCTTACATCCCCAATCTCTCTTACTCCCCCAAGCTCTCTTACTCCCCCAAGCTCTCTTACTCTCCCAAGCTCTCCTACTGTGACAATTTCTCCTACTCTCCCAAGCTCCCCGAATCCCCAAGTTCTCCTACTCCCCCAAGCTCCACTACTCCCCCAAGCTCTCCTACTATCCCAAGCTCTCGTATTCCCCCAAGCTCTCTTACTCCCCAAGTTCTCTTACTCCCCCATGCTCAATTACTCCTCCAAGCTCTCCTACTCTGCCAAGTTCTCCTACTCCCCCAAGCTCTCCTTCTCCTCCAAGCTCTCTTACTCCCGCAAGCTCTCTAACTCCCCCAAGCTCTCCTACTCTGCCAAGTTCTCCTCCTCCCCCAAGCTCTCTTACATCCCCAAGCTCTCTTACTCCCCCAAGCTCTCTTACTCCCCCAAGCTCTCTTACTCCCCAAAGCTCTCTTACTCCCCCAAGCTCTCTTACTCTCCCAAGCTCTCCGACTGTGCCAATTTCTCCTGCTCTCCCAAACTCCCCGATTCCCCAAGCTCTCCTACTCTCCCAAGCTCTCGTATTCCCCCAAGCTCTCTTACTCCCCAAGTTCTCTTACTCCCCCAAGCTCAATTACTCCCCCAAGCTCTCCTTCTCTTCCAAGCTCTCCTACTCCCCCAAGCGCTCCTACTGCCCCAAGATCTCTTACTCCCTCAAGCTCTCTTACTCCCCCAAGCTCTCTTACTCGCCCAAGCTCTCTAACTCCCCCAAGCTCTCCTACTCTGCCAAGTTCTCCTCCTCCCCCAAGCTCTCTTACGTCCCTAAGCTCTCTTACTCCCCCAAGCTCTCTTACTCCCCCAAGCTCTCTTTCTCCCCCAAGCTCTCCCACGCCCCCAAGGTCTCTTACTCCCCCAAGCTCTCTTACTCCCCCAAGCTCTCTTACTCTCCCAAGCTCTCCTACTGTGCCAATTTCCCCTACTCTCCCACGCTCCCCGAATCCCCAAGTTCTCCTACTCCCCCAAGCTCCCCTACTCCCACAAGCTCTCCTATTCCCCCAAGCTCTCGTATTCCCCCAAACTCTCTTACTCCCCAAGCTCTCTTACTCCCCCAAGCTCAATTACTCCTCCAAGCTCTCCTACTCTGCCAATTTCTCCTACTCCCCCAAGCTCACCTTCTCCTCCAAGCTCTCCTACTCCCCCAAGCGCTCCTACTGCCCCAAGATCTCCTACTCCCCCAAGCTCTCTTACTCCACCAAGCTCTCTTACTCCCCCAAGCTCTCTAACTCCCCCAAGCTCTCCTACTCTGCCAAGTTCTCCTCTTCCCCCAAGCTCTCTCACATTCCCAAGCTCTCTTACTCCCCCAAGCTCTCTTACTCCCCCAAGCTCCCCTACTCGCCCAAGCGCTCCTACTCCCCCAAGCTCTCGTATTCCCCCAAGCTCTCTTACACCCCATGCTCTCTTACTCCCTCAAGCTCTCTTACTCCCCCAAGCTCTCTTACTTCCCAAGCTCTCTTACTCCCCCAAGCTCTCCTACTCTGCCAAGTTCTCCTACTCCCCCAAGGTCCGCGACTCCCCCAAGCTCTACTACTACCCCAAGCTCTCCCACTCCCCCAAGGTCTCTTACTCCCCCAAGCTCTCTTACTCGCCCAAGCTCTATTACTCTCCCAAGCTCCCCTACTGTGCCAATTTATCCTACTCTCCCAAGCTCCCCGAATCCCCAAGTTCTCCTACTCCCCCAAGCTCCCCTACTCCCCCAAGGTCTCCTACTCCCCCAAGCTCTCGTATTCCCCCAAGCTCTCTTACTCCCCAAGCTCTCTTACTCCCCCAAGCCATCCTACTCCCCCAAGCTCTCCTACTCCCCCAAGCTCTCTTACTCCCCCAAGCTCTCTTACTCCGCCAAGCTCTCTAACTCCCCCAAGCTCTCCTACTCTGCCAAGTTCTCCTCCTCCCCCAAGCTCTCTTACATCTCCAAGCTCTCTTACTCCTCCAAGCTCTCCTCCTGCCCCAAGCTCTCTGACTCCCCCAAGCTATCCTACTCCCCCAAGCCCTCCTACTCCCCCAAGCTCTCCTACTCCCCCAAGCTCTCTTAGTCCCCCAAGCTCTCTTACTCCCCCAAGCTCTCTTACTCCCCTAAGCTCTCTTACTCCCCCAAGCTCTCCTAATCGTCCAAGCTCTCCTATTCCCCCAAGCCCTCCTACTCCCCCAAGCTCTCCTACTCCCCCAAGCTCTCTTACTCCACCAAGCTCTCTTACGCCCCCAAGCTCTCTAACTCCCCCAAGCTCTCCTACTCTGCCAAGTTCTCCTCCTCCCCCAAGCTCTCTTACATTCCCAAGCTCTCTTACTCCCCCAAGCTCTCTTACTCCCCCAAGCTCGCTTACTCCCCAAAGCTCTCTTACTCCCCCAACATCTCTTACTCCCCCAAGCTCTCCGACTGTGCCAATTTCTCCTACTCTCCCTAGCTCCCCGAATCCCCAAGTTCTCCTACTCCCGCAAGCTCCCCTACTCCCCCAAGCTCTCCTACTCCCCCAAGCTCTCGTATTCCCCCAAGCTCTCTTACACCCCAAGCTCTCTTACTCCCCCAATCTCTCTTTCTCCCCCAAGTTCTCTTACTCCCTCAAGCTCTCTTACTCCCCCAAGCTCTCTTACTCCCGCAAGCTCTCTAACTCCCCCAAGCTCTCCTACTCTGCCAAGTTCTCCTCCTCCCCCAAGCTCTCTTACATCCCCAAGCTCTCTTACTCCCCCAAGCTCTCTTACTCCCCCAAGCTCTCTTACTCCCCAAAGCTCTCTTACTCCCCCAAGCTCTCTTACTCTCCCAAGCTCTCCGACTGTGCCAATTTCTCCTGCTCTCCCAAGCTCCCCGAATCCCCAAGTTCTCCTACTCCCCCAAGCTCCACTACTCCCCCAAGCTCTCCTACTCTCCCAAGCTCTCGTATTCCCCCAAGCTCTCTTACTCCCCAAGTTGTCTTACTCCACCAAGCTCAATTACTCCCCCAAGCTCTCCTTCTCTTCCAAGCTCTCCTACTCCCCCAAGCGCTCCTACTGCGCCAAGATCTCTTACTCCCCCAAGCTCTCTTACTCCCCCAAGCTCTCTTACTCGCCCAAGCTCTCTAACTCCCCCAAGCTCTCCTACTCTGCCAAGTTCTCCTCCTCCCCCAAGCTCTCTTACGTCCCTAAGCTCTCTTACTCCCCCAAGCTCTCTTACTCCCCCAAGCTCTCTTTCTCCCCCAAGCTCTCCCACTCACCCAAGGTCTCGTACTCCCCCAAGCTCTCTTACTCCCCCAAGCTCTCGTATTCCCCCGAACTCTCCTACTCCCCAAGCTCTCTTACTCCCCCAAGCTCAATTACTCCTCCAAGCTCTCCTACTCTGCCAATTTCTCCTACTCCCCCAAGCTCTCCTTCTCCTCCAAGCTCTCCGACTACCCCAAGCGCTCCTACTGCCCCAAGATCTCCTACTCCCCCAAACTCTCTTCCTCGCCCAAGCTCTCTTTCTCCCCCAAGCTCTCTTACTCCCTCAAGCTCTCTTACTTCCCAAACTCTCTTACTCCCCCAAGCTCTCCTAATCTGCCAAGTTCTCCTACTCCCCCAAGGTCAGCGACTCCCCCAAGCTCTCCTACTACCCAAGCTCTCCCACACCCCAAGCTCTTCTACTCCCCCAAGCTCTCCTACTCCCCCAAGCTCTCCCACTCCCCCAAACTCTATTACTCCCCCAAGCTCTCTTACTCCCCCAAGCTCTCTTACTCCCCCAAGCTCTCCTACTGTGCCAATTTCTCCTACTCTCCAAAGCTCCCCGAATCCCCAAGTTCTCCTACTCCCCCAAACTCCCCTACTCCCCCAAGCTCTCCTACTCCCCCAAGCTCTCGTATTCCCCCAAGCTCTCTTACTCCCCAAGCTCTCTTACTCCCCCAAGCTCAATTACTCCTCCAAGCTCTCCTATTCTGCCAAATTCTCTTACTCGCCCAATCTCTCCTTCTCCTCCAAGCTCTCCTACTCCCCCAAGCGCTCCTACTGCCCCAATTCTCCTACTCCCCCAAGCTCTCTTACTCCCCTAAGCTCTCTTACTCCCCCAAGCTCTCCTACTCGCCCAAGCTCTCCTACTCCCCCAAGCTCTCCTACTCCCCCAAGCTCTCCTACTCCCCCAAGCTCTCTTACTCCCCCAAGCTCTCTTACTCCCCCAAACTCTCTTACTCCCCCAAGCTCTCTAACTCCCCCAAGCTCTCCTACTCTGCCATGTTCTCCTCCTCCCCCAAGCTCTCTTACTCCCCCAAGCTCTCTTACTCCCCCAAGCTCTCTAACCCCCCCAAGCTCTCCTACTCTGCCAAGTTCTCCTCCTCCACCTAGCTCTCTTACATCCCCAAGCTCTCTTACTCCCCCAAGCTCTCTTACTCCCCAAAGCTCTCTTACTCCCCCAAGCTCTCTTTCTCCCCCAAGCTCTCTTACACCCTCAAGCTCTCTTACTCCCCCAAGCTCTCTTACTCTCCCAAGCTCTCCTACTGTGACAATTTCTCCTACTCTCCCAAGCTCCCCGAATCCCCAAGTTCTCCTACTCCCCCAAGCTCCACTACTCCCCCAAGCTCTCCTACTATCCCAAGCTCTCGTATTCCCCCAAGCTCTCTTACTCCCCAAGTTCTCTTACTCCCCCATGCTCAATTACTCCTCCAAGCTCTCCTACTCTGCCAAGTTCTCCTACTCCCCCAAGCTCTCCTACTCGTCCAAGCTCTCCTATTCCCCCAAGCCCTCCTACTCCCCCAAGCTCTCCTACTCCCCCAAGCTCTCTTACTCCACCAAGCTCTCTTACGCCCCCAAGCTCTCTAACTCCCCCAAGCTCTCCTACTCTGCCAAGTTCTCCTCCTCCCCCAAGCTCTCTTACATTCCCAAGCTCTCTTACTCCCCAAAGCTCCCTTACTCCCCCAAGCTCGCTTACTCCCCAAAGCTCTCTTACTCCCCCAACATCTCTTACTCCCCCAAGCTCTCCGACTGTGCCAATTTCTCCTACTCTCCCTAGCTTCTCGAATCCCCAAGTTCTCCTACTCCCGCAAGCTCCCCTACTCCCCCAAGCTCTCCTACTCCCCCAAGCTCTCGTATTCCCCCAAGCTCTCTTACACCCCAAGCTCTCTTAGTCCCCCAAGCTCTCTTTCTCCCCCAAGTTCTCTTACTCCCTCAAGCTCTCTTACTCCCCCAAGCTCTCTTACTCCCGCAAGCTCTCTAACTCCCCCAAGCTCTCCTACTCTGCCAAGTTCTCCTCCTCCCTCAAGCTCTCTTACATCCCCAAGCTCTCTTACTCCCCCAAGCTCTCTTACTCCCCCAAGCTCTCTTATTCCCCAAAGCTCTCTTACTCCCCCAAGCTCTCTTACTCTCCCAAGCTCTCCGACTGTGCCAATTTCTCCTGCTCTCCCAAGCTCCCCGAATCCCCAAGTTCTCCTACTCCCCCAAGCTCCACTACTCCCCCAAGCTCTCCTACTCTCCCAAGCTCTCGTATTCCCCCAAGCTCTCTTACTCCCCAAGTTGTCTTACTCCACCAAGCTCAATTACTCCCCCAAGCTCTCCTTCTCTTCCAAGCTCTCCTACTCCCCCACGCGCTCCTACTGCGCCAAGATCTCTTACTCCCCCAAGCTCTCTTACTCCCCCAAGCTCTCTTACTCGCCCAAGCTCTCTAACTCCCCCAAGCTCTCCTACTCTGCCAAGTTCTCCTCCTCCCCCAAGCTCTCTTACGTCCCTAAGCTCTCTTACTCCCCCAAGCTCTCTTACTCCCCCAAGCTCTCTTTCTCCCCCAAGCTCTCCCACTCCCCCAAGGTCTCTTACTCCCCCAAGCTCTCTTACTCCCCCAAGCTCTCGTATTCCCCCAAACTCTCCTACTCCCCAAGCTCTCTTACTCCCCCAAGCTCAATTACTCCTCCAAGCTCTCCTACTCTGCCAATTTCTCCTACTCCCCCAAGCTCTCCTTCTCCTCCAAGCTCTCCGACTACCCCAAGCGCTCCTACTGCCCCAAGATCTCCTACTCCCCCAAACTCTCTTCCTCGCCCAAGCTCTCTTTCTCCCCCAAGCTCTCTTACTCCCTCAAGCTCTCTCACTCCCCCAAGCTCTCTTACTTCCCAAACTCTCTTACTCCCCCAAGCTCTCCTAATCTGCCAAGTTCTCCTACTCCCCCAAGGTCAGCGACTCCCCCAAGCTCTCCTACTACCCAAGCTCTCCCACACCCCAAGCTCTTCTACTCCCCCAAGCTCTCCTACTCCCCCAAGCTCTCCCACTCCCCCAAACTCTATTACTCCCCCAAGCTCTCTTACTCCCCCAAGCTCTCTTACTCCCCCAAGCTCTCCTACTGTGCCAATTTCTCCTACTCTCCAAAGCACCCCGAATCCCCAAGTTCTCCTACTCCCCCAAACTCCCCTACTCCCCCAAGCTCTCCTACTCCCCCAAGCTCTCGTATTCCCCCAAGCTCTCTTACTCCCCGAGCTCTCTTACTCCCCCAAGCTCAATTACTCCTCCAAGCTCTCCTATTCTGCCAAATTCTCCTAATCGCCCAATCTCTCCTTCTCCTCCAAGCTCTCCTACTCCCCCAAGCGCTCCTACTGCCCCAAGTTCTCCTACTCCCCCAAGCTCTCTTACTCCCCTAAGCTCTCTTACTCCCCCAAGCTCTCCTACTCGCCCAAGCTCTCCTACTCCCCCAAGCTCTCCTACTCCCCCAAGCTCTCCTACTCCCCCAAGCTCTCTTACTCCCCCAAGCTCTCTTACTCCCCCAAACTCTCTTACTCCCCCAAGCTCTCTAACTCCCCCAAGCTCTCCTACTCTGCCATGTTCTCCTCCTCCCCCAAGCTCTCTTACTCCCCCAAGCTCTCTTACTCCCCCAAGCTCTCTAACCCCCCCAAGCTCTCCTACTCTGCCAAGTTCTCCTCCTCCACCTAGCTCTCTTACATCCCCAAGCTCTCTTACTCCCCCAAGCTCTCTTACTCCCCAAAGCTCTCTTACTCCCCCAACATCTCTTTCTCCCCCAAGCTCTCTTACACCCTCAAGCTCTCTTACTCCCCCAAGCTCTCTTACTCTCCCAAGCTCTCCTACTGTGACAATTTCTCCTACTCTCCCAAGCTCCCCGAATCCCCAAGTTCTCCTACTCCCCCAAGCTCCACTACTCCCCCAAGCTCTCCTAGTATCCCAAGCTCTCGTATTCCCCCAAGCTCTCTTACTCCCCAAGTTCTCTTACTCCCCCATGCTCAATTACTCCTCCAAGCTCTCCTACTCTGCCAAGTTCTCCTACTCCCCCAAGCTCTCCTTCTCCTCCAAGCTCTCCTACTCCCCCAAGCCCTCCTACTCCCCCAAGCTCTCCTACTCCCCCAAGCTCTTTTACTCCCCCAAGCTCTCTTACTCCCGCAAGCTCTCTAACTCCCCCAAGCTCTCCTACTCTGCCAAATTCTCCTCCTCCCCCAAGCTCTCTTACATCCCCAAGCTCTCTTACTCCCCCAAGCTCTCTTACTCCCCCAAGCTCTCTTACTCCCCAAAGCTCTCTTACTCCCCCAAGCTCTCTTACTCTCCCAAGCTCTCCGACTGTGCCAATTTCTCCTGCTCTCCCAAGCTCCCCGAATCCCCAAGTTCTCCTACTCCCCCAAGCTCCCCTACTCCCCCAAGCTCTCCTACTCTCCCAAGCTCTCGTATTCCCCCAAGCTCTCTTACTCCCCAAGTTCTCTTACTCCCCCAAGCTCAATTACTCCCCCAAGCTCTCCTTCTCTTCCAAGCTGTCCTACTCCCCCATGCGCTCCTACTGCCCCAAGATCTCTTACTCCCCCAAGCTCTCTTACTCCCCAAGCTCTCTTACTCGCCCAAGCTCTCTAACTCCCCCAAGCTCTCCTACTCTGCCAAGTTCTCCTCCTCCCCCAAGCTATCGTATTCCCCCAAACTCTCTTACTCCCCAAGCTCTCTTACTCCCCCAAGCTCAATTACTCCTCCAAGCTCTCCTACTCTGCCAATTTCTCCTACTCCCCCAAGCTCTCCTTCTCCTCCAAGCTCTCCTACTACCCCAAGCGCTCCTACTGCCCCAAGATCTTCTACTCCCCCAAAGCTCTCTTACTCCACCAAGCTCTCTTACTCCCCCAAGCTCTCTAACTCCCCCAAGCTCTCCTACTCTGCCAAGTTCTCCTCCTCCCCCAAGCTCTCTCACATTCCCAAGCTCTCTTACTCCCCCAAGCTCTCTTACTCCCCCAAGCTCCCCTACTCCCCCAAGCGCTCCTACTCCCCCAAGCTCTCGTATTCCCCCAAGCTCTCTTACACCCCATGCTCTCTTACTCCCTCAAGCTCTCTTAATCCCCCAAGCTCTCTTACTTCCCAAGCTCTCTTACTCCCCCAAGCTCTCCTACTCTGCCAAGTTCTCCTACTCCCCCAAGGTCCGCGACTCCCCCAAGCTCTGCTACTACCCCAAGCTCTCCCACTCCCCCAAGGTCTCTTACTCCCCCAAGCTCTCTTACTCGCCCAAGCTCTATTACTCTCCCAAGCTCCCCTACTGTGCCAATTTATCCTACTCTCCCAAGCTCCCCGAATCCCCAAGTTCTCCTACTCCCCCAAGCTCCCCTACTCCCCCAAGGTCTCCTACTCCCCCAAGCTCTCGTATTCCCCCAAGCTCTCTTACTCCCCAAGCTCTCTTACTCCCCCAAGCCATCCTACTCCCCCAAGCTCTCCTACTCCCCCAAGCTCTCTTACTCCCCCAAGCTCTCTTACTCCCCCAAGCTCTCTAACTCCCCCATGCTCTCCTACTCTGCCAAGTTCACTCCTCCCCCAAGCTCTCTTACATCTCCAAGCTCTCTTGCTCCTCCAAGCTCTCCTACTGCCCCAAGCTCTCTGACTCCCCCAAGCTATCCTACTCCCCCAAGCCCTCCTACTCCCCCAAGCTCTCCTACTCCCCCAAGCTCTCTTAGTCCCCCAAGCTCTCTTACTCCCCCAAGCTCTCTTACTCCCCTAAGCTCTCTTACTCCCCCAAGCTCTCCTACTCGCCCAAGCTCTCCTATTCCCCCAAGCCCTCCTACTCCCCCAAGCTCTCCTACTCCCCCAAGCTCTCTTACTCCACCAAGCTCTCTTACGCCCCCAAGCTCTCTAACTCCCCCAAGCTCTCCTACTCTGCCAAGTTCTCCTCCTCCCCCAAGCTCTCTTACATTCCCAAGCTCTCTTACTCCCCCAAGCTCTCTTACTCCCCCAAGCTCGCTTACTCCCCAAAGCTCTCTTACTCCCCCAACATCTCTTACTCCCCCAAGCTCTCTTACTCTCCCAAGCTCTCCGACTGTGCCAATTTCTCCTACTCTCCCAAGCTCCCCGAATCCCCAAGTTCTCCTACTCCCGCAAGCTCCCCTACTCCCCCAAGCTCTCCTACTCCCCCAAGCTCTCGTATTCCCCCAAGCTCTCTTACACCCCAAGCTCTCTTACTCCCCCAAGCTCTCTTTCTCCCCCAAGTTCTCTTACTCCCTCAAGCTCTCTTACTCCCCCAAGCTCTCTTACTCCCGCAAGCTCTCTAACTCCCCCAAGCTCTCCTACTCTGCCAAGTTCTCCTCCTCCCCCAAGCTCTCTTACATCCCCAAGCTCTCTTACTCCCGCAAGCTCTCTTACTCCCCCAAGCTCTCTTACTCCCCAAAGCTCTCTTACTCCCCCAAGCTCTCTTACTCTCCCAAGCTCTCCGACTGTGCCAATTTCTCCTGCTCTGCCAAGCTCCCCGAATCCCCAAGTTCTCCTACTCCCCAAGCTCCACTACTCCCCCAAGCTCTCCTACTCTCCCAAGCTCTCGTATTCCCCCAAGCTCTCTTACTCCCCAAGTTGTCTTACTCCCCCAAGCTCAATTACTCCCCCAAGCTCTCCTTCTCTTCCAAGCTCTCCTACTCCCCCAAGCGCTCCTACTGCCCCAAGATCTCTTACTCCCCCAAGCTCTCTTACTCCCCCAAGCTCTCTTACTCGCCCAAGCTCTCTAACTCCCCCAAGCTCTCCTACTCTGCCAAGTTCTCCTCCTCCCCCAAGCTCTCTTACGTCCCTAAGCTCTCTTACTCCCCCAAGCTCTCTTACTCCCCCAAGCTCTCTTTCTCCCCCAAGCTCTCCCACTCCCCCAAGGTCTCTGACTCCCCCAAGCTCTCTTACTCCCCCAAGCTCTCTTACTCTCCCAAGCTCTCCTACTGTGCCAATTTCTAATACTCTCCCAAGCTCCCCGAATCCCCAAGGTCTCCTACTCCCCCAAGCTCCCCTACTCCCACAAGCTCCCCTACTCCCCCAAGCTCTCCTACTCTCCCAAGCTCTCGTATTCCCCCAAGCTCTCTTACTCCCCAAGTTCTCTTACTCCCCCAAGCTCAATTACTCCCCCAAGCTCTCCTTCTCTTCCAAGCTCTCCTACTCCCCCAAGCGCTCCTACTGCCCCAAGATCTCTTACTCCCCCAAGCTCTCTTACTCCCCAAGCTCTCTTACTCGCCCAAGCTCTCTAACTCCCCCAAGCTCTCCTACTCTGCCAAGTTCTCCTCCTCCCCCAAGCTCTCTTACGTCCCTAAGCTCTCTTACTCCCCCAAGCTCTCTTACTCCCCCAAGCTCTCTTTCTCCCCCAATCTCTCCCACTCCCCCAAGGTATCTTACTCCCCCAAGATCTCTTACTCCCCCAAGCTCTCTTACTCTCCCAAGCTCTCCTACTGTGCCAATTTCTCCTACTCTCCCAAGCTCCCCGAATCCCCAAGTTCTCCTACTCGCCCAAGCTCCCCTACTCCCACAAGCTCTCCTATTCCCCCAAGCTCTCGTATTCCCCCAAACTCTCTTACTCCCCAAGCTCTCTTACTCCCCCAAGCTCAATTACTCCTCCAAGCTCTCCTACTCTGCCAATTTCTCCTACTCGCCCAAGCTCTCCTTCTCCTCCAAGCTCTCCTACTCCCCCAAGCGCTCCTACTGCCCCAAGATCTTCTACTCCCCCAAGCTCTCTTACTCCACCAAGCTCTCTTACTCCCCCAAGCTCCCCTACACCCCCAAGCTCTCCTGCTCCCCAAGCTCTCCTACACCCGCAAGCTCTCTTACGCCCCCAAGCTCGCTTTCTCGCTCAAGCTCTCTTACTCCCCCAAGCTCTCTTTCTCCACCAAACTATTTTACTCCCCCAAGCTCTCTTACTCCCATAAGCTCTTCTACTATGCCAAGTTCTCCTTCTCCCTCAAGCACTCCTACACCCGCAAGCGCTCGTACTCCCCCAATCTCTCCTATTCCCTCAAGCTCACCTGTTCCCCAAGCTCTCCTACTCCCCCAAGCTATCTTGCTCCCCCACAAGCTCTCTTTATCCCCCAAGCTCTCTTTCTCCCCCAAGCTCTCCAACTCGCCCAAGGTCTCCTACTCCCCCAAGCTATCCTACTCCCCCAAGCTCTCCTACATCCCGAAGCTCTCCAACGCCCGCAATCTCTCCTACTCCCCCAATCACTCCTACACCCGCAAGCTTTCCTACTCCCCCATGCCCCCCTACTCCCCCAAGCTCTCCGACTCCCCCAAGGTCTCCTACTCCACAACCTCTCCAACTCCGGGAAGCACTCCTACTCCGGTAAGCGTTCCTTCTCCGTTATGCTCTCCTACTCTCCCAAGCTCTCCTACTCTCCCAAGCTCTCCTTCTCCCCCTTGCTCTCATTCTCCCCCTTGCTCTCCTTCTCCCCCAAGCTCTCCTTCTCCCGCAAGCTCTCCTACTCCCCCAAGCTCTCCTACTCGCCCAAGCTCTCCTACTCCCCCAAGATTTCCTGCTCCCCCAATCTCTCCTACTCCCCCAAGTTCACCTATTCCGGTAAGCTCTCCTACTCCCCCAATCTATACTACTCCCCAAAGCTGTCCTCCTCCCCCAAACTGTCCTACTCCCACAAGCTCTGCTACTCCCCAAAGCTCTCCGACTCTCCCAAGCTCTCCAACTCCCCCAAGCTCTTCTACTCCCCCAAGCTCTCCTACTCCCCCAATCTCTCCTACTCGCCCAAACTCTCCTACTCCCCCAAGATCTCCTACTCCTCCAAGCTCTCCTACTCTCCCAAGCTCTCCTACTCCCCCAAGTTCTCCTACTCCCCCAAGCTCTCCTATTCCCCCAAACTCTCCTACTCCCCCAAGCGCTCCTACTCCCCCAAGCTCTCCTACTCCCTCAAGCTCTCCCACTCCCCCAAGCTCTCTTACTCCCCCAAGCTCTCTTACTCCCCAAGCTCTCTTACTCCACCAAGCTCTCCTAATCCCCCAAGCTCTCCTCCTCCCGCAAGCTCTCCTACTCCCCCAAGGTCACCTATTCCCACAAGTTCACCTGTTCCCCAAGCTCTCCTACTCCCCCAAGCTATCTTACTCCCCCAAGCTCTCTTACTCCCCCAAGCTCTCTTCCTCCCCCAAGCTCTCCTACTCGCCCAAGCTCTCCTACTCCACCAAGCATCCCTACTCCCCCAAGCTCTCCTACTCCCCAAGCTATCTTACACCAGCAAGATCTCTTACTCCCCCAAGCTCTCTTATTCCTTCAAGCTCTCTTACTCACCCAAGCTCTCTTACTCCCCAAGCACTCTTCCTCCCACAAGCTCTCCTACTCTGCCACGTTCTCCTACTCCCCCAAGCTCCGCGAATCGCCCAAGCTCTCCTACACCCCAAACTGTCCTACTCCCCCAAGCTCTCCATCTCGCACAAGCGTTCCTACTCCCCAAAGCTCTCCTACTCTCCCAAGCTCTCCTACTCCCCCAATCTTTCCTACTCCCCCAAGCTCTCCTACACCCCCAAGCTCTCCTACTCCCCCAAACTCTCCTATCACCCCAAGATCTCCTACTCCCCCAAGCTCTCCTACTCTCCCAAGCTCTCCCACTCCCCCAAGCTCTCCTATTCCCCAAGCTCTCCTACTCCCCCAAGCTTTCCTGCTCCCCCAAGCTCTGCTACTCCCCCAAACTCTCCTACTCCCCCAAGATCTCCTACTCCCCCAAGCTCTTCTACTCTCCCAAGCTCTCCTACTCTCCCAAGCTCTCCTACTCCCCCAAGCGCTCCTACTCCCCCAAGCTCTCCTACTCATCCAAGCTCTCCCACTCCCCCAAGCTCTCTTACTCCCCCAAGCTCTCTTACTCCCCAAGCTCTCTTACTCCACAAAGCTCTCTTACTCCACCAAGCTCTCCGACTCGCCCAAGCTCTCCTACTCCCCCAAGATCTCCTACTCTCCAGAGCTCTCCTACTGCCCCAAGCTCTCTGTCTCCCCCAAGCTCTGCTATACCGCCAAGCGCTCCTACTCCCCCAAGCTCTCCTACTCCCCCAAGCTCTCCTACTCCCACAAGCTCTCCTACTCCCCAAAGCTCTCCTACTCTCCCAAGCTTTCCTAGTCCCCCAAGTTCTCTTACACCCCAAGCTCTCCTACTCCCACAAACTCTCCTACTCCCCAAAGCTCTCCTACTCTCCCAAGCTTTCCTACTCCCCCAAGCTTTCCTACTCCCCCAAGCTCTCCTACTCCCCCAAGCTCTCTTACTCGCCCAAGCTCTCTTTCTCCCCCAAGCTTTCTTCCTCCCCCAAGTTCTCTTACTCCCCCAAGCTCTCCTACTGGCCCAAGCTCTCCCACTCCGACAAGCTCTACTGCTCCCCCAAGCTCGCCTACTTCCCCTAGTTCTCATACACCCCAAGCTCTCATACGCACCCAAGCTCTCCTACCCTCCCAAGCTCTCCTACTCTCCCAAGCTTTCCGAATACCCCAAGCTCTACTGCTAGCCCAGGCTCTCCTACTCCCCCAAGCTCTCCTCCTCCCCTAAGCTCTCCTACTGCCCCAAGTTCTCCTGCTCCGCCAAGCTCTCCTACTCTCCCAAGCTCGCCTACTCCCCCAAGCTCTCCTACTCCCCCAAGCTCTCCTAATCCCCCAAGCTCTCCTCCTCCCCCAAGATCTCCTACTACCCCAAGCTCTCCTACTGCCCCAAGCTCTCCTACTCCCCCAAGCTCTCCTACTCCCCCAATCTCTCCGACTCCCCCAAGCTCTCCTGCTCCCCCAAGTTCTCCTACTCCGCCAAGCTCTCCTAGTCTCCCAAGCTCACCTACTCCCCCAAGCTCTCCTAATCCCCCAAGCTCTCCTAATCCCCCAAGCTCTCCTACTCCCCCAAGATCTCCTACTAACCCAAGCTCTCCTACTCCCCCAAGCTCTCCTGCTCCTCCAAGCTTTCCTACTCCCCCAAGCTCTCCTACTCCCACAAGCTCTCCGACTCCCCCAAGCTCTCTTACTCTCCAAAGCTCTCTTACTTCCCAAGCTCTCTTACTCCCCCAAGTTCTCTTACACCCCAAGCTCTCTTACTCCCCCAAGCTCTCCTACTGTGCCAAATTATCCGACTCCCCCAAGCTCCCCGAATCCCCCAAGTTCTCCTACTCCGCCAAGCTCCCCTACTCCCCCAAGCTCTCCTACTCCCCCAAGCTCTCGTATTCCCCCAAGCTCTCTTACTCCCCCAAGCTCTCTTACACCCCCAAGCTCTCTTACTCCTGCAAGCACTCCTACCCTCCCAAGCGCTCCTACAGCCCCATGCTCTCCTACTCCCCCAAGCTCTACTGCTCCCCCAAGCTCTCTTACTCCTTTAAGCTCTCTTACTCCCCCAACCTCTCCTACTCGCCCAAGCTCTGATACTCCCCCAAGCACTCCTACTCACCCAAGCTCTCCTACTCCCACAAGCTCTCTTACTCGCCCAAGCTCTCTTACTCCCCCAAGCTCTCTAACTCCCCCAAGCCCTCCTACTCTGCCAATTTCTCGTACTCCTCCAAGCTCATTTACACCCCCAAGCTCTCTTACTCCCCCAAACTCTCTTACTACCCCAAGCTCTCTTACTCCCCCAAGCTCTCTTACTCCCACAAGCTCTCTTTCTCCACCAAGCTCTCTTACTCCCCCAAGCTCTCTTACTCCCCCAAGCTCTCCTACTCGCCCAAGCTATCCTACTCCCCCAAGCTCCCCTACTCCCCCAAGCTCTCCTACTCCCCAAGCTCTCTTACACCCGCAAGCTCTCTTACTCCCCCAAGCTCTCTTACTCCTTCAAGCTCTCTTACTCCCCCAAGCTCTCTTACTCCCCAAGCTCTCCTACTCGCCCAAGCTCTCCCACTCCCACAATCTCTACTACTCCCACAAGCACGCATACTTCCCCAAGCTCTCATACACCCCAAGCTCTCATACGCCCCCAAGCTCTCCAACCCTCCCAAGCTCTCCTACTCTCCCAAGCTCTCCGAATCCCCCAAACTCTCCTACTCTCCAAAGCTCTCCTACTCCCCCAAGCTCTCCTACTCTCCGAAGCTCTCCTACTCCCCAAAGCTCTCCTACTCCCCCAAGCTCTCTTACTCCCCCAAGCTCTCTTCCTCCCCCAAGCTCTCCTACTCGCCTAAGCTCTCCTACTCCACCAAGCATCCCTACTCCCCCAAGCTCTCCTACTCCCCAAGCTCTCTTACACCAGCAAGATCTCTTCCTCCCCCAAGCTCTCTTATTCCTTCAAGCTCTCTTACTCACCCAAGCTCTCTTACTCCCCAAGCACTCTTCCGCCCACAAGCTCTCCTACTCTGCCAAATTCTCCTACTCCCCCAAGCTCCGCGACTCGCCCAAGCTCTCCTACACCCCAAACTGTCCTACTCCCCCAAGCTCTCCATCTCGCACAAGCGTTCCTACTCCCCAAAGCTCTCCTACTCTCCCAAGCTCTCCTACTCCCCCAATCTTTCCTACTCCCCCAAGCTCTCCTACTCCCCCAATCTCTCCTTCTCCCCCAAACTCTCCGATCACCCCAAGATCTCCTACTCCCCCAAACTCTCCTACTCTCCCAAGCTCTCCCACTCCCCCAAGCTCTCCTATTCCCCAAGCTCTCCTACTCTCCCAAGCTCTCCTACTCCCCAAAGCTCTCCTACTCCCCCAAGCTCTCCTAATCCCCCAAGCTCTCCTACTATCCCAAGATCTCCTATTACCCCAAGTTCTCCTACTCCCCCAACCTCTCCTACTCCCCCAAGCTCTCCTACTCCCCCAATCTCTCCTACTCCCCCAAGCTCTCCTACTCCCCAAAGCTCTCCTACTCCCCCAAGCTCTCCTAATCCCCCAAGCTCTCCTACTATCCCAAGATCTCCTATTACCCCAAGTTCTCCTACTCCCCCAAGCTCTCATACGCACCCAAGCTCTCCTACCCTCCCAAGCTCTCCTACTCTCCCAAGCTCTCCGAATCCCCCAAGCTCTCCTACTAGCCCAGGCTCTCCTACTCCCCCAAGCTCTCATCCTCCCCTAAGCTCTCCTACTGCCCCAAGTTCTCCTGCTCCGCCAAGCTCTCCTACTCTCCCAAGCTCGCCTACTCCCCCAAGCTCTCCTACTCCCCCAAGCTCTCCTAATCCCCAAAGCTCTCCTACTCCCCCAAGATCTCCTACTACCCCAAGCTCTCCTACTCCCCCAAGCTCTCCTACTACCCCAAGTTCTCCTACTCCCCCAATCTCTCCGACTCCCCCAAGCTCTCCTGCTCCCCCAAGTTCTCCGACTCCGCCAAGCTCTCCTACTCTCCCAATCTCACCTACTCCCCCAAGCTCTCCTACTCCCCCAAACTCTCCTGATCCCCCAAGCTCTCCTACTCCCCCAAGATCTCCTACTAACCCAAGCTCTCCTACTCCCCCAAGCTCTCCTGCTCCCCCAAGCTTTCCTACTCCCCCAAGCTCTCCTGCTCCCACTAGCTCTCCGACTCCCCAAAACTCCCCTACTCTCCCAAGCTCTCCTACCCCCCCAAGCTCTCCTACTCCCCCAAGCTCTCCTACTCCCCCAAGCTCTCCTAATCCCCCAAGCGCTCCTACTCCCCAAGCTCTCCTACTACCCCAAGCTCTCCCACTCCCACAATCTCTCTTACTCCCCCAATCTCTCTTACACCCCAAGCTCTCTTACTCCACCAAGCTCTCTTACTCCACCAAGCTCTCCTACTCGTCCAAGCTCTCCTACTCCCCCAAGATCTCCTACTCCCCCAAGATTTCCTGCTCCCCCAATCTCTCCTACTCCCCCAAGTTCCTCTACACCGGTAAGCTCTCCTACACCCTCAATCTATACTACTCCCCAAAGCTGTCCTACTCCGGTAAGCTCTCCTTCTCCTCGTCCTCCAATCTCTCCAACGCCTCCAAACTCTCCTACTCCCCCAAGCTCTCCTACTCCCGCAGGCTCTCCTACTCCCTCATGCACCCGTACTCCCCCAAGCTCTATTACACCCCCAAGCACTCCTACACCCCCACCTATCCTATATCGGGAAGCTCTCCTACTCCCCCAAGATCTCCTGCTCCGGTCAGCTCTCCGACTCCGGTAAGCTCTCCTACTACCCCAAGCTGTCCTACTCCCCCAAAATCTCCAACTCCCCCAAGCTCTCCTACTCCCCAAAGCTCTCCTAATCCCCCAAGTTATCTTACTCCCCGAAGCTTTCTTCCTCCCCCAAGCTCTCTTACTCCTCCAAGCTCTCCTACTCGCCCAAGCTCTCCCACTCCACAAGCTCTACTACTCCCCCAAACTCGCCTACTTCTCCAAGCTCTCATACACCACAAGCTCTCCTACTCCCCCAAGCTCTCCTACTCCCCCAAGCTCTCCTACTCCCATAAGCTCTCCTACTCCCCCTAGCTCTCCTAATCCCGCAAGCTCTCCTACTCCCCCAAGATCTCCTACTCCCCCAAGCTCTCCTACTCTGCCAAGCTCTCCTACTCCCCCAAGCTCTCCTACTCCCCCAAACTCTCCTACTCCCCCAAGCTCTACTACTCCCCCAAGCTGTCCTACTCCCCCAAGCTCTCCTACTCCCCCAAGCGCTCCTACTCCACCAAGCTCTCCTACTCCACCAAGCTCTCCCACTCCGCCAAGCTGTCTTACTCCCCCAAGCTCTCTTACTCCCCAAGCTCTCTTACTCCCCCAAGCTCTCCTACTCTGCCAAGTTCTCCTACTCCCCCAAGCTCCGCGACTCCCCCAAGCTCTCCTACTCACCCAAACTCTCCTAATCCCCCAAGCTCTGCTACTCCCCCAAAAGCTCCTACTCCCCCAAGCTCTCCTACTCCCCCAAGCTCTCCTAATCCCCCAGCTCTCTTACTCCCCCAAGCTAACTTCCTCCCCCAAGCTCTCTTACTCCCCCAAGCTCTCCTACTCGCCCAAGCTCTCCCACTCCCACAAGCTCTACTACTACCCCAAGCTCGCCTACTTCCCCATGCTCTCATACACCACAAGCTCTCATACGCCCCCAAGCTCTCATACACCCCCAAGCTCTCCTAACCTCCCAAGCTCTCCTACTGCCCTAAGTTCTCCTACTCCGCCAAGCTCTCCTACTCTCCCAAGCTCTCCTACTCCCCCAAGCTCTCCTCCTCCCCCAAACTCTCCTACTACCACAAGCTCTGCTACTCCCCAAAGCTCTCCGACTCTCCCAAGCTCTCCTACTCCCCCAAGCTCTCCTACTCCCCCAAGCTCTCCTACTCCCCCAAGCTCTCCTACTCCCCCAAGCTCTCCTACTCCCCCAAACTCTCCTAATCCCCCAAGATCTCCTACTCCTCCAAGCACTCCTACTCTCCCAAGCTCTCCTACTCCCCCAAGCTCTCCTGCTCCCCCAAGCTCTCCTACTCCTCCAAACTCTCCTACTCCCCCAAGCGCTCCTACTCCCCCAAGCTCTTCTACTCCCCCAAGCTCTCCCACTCCCCCAAGCTCTCTTACTCCCCCAAGCTCTCTTACTCCCCAAGCTCCCTTACTCAACCAAGCTCTCCTAATCCCCCAAGCTCTCCTCCTCCCCCAAGCTCTCCTACTCCCACAAGCTCCCGTAATCCCCAAAGCTCTCCTACTCTCCAAAGCTCTCCTACTCCCCCAAGTTCTCTTATTCCCCAAGCTCTCCTACTCTGCCAAGTTCTCCTTCTCCCTCAAGCTCTCCTGCACCCGCAAGCGCTCGTACTCCCCCAAGCTCACCTATTCCCACAAGCTCACCTGTTCCCCAAGCTCTCCTACTCCCCCAAGCTATCTTACTCCCCCAAGCTCTCTTACTCCCCCAAGCTCTGTTCCTCCCCCAAGCTCTCCTACTCGCCCAAGCTCTCCTACTCCACCAAGCTCCCCTACTCCCCCAAGCTCTCCTACTCCCCAAGCTCTCTTACACCAGCAAGATCTCTTACTCCCCCAAGCTCTCTTATTCCTTCAAGCTCTCTTACTCCCCCAAGCTCTCTTACTCCCCAAGCATTCTTCCTCCCCCAAGCTCTCCTACTCCCCCAAGTTTTCCTGCTCCCCCAAGCTCTGCTACTCCACCAAACTCTCCTACTCCCGCAAGCTCATCTACTCCCCCAAGATCTCCTACTCCCCCAAGCTCTCCTACTCTCCCAAGCTCCCCTACTCCCCCAAGCTCTCCTCCTCCCCCAAACTGTCCTACTCCCAAAAGCTCTGCTACTCTCCAAAGCTCGCCGACTCTCCCAAGCTCTCCTACTCCCCCAAGCTCTCCTACTCCCCCAAGCTCTCCTACTCCCCCAAGCTCTCCTACTCCCCCAAGCTCTCCTACTCCCCCAAACTCTCCTAATCCCCCAAGATCTCCTACTCCTCCAAGCTCTCCTACTCTCCCAAGCTCTCCTACTCCCCCAAGCTCTCCTGCTCCCCCAAGCTCTCCTACTCCTCCAAACTCTCCTACTCCCCCAAGCGCTCCTACTCCCCCAAGCTCTTCTACTCCCCCAAGCTCTCCCACTCCCCCAAGCTCTCTTACTCCCCCAAGCACTCTGACTCCCCAAGCTCCCTTACTCAAGCAAGCTCTCCTAATCCCCCAAGCTCTCCTCCTCCCCCAAGCTCTACTACTCCCACAAGCTCCCGTAATCCCCAAAGCTCTCCTACTCTCCAAAGCTCTCCTACTCCCCCAAGCTCTCTTACGCCCCCAAGCTCTCCTACTCTGCCAAGTTCTCCTTCTCCCTCAAGCTCTCCTGCACCCGCAAGCGCTCGTACTCCCCCAAGCTCACCTATTCCCACAAGCTCACCTGTTCCCCAAGCTCTCCTACTCCCACAAGCTATCTTACTCACCCAAGCTCTCTTACTCCCCCAAGCTCTCTTCCTCCCCCAAGCTCTCCTACTCGCCCAAGCTCTCCTACTCCACCAAGCTCCCCTACTCCCCCAAGCTCTTCTACTCCCCAAGCTCTCTTACACCAGCAAGATCTCTTACTCCCCCAAGCTCTCTTATTCCTTCAAGCTCTCTTACTCCCCCAAGCTCTCTTACTCCCCAAGCACTCCTACTGTGCCAAGTTCTCCTAATACCCCAAGCTCCCCGAATCCCCCAAGATCTCCGACTCTCCAGAGATCTCCTACTGCCCCAAGCTCTCTGTCTCCCCCAAGCTCTCCTAAACCCCCAAGCGCTCCTACTCCCCCAAGCTCTCCTACTCCCCCAAGCTCTACCACTCCCCCAAGCTCTCTTACTCTCCAAAGCTCTCTTACTTCCCAAGCTCTCTTACTCCCCCACGTTCTCTTACACCCCAAGCTCTCTTACTCCCCCAAGCTGTCCTACTGTGCCAAGTTCTCCTAATACCCCAAGCTCCCCGAATCCCCCAAGTTCTCCTACTAACCCAAGCTCCCCTACTCCCCCAAGCTCTCCTACTCCCCCAAGCTCTCGTATTCCCCCAAGCTCTCTTATTCCCCAAGCTCTCTTACTCCCCCAAGCTCTCCTACTCTGCCAAGTTCTCCTACTCCCCCAAGCTCCGCGACTCCCCCAAGCTCTCCTACTCACCCAAACTCTCCTAATCCCCCAAGCTCAGCTACTCCCCCAAAAGCTCCTACTCCCCCAAGCTCTCCTACTCCCCCAAGCTCTCCTAATCCCACAGCTCTCTTACTCCCCCAAGCTAACTTCCTCCCCCAAGCTCTCTTACTCCCCCAAGCTCTCCTACTCGCCCAAGCTCTCCCACTCCCACAAGCTCTACTACTACCCCAAGCTCGCCTACTTCCCCAAGCTCTCATACACCACAAGCTCTCATACGCCCCCAAGCTCTCATACACCACCAAGCTCTCCTAACCTCCCAAGCTCTCCTACTGCCCTAAGTTCTCCTACTCCGCCAAGCTCTCCTAATCTCCCAAGCTCTCCTGCTCCCACAAGCTCTGCTACTCCCCAAAGCTCTCCGACTCTCCCAAGCTCTCCTACTCCCCCAAGCTCTCCTACTCCCCCAAGCTCTCCTACTCCCCCAAGCTCTCCTACTCCCCCAAACTCTCCTACTCCCCCAAACTCTCCTAATCCCACAAGATCTCCTACTCCTCCAAGCTCTCCTACTCTCCCAAGCTCTCCTACTCCCCCAAGCTCTCCTGCTCCCCCAAGCTCTCCTACTCCTCCAAACTCTCCTACTCCCCCAAGCGCTCCTACTCCCCCAAGCTCTTCTACTCCCCCAAGCTCTCCCACTCCCCCAAGCTCTCTTACTCCCCCAAGCTCTCTTACTCCCCAAGCTCCCTTACTCAACCAAGCTCTCCTAATCCCCCAAGCTCTCCTCCTCCCCCAAGCTCTCCTACTCCCACAAGCTCCCGTAATCCCCAAAGCTCTCCTACTCTCCAAAGCTCTCCTACTCCCCCAAGTTCTCTTACTCCCCCAAGCTCTCCTACTCTGCCAAGTTCTCCTTCTCCCTCAAGCTCTCCTGCACCCGCAAGCGCTCGTACTCCCCCAAGCTCACCTATTCCCACAAGCTCACCTGTTCCCCAAGCTCTCCTACTCCCCCAAGCTATCTTACTCCCCCAAGCTCTCCTACTCCCCCAAGTTTTCCTGCTCCCCCAAGCTCTGCTACTCCACCAAATTCTCCTACTCCCCGAAGATCTCCTACTCCCCCAAGCTCTTCTACTCTCCCAAGCTCTCCTACTCCCCCAAGCTTTCCTACTCCCCCAAGCGCTCCTAAACCCCAAGCTCTCCTACTCCCCCAAGCTCTCCCACTCCCCCAAGCTCTCTTACTCCCAAAAGCTCTCTTACTCCCCAAGCTCTCTTACTCCACCAAGCTCTCTTACTCCACCAAGCTCTCCTACTCGCCCAAGCTCTCCTACTCCCCCAAGATCTCCTACTCTCCAGAGATCTCCTACTGCCCCAAGCTCTCTGTCTCCCCCAAGCTCTCCTAAACCCCCAAGCGCTCCTACTCCCCCAAGCTCTCCTACTCCCCCAAGCTCTACCACTCCCCCAAGCTCTCTTACTCTCCAAAGCTCTCTTACTTCCCAAGCTCTCTTACTCCCCCACGTTCTCTTACACCCCAAGCTCTCTTACTCCCCCAAGCTCTCCTACTGTGCCAAGTTCTCCTAATACCCCAAGCTCCCCGAATCCCCCAAGTTCTCCTACTAACCCAAGCTCCCCTACTCCCCCAAGCTCTCCTACTCCCCCAAGCTCTCGTATTCCCCCAAGCTCTCTTATTCCCCAAGCTCTCTTACTCCCCCAAGCTCTCCTACTCTGCCAAGTTCTCCTACTCCCCCAAGCTCCGCGACTCCCCCAAGCTCTCCTACTCACCCAAACTCTCCTAATCCCCCAAGCTCAGAGACTCCCCCAAAAGCTCCTACTCCCCCAAGCTCTCCGACTCACCCAAGCTCTCCTAATCCCCCAGCTCTCTTACTCCCCCAAGCTAACATCCTCCCCCAAGCTCTCTTACTCCCCCAAGCTCTCCTACTCGCCCAAGCTCTCCCACTCCCACAAGCTCTACTACTACCCCAAGCTCGCCTACTTCCCCAAGCTCTCATACACCACAAGCTCTCATACGCCCCCAAGCTCTCATACACCACCAAGCTCTCCTAACCTCCCAAGCTCTCCTACTGCCCTAAGTTCTCCTACTCCGCCAAGCTCTCCTAATCTCCCAAGCTCTCCTGCTCCCACAAGCTCTGCTACTCCCCAAAGCTCTCCGACTCTCCCAAGCTCTCCTACTCCCCCAAGCTCTCCTACTCCCCCAAGCTCTCCTCCTCCCCCAAGCTCTCCTACTCCCACAAGCTCCCGTAATCCCCAAAGCTCTCCTACTCTCCAAAGCTCTCCTACTCCCCCAAGTTCTCTTACTCCCCCAAGCTCTCCTACTCTGCCAAGTTCTCCTTCTCCCTCAAGCTCTCCTGCACCCGCAAGCGCTCGTACTCCCCCAAGCTCACCTATTCCCACAAGCTCACCTGTTCCCCAAGCTCTCCTACTCCCCCAAGCTATCTTACTCCCCCAAGCTCTCTTACTCCCCCAAGCTCTCTTCCTCCCCCAAGCTCTCCTACTCCCCCAAGCTCTCCTACTCCACCAAGCTCCCCTACTCCCCCAAGCTCTCCTACTCCCCAAGCTCTCTTACACCAGCAAGATATCTTACTGCCCCAAGCTCTCTTATTCCTTCAAGCTCTCTTACTCCCCCAAGCTCTCTTACTCCCCAAGCACTCTTCCTCCCCCAAGCTCTCCTACTCCCCCAACTTTTCCTGCTCCCCCAAGCTCTGCTACTCCACCAAACTCTCCTACTCCCGCAAGCTCATCTACTCCCCCAAGATCTCCTACTCCCCCAAGCTCTCCTACTCTCCCAAGCTCCCCTACTCCCCCAAGCTCTCCTCCTCCCCCAAACTGTCCTACTCCCACAAGCTCTGCTACTCTCCAAAGCTCGCCGACTCTCCCAAGCTCTCCTACACCCCAAGCTCTCCTACTCCCCCAAGCTCTCCTACTCCCCCAAGCTCTCCTACTCCCCCAAGCTCTCCTACTCCCCCAAACTCTCCTAATCCCCCAAGATCTCCTACTCCTCCAAGCTCTCCTACTCTCCCAAGCTCTCCTACTCCTCCAAGCTCTCCTGCTCCCCCAAGCTCTCCTACTCCTCCAAACTCTCCTACTCCCCCAAGCAATCCTACTCCCCCAAGCTCTTCTACTCCCCCAAGCTCTCCCACTCCCCCAAGCTCTCTTACTCCCCCAAGCTCTCTTACTCCCCAAGCTCCCTTACTCAACCAAGCTCTCCTAATCCCCCAAGCTCTCCTCCTCCCCCAAGCTCTCCTACTCCCACAAGCTCTGCTACTCTCCAAAGCTCGCCGACTCTCCCAAGCTCTCCCACTCCCCCAAGCTCTCTTACTCCCCCAAGCTCTCTTACTCCCCAAGCTCTCCTACTCCCCCAAGCTCTCCTACTCCCCCAAGCTCTCCTACTCCCCCAAGCTCTCCTACTCCCCCAAGTTTTCCTGCTCCCCCAAGCTCTGCTACTCCACCAAACTCTCCTACTCCCCGAAGTTCTCCTACTCCCCCAAGCTCTTCTACTCTCCCAAGCTCTCCTACTCCCCCAAGCTCTCCTACTCCCCCAAGCGCTCCTAAACCCCAAGCTCTCCTACTCCCCCAAGCTCTCCCACTCCCCCAAGGTCTCTTACTCCCCCAAGCTCTCTTACTCCCCAAGCTCTCTTACTCCACCAAGCTCTCTTACTCCACCAAGCTCTCCTACACGCCCAAGCTCTTCTACTCCCCCAAGATCTCCTACTCTCCAGAGATCTCCTACTGCCCCAAGCTCTCTGTCTCCCCCAAGCTCTCCTAAACCCCCAAGCGCTCCGACTCCCCCAAGCTCTCCTACTCCCCCAAGCTCTACCACTCCCCCAAGCTCTCTTACTCTCCAAAGCTCTCTTACTTCCCAAGCTCTCTTACTCCCCCACATTCTCTTACACCCCAAGCTCTCTTACTCCCCCAAGCTCTCCTACTGTGCCAAGTTCTCCTAATCCCCCAAGCTCCCCGAATCCCCCAAGTTCTCCTACTAACCCAAGCTCCCCTACTCCCCCAAGCTCTCCTACTCCCCCAAGCTCTCGTATTCCCCCAAGCTCTCTTACTCGCCCAAGCTCTCTTACACCCCAAGCTCTCTTACTCCTCCTGCAAGCACTCCTACCCTCCCAAGCGCTCATACTGCCCCAAGCTCTCCTACTCCCCCAAGCTCTACTGCTCCCCCAAGCTCTCTTACTCCTTTAAGCTCTCTTACTCCCCCAACCTCTCCTACTCGCCCAAGCTCTTCTACTCCCCCAAGCTCCCCTACGCGCCCAAGCTCTCCGACTCCCCAAGCTCTCTTACACCCGCAAGCTCTCTTACTCCCCCAAGCTCTCTTACTCCTTCAAGCTCTCTTACTCCCCCAAGCTCTCTTACTCCCCAAGCTCTCTTCCTCCCCCAATCTCTCCTACTCTGCCAGGTTATCCTACTCCCCCAAGCTCCGCGACTCCCCCAAGCTCTCTTACTCCCCCAAGCTCTCTTTCTCCCCCTAGCTTTCTTCCTCCCACAAGTTCTCTTACGCCCCCAAGCTCTCCTACTCGCCCAAGCTCTCCCACTCCCACAAGCTCTACTACTCCCCAAAGCTCTCCTACTCTCCCAAGCTTTCCTACTCCCCCAAGCTCTCCTACACTTCCAAGCTCGCATACTTCCCCAAGCTCTCATACACCCCAAGCTCTCATACGCCCCCAAGCTCTCCAACCCTCCCAAGCTCTCCTACTCTCCCAAGCTCTCCGAATCCCCCAAACTCTCCTACTCCCCCAAGCTCTCCTACTCCCCCAAGCTCTCCTACTCTTCCAAGCTCTCCTACTCCCCCAAGCTCTCCTACTCCCCCAAGCTCTCCTAATCCCCCAAGCTCTCCTACTCCCCCAAGATCTCCTACTACCCCAAGTTCTCCTACTCCCCCAAGCTGTCCTACTCCCCCACGCTCTCCTACTCCCCCAATCTCTCCTACTCCCCCAAGCTCTCCTACTCTTACAAGCTCTCCTACTCCCCAAAGCTCTCCTACTCTCCCAAGCTTTCCTACGCCCTCAATCTTTCCTACTCCCCAAGCTCTCCTACTCCCCCAAGCGCTCCTACTCCCCCAAACTCTCCTATTCCCCAAGATCTCCTACTCCCCCAAGCTCTCCTACTCCCCCAAGCTTTCTTCCTCCCCAAAGTTCTCTTACTTCCCCAAGCTCTCCTACTGGCCCAAGCTCTCCCACTCCGACAAGCTCTACTAATCACCCAAGCTCGCCTACTTCCCCAAGCTCTCATACACCCCAAGCTCTCCTACTCTCCCAAGCTCTCCGAATCCCCCAAGCTCTCCTACTCCCCCAGGCTCTCCTACTCCCCCAAGCTCTCCTCCTCCCCTAAGCTCTTCTACTGCCCCAAGTTCTCCTGCTTCGCCAAGCTCTCCTACTCTCCCAAGCTCGCCTAGTCCCCCAAGCTCTCCTACTCCCCCAAGTTCTCCTAATCCCCCAAGCTCTCCTACTCCCCCAAGATCTCCTACTATCCCAAGCTCTCCTACTCCCCCAAGCTCTCCTACTCCCCCAAGCTCTCCTACTCCCCCAAGCTCTCCTAATCCCCCAATCTCTCCTACTCCCCCAAGATCTCCTACTAACCCAAGCTCTCCTACTCCCCCAAGCTCTCCTACTCCCCCAAGCTCTCCTGCTCCCCCAAGCTTTCCTACTCCCCCAAGCTCTCCTACTCCCACAAGCTCTCCGACTCCCCAAAACTCCCCTACTCTCCCAAGCTCTCCTACTCCCCCAAGCTCTCCTCCTCCCCCAAGCTCTCCTACTCCCCTAAGCTCTCCTACTCCCCCAAGCGCTCCTACTCCCCCAAGCTCTCCTACTACCCCAAGCTCTCCCACGCCCCCAAGCTCTCTTACTCCCCCAAACTCTCTTACACCCCAAGATCTCTTCCTCCACCAAGCTCTCTTACTCCCCCAAGCTCTCGTACTCCCCCAAGCTCTCTAACTCCCTGAAGCCCTCCTACTCTGCCAATTTCTCCTACTCCTCCAAGCTCACTTCCACCCCCAAGCTCTCTTACTCCCCCAAACTCTCTTACTACCCAAGCTCTCTTACTCCCCCAAGCTCTCTTACTCCCCCAAGCTCTCTTTCTCCACCAATCTCTCTTACTCCCCCAAGCTCTCTTACTCCCCCAAGCTCTCCTACTCTGCCAAGTTCTCCTTCTCCCTCAAGCTCTCCTACACCCGCAAGCGCTAGTACTCCCCCAAGCTCACCTATTCCCACATGCTCACCTGTATCCCAAGCTCTCCTACTCCCCCAAGCTATCTTACTCCCCCAAGCTCTCTTACTCCCCCAAGCTCTCTTCCTCCCCCAAGCTCTCCTACTCGCCCCAGCTCTCCTACTCCCCCAAGCTCCCCTACTCCCCCAAGCTCTCCTACTCCCCAAGCTCTCTTACACCCGCAAGCTCTCTTACTCCCCCAAGCTCTCTTACTCCTTCAAGCTCTCTTGCTCCCCCAAGCTCTCTTACTCCCGAAGCTCTCTTCCTCCCCCAAGCTCTCCTACTCTGCCAAGTTCTCCTACTCCCCCAAGCTCCGCGACTCCCCCAAGCTCTCCTACTCCCCCAAGCTCTCCTACTCCCACAAGCTCTCTTACTCCCCCAAGCTCTCTTTCTCCCCCTAGCTTTATTCCTCCCCCAAGTTCTCTTACTCCCCCAAGCACGCATACTTCCCCAAGCTCTCATACACCCCAAGCTCTCATACGCCCCCAAGCTCTCCAACCCTCCCAAGCTCTCCTACTCTCCCAAGCTCTCCGAATCCCTCAAACTCTCCAACTCCCTTAAGCTCTCCTACTCCCCCAAGCTCTCCTAATCCCCCATGCTCTCCTACTCCCCCAAGATCTCCTGCTACCCCAAGTTCTCCTACTCCCCCAAGCTCTCCGACTCCCCCAAGCTCTCCTACTCCCCCAATCTCTCCTACTCCCCCAAGCTCTCCTACTCCCAAAAGCTCTCCTACTCCGCAAAGCTCTCCTACTCTCCGAAGCTTTCCTACTGCCCCAAGCTCTCCTACTCCCCCAAGCTCTCCTACTCTCCTAAGCTCTCCTACTCCCCCAAGCTCTCCTACTCCCCCAAGCTCTCCTAATTCCCCAAGCTCTCCTACTCCCCCAAGATTTCCTACTACCCCAAGTTCTCCTACTCCCCAAGCTCTCCTACTCCCCCAAGCGCTCCTACTCCCTCAAACTCTCCTACTCCCCCAAGACCTCCTACTCCCCCAAGCTCTCCTACTCCTCAAAGCTCTCCTAATCGCCCAAGCTCTCCGAATCCCCCAAGCTCTCCTACTCCCCCAGGCTCTGCTACTCGCACAAGCTCTCCTCCTCCCCTAAGCTCTTCCACTGCCCCAAGTTCTCCTGCTTCCCAAGCTCTCCTACTCTCCCAAGCTCGCCTACTCCCCCAAGCTCTCCTACTCCCCCAAGCTCTCCTAATCCCCCAAGCTCTCCTACTCCCCCAAGATCTCCTACTACCCCAAGCTCTCCTACTCCCCCAAGCTCTCTTACTCCCCAAGCTCTCTTACTCTCCCAAGCTCTCCTACTCTGACAAATTCTCCTACTCCCCCAAGCTCCGCGACTCCCCCAAGCTCTCCTACTCCGCCAAACTCTCCTAATCCCCCAAGCTCTCCTACTCCCCCAAGCTCTCTTACTCCCCCAAGGTTTCTTCCTCCCCAAGCTCTCTTACTCCTCCAAGCTCTCCTACACGCCCAAGCTCTCCCACTCTCACAAGCTCTACTACTCCCCCAAGGTCGCCTACTTCCCCAAGCTCTCATACACCACAAGCTCTCACACTCTCCCAAGCTCTCATACGCCCCCAGGCTCTCATACGCCGCAAGCTCTCCTAACCTCCCAAGCTCTCCTACTCACCCAAGCTCTCCGACTCCCCCAAGCTCTCCAACTGCCCTACGTTCTCCTACTCCGCCAAGCTCTCCGAATCTCCCAAGCTCTCCTACTCCCACAAGCTCTCCTACTCCCCCTAGCTCTCCTAATCCCCCAAGCTCTCCTACTCCCCCAAGATCTCCTACTCCTCCAAGCTCTCCTACTCTCCCAAGCTCTCCTACTCCCCCAAGCTCTCCTACTCCCCCAAGCTCTCCTACTCCCGCAAGCTCTTCTACTCCCCCAAGCGCTCCTACTCCCCCAAGCTCTCCTACTCGCCCAAGCTCTCCCACTCCCCCAAGCTCTCTTACTCCCCCAAGCTATCTTACTCCCCAAGCTCTCTTACTCCCCCAAGCTCTCCTACTCTGCCAAGTTCTCCTACTCCCCCAAGCTCCGCGACTCCCTCAAGCTCTCCTACTCCCCCAAACTATCCTAATCCCCCAAGCTCTCCTACTCCCCCAAAATCTCCTACTCCGCCAAGCTCTCCTACTCCCCCAAGCTCTCCTAATTCCCCAAGCTCTCATACGCCCCCAAGCTCTCCTAACCTCCCAAGCTCTCCTACTCCCCCAAGCTCTCCGACTCCCCCATGCTCTCCTACTGCCCTAAGTTCTCCTACTCCGCCAAGCTCTCCTAATCTCCCAAGCTCTCCTACTCCCACAAGCTCTCCTACTCCCCCTAGCTCTCCAAATCCCACAAGCTCTCCTACTCCCCCAAGACCTCCTACTCCCCCAAGCTCTCCTACTCTCCCTAGCTCTCCTACTCCCTCAAGCTCTCCTACTCCCCCAAACTCTCCTACTCCCCCAAGCTCTGCTACTCCCCCAAGATGTCCTACTCCCACAAGCTCTCCTACTCCCCAAAGCTCTCCTACTCTCCCAAGCTCTCCTACTCCCTCAAGCTCTCCTACTCCCCCAAGCTCTCCTACTCCCCCAAGCTCTCCTAATTCCCCAAGCTCTCATAAGCCCCCAAGCTCTCCTAACCTCCCAAGCTCTCCTACTCCCCCAAGCTCTCCGACTCCCCCAAGCTCTCCTACTGCCCTAAGTTCTCCTACTCCGCCAAGCTCTCCTAATCTCCCAATCTCTCCTACTCCCACAAGCTCTCCTACTCCCCCTAGCTCTCCAAATCCCACAAGCTCTCCTACTCCCCCAAGATCTCCTACTCCCCCAAGCTCTCCTACTCTACCTAGCTCTCCTACTCCCTCAAGCTCTCCTACTCCCCCAAACTCTCCTACTCCCCCAAGCTCTGCTACTCCCCCAAGATGTCCTACTCCCACAAGCTCTCCTACTCCCCAAAGCTCTCCGACTCTCCCAAGCTCTCCTACTCCCTCACGCTCTCCTACTCCCCCAAGCTCTCCTACTCCCCCAAGCTCTCCTACTCCCCCAAGCTCTCCTACTCCCCCAAACTCTCCTACTCCACCAAGATCTACTACTCACCAAAGCTCTCCTACTCCCCCGAGCTCTCCCACTCCCCCAAGCTCTCTTACTCCACCAAGCTCTCTTACTCCCCAAGCTCTCTTACTCCCCCAAGCTCTCCTACTCTGCCAAGTTCTCCTTTTCCCCCAAGCTCCGCGACACCCCCAAGCACTCCTACTCCCCCAAACTCTCCTAATCCCCCAAGCTCTCCTACTCCACCAAAATCTCCTACTCCCCCAAGCTTTCTGCCTCCCCCAAGCTCTCTTACTCCCCCAAGCTCTCCTACTCGCCCAAGCTCTCCCAATTCACAAGCTCTACTAATCCCCCAAGCTCGCCTAATTCCCCAAGCTCTCATACACCACAAGCTCTCACACTCACCCAAGCTCTCATACAGCCCCAAGCTCTCATACGCCCCCAAGCTCTCCTAACCTCCCAAGCTCTCCTACTCCCCAAAGCTCTCCGACTCCCCCAAGCTCTCCCACTGCCCTAAGTTCTCCTACTCCGCCAAGCTCTACTAATCTCCCAAGCTCTCCTACTCCCACAAGCTCTCCTACTCCCCCTAGCTCTCCTACTCCCGCAAGCTCTCCTACTCCCCCAAGATCTCCTACTCCCCCAAGCTCTCCTACTCTCCCAAGCACTCCTACTCACCCAAGCTCTCGTATTCCCCCAAACTCTCCTACTCCCCCAAGCTCTCCTACTCCGCCAAGCTGTCCTTCTCCCACAAGCTCTCCTACTGCCCAAAGCTCTCCAACTCTCCCAAGCTCTCCTACTCCCCCAAGCTCTCCTACTCCCCAAAGCTCTCCTACTCCCCCAAGCTCTCCTACTCCCCTAAGCTCTCCTGCTCCCACAAGCTCCCCGAATCCCCCAAGTTCTCCTACTCCCCCAAGCTCCCCTACTCCCCCAAGCTCTCCTACTCCCTCAAGCTCTCGTATTCCTCCAAGCTCTCTTACTCCCCCAAGCTCTCTTACACCCCCAAGCTCTCTTACTCCTGCAAGCACTCCTACCCTCCCAAGCGCTCCTACTGCCCCAAGCTCTCCTACTCCCCCAAGCTCTACTGCTCCCCCAAGCTTTCTTACTCCTTTAAGCTCTCTTACTCCCCCAACCTCTCCTACTCGCCCAAGCTCTGATACTCCCCCAAGCACTCCTACTTACCCAAGCTCTCCTACTCCCACAAGCTCTCTTACTCGCCCAAGCTCTCTTACTCCCCCAAGCTCTCTAATTCCCCCAAGCCCTCCTACTCTGCCAATTTCTCCTACTCCTCCAAGCTCATTTACACCCCCAAGCTCTCTTACTCCCCTAAACTCTCTTACTACCCCAAGCTCTCTTACTCCCCCAAGCTCTCTTACTCCCCCAAGCTCTCTTTCTCCACCAAGCTCTCTTACACCCCCAAGCTCTCTTACTCCCCCAAGCGTTCCTACTCTGCCAAGTTCTCCTTCTCCCTCAAGCTCTCCTACACCCGCAAGCGCTCGTACTCCCCCAAGCTCACCTATTCCCACATGCTCACCTGTTCCACAAGCTCTCCTACTCCCCCAAGCTATCTTACTCCCCCAAGCTCTCTTACTCCCCCAAGCTCTCTTCCTCCCCCAAGCTCTCTTACTCGCCCAAGCTCTCCTACTCCCCCAAGCTCCCGTACTCCCCCAAGCTCTCCTACTCCCCAAGCTCTCTTACACCCGCAAGCTCTCTTACACCCCCAAGCTCTCTTACTCCTTCAAGCTCTCTTACTCCCCCAAGCTCTCTTACTCCCCAAACTCTCTTCCTCCCCCAAGCTCTCCGACTCTGCCAAGTTCTCCTACTCGCCCAAGCTCCGCGACTCCCCCAAGCTCTCCTACTCCCCCAAGCTCTCCTACTCCCACAAGCTTTCTTACTCCCCCAAGCTCTCTTTCTCCCCGTAGCTCTCTTCCTCCCCCAAGTTCTCTTACTCCCCCAAGCTCTCCTACTCGCCCAAGCTCTCCCACTCCCACAAGCTCTACTACTCCCACAAGCACGCATACTTCCCCAAGCTCTCATAAACCCCAAGCTCTCATACGCCCCCAAGCTCTCCAACCCTCCCAAGCTCTCCTACTCTCCCAAGCTCTCCGAATCCCCCAAACTCTCCTACTCTCCAAAGCTCTCCTACTCCCCCAAGCTCTCCTACTCTCCCAAGCTCTCCTACTCCGCAAAGCTCTCCTACTCCCCCAAGCTCTCCTAATCCCCCAAGTTCTCCTACTCTCCCAAGATCTCCTACTACCCCAAGTTCTCCTACTCCCCCAAGCTCTCCTACTCCCCCAATCTCTCCTACTCCCACAAGCTCTCCTACTCCCACAAGCTCTCCTACTCCCCAAAGCTCTCCTACTCTCCCAAGCTTTCCTAGTCCCCCAAGCTTTCCTACTCCCCAAGCTCTCCTACTCCCACAAACTCTAATACTCCCCAAAGCTCTCCTACTCTCCCAAGCTTTCCTACTCCCCCAAGCTTTCCTACTCCCCCAAGCTCTCCTACTCCCCCAAGCTCTCTTACTCCCCCAAGCTCTCTTTCTCCCCCAAGCTTTTTCCTCCCCCAAGTTCTCTTACTCCCCCAAGCTCTCCTACTGGCCCAAGCTCTCCCACTCCGACAAGCTCTAATGCTCCCCCAAGCTCGCCTACTTCCCCTAGCTCTCATACACCCCAAGCTCTCATACGCACCCAAGCTCGCCTACCCTCCCAAGCTCTCCTACTCTCCCAAGTTCTCCTGCTCCGCCAAGCTCTCCTACTCTCCCAAGACCGCCTACTCCCCCAAGCTCTCCTACTCCCCCAAGCTCTCCTAATCACCCAAGCTCTCCTACTCCCCCAAGATCTCCTACTACCCCAAGCTCTCCTACTGCCCCAAGCTCTCCTACTCCCCCAAGCTCTCCTACTCCCCCAATCTCTCCGACTCCCCCAAGCTCTCCTGCTCCCCCAAGTTCTCCAACTCCGCCAAGCTCTCCTACTCTCCCAAGCTCACCTACTCCCCCAAGCTCTCCTACTCCCCCAAGCTCTCCTAATCCCCCAAGCTCTCCTACTCCCCCAAGATCTCCTACTAACCCAAGCTCTGCTACTCCCCCAAGCTCTCCTGCTCCCCCAAGCTTTCCTACTCCCCCAAGCTCTCCTACTCCCACAAGCTCTCCGACTCCCCCAAGCTCTCTTACTCTCCAAAGCTCTCTTACTTCCCAAGCTCTCTTACTCCCCCAAGTTCTCTTACACCCCAAGCTCTCTTACTCCCCCAAGCTCTCCTACTGTGCCAAATTCTCCTACTCCCCAAGCTCCCCGAATCCCCCAAGTTCTCCTACTCCCCCAAGCTCCCCTACTCCCCCAAGCTCTCCTACTCCCCCAAGCTCTCGTATTCCCCCAAGCTCTCTTACTCCCCCAAGCTCTCTTACACCCCCAAGCTCTCTTACTCCTGCAAGCACTCCTACCCTCCCAAGCGCTCCTACTGCCCCAAGCTCTCCTACTCCCCCAAGCTCTACTGCTCCCCCAAGCTCTCTTACTCCTTTAAGCTCTCTTACTCCCCCAACCTCTCCTACTCGCCCAAGCTCTGATACTCCCCCAAGCACTCCTACTCACCCAAGCTCTCCTACTCCCACAAGCTCTCTTACTCGCCCAAGCTCTCTTACTCCCCCAAGCTCTCTAACTCCCCCAAGCCCTCCTACTCTGCCAATTTCTCGTACTCCTCCAAGCTCATTTACACCCCCAAGCTCTCCTACTCCCCCAAACTCTCTTACTCCCCCAAGCTCTCTTTCTCCACCAAGCTCTCTTACTCCCCCAAGCTCTCTTACTCCCCCAAGCTCTCCTACTTTGCCAAGTTCTCCTTCTCCCTCAAGCTCTCCTACACCCGCAAGCGCTCGTACTCCCCCAAGCTCACCTATTCCCACATGCTCACCTGTTCCACAAGCTCTCCTAATCCCCCAAGCAATCTTACTCCCCCAAGCTCTCTTACTCCCCCAAGCTCTCTTCCTCCCCCAAGCTCTCCTACTCGCCCAAGCTCTCCTACTCCCCCAAGCTCCCCTACTCCCCCAAGCTCTCCTACTCCCCAAGCTCTCTTACACCCGCAAGCTCTCTTACTCCCCCAAGCTCTCTTACTCAATCAAGCTCTCTTACTCCCCCAAGCTCTCTTCCTCCCCCAAGCTCTCCTACTCTGCCAACTTATCCTACTCGCCCAAGCTCTGGAACTCCCCCAAGCTCACCTACTCCCCCAAGCTCTCCTACTCCCACAAGCTCTCTTACTCCCCCAAGCTCTCTTTCTCCCCGTAGCTCTCTTCCTCCCCCAAGTTCTCTTACTCCCCCAAGCTCTCCTACTCGCCCAAGCTCTCCCACTCCCACAAGCTCTACTACTCCCACAAGCACGCATACTTCCCCAAGCTCTCATACACCCCAAGCTCTCATACGCCCCCAAGCTCTCCAACCCTCCCAAGCTCTCCTACTCTCCCAAGCTCTCCGAATCCCCCAAACTCTCCTACTCTCCAAAGCTCTCCTGCTCCCCCAAGCTTTCCTACTCCCACAAGCTCTCCTACTCCCCAAAGCTCTCCTACTCTCCCAAGCTTTCCAACTCCCCCAAGCTTTCCTACTCCCCAAGCTCTCCTACTCCCACAAGCTCTCCTACTCCCCAAAGCTCTCCTACTCTCCCAAGCTTTCCTACTCCCCCAAGCTTTCCTACTCCCCCAAGCTCTCCTACTCCCCCAAACTCTCTTACTCCCCCAAGCTCTCTTTCTCCCCCAAGCTTTCTTCCTCCCCCAAGTTCTCTTACACCCCCAAGCTCTCCTACTGGCCCAAGCTCTCCCACTCCGACAAGCTCTACTGCTCCCCCAAGCTCGCCTACTTCCCCTAGCTCTCATACACCCCAAGCTCTCATACGCACCCAAGCTCTCCTACCCTCCCAAGCTCTCCTACTCTCCCAAGCTCTCCGAATCCCCCAAGCTCTCCTACTAGCCAAGGCTCTCCGACTCCACCAAGCTCTCCTCCTCCCCTGAGCTCTCCTACTGCCCCAAGTTCTCCTGCTCCGCCAAGCTCTCCTACACTCCCAAGCTCGCCTACTCCCCCAAGCTCTCCTACTCCCCCAAGCTCTCCTAATCCCCCAAGCTCTCCTACTCCCCCAAGATCTCCTACTACCCCAAGCTCTCCTACTCCCCCAAGCTCTCCTACTACCCCAAGCTCTCCTACTCCCCCAATCTCTCCGACTCCCCCAAGCTCTCCTGCTCCCCCAAGTTCTCCGACTCCGCCAAGCTCTCCTACTCTCCCAAGCTCACCTACTCCCCCAAGCTCTCCTACTCCCCCAAACTCTCCTAATCCCCCAAGCTCTCCTACTCCCCCAAGATCTCCTACTAACCCAAGCTCTCCTACTCCCCCAAGCTCTCCTGCTCCCCCAAGCTTTCCTACTCCCCCAAGCTCTCCTACTCCCCCAAGCGCTCCTACTCCCCAAGCTCTCCTACTACCCCAAGCTCTCCCACTCCCCCAAGCTCTCTTACTCCCCCAAGCTCTCTTACACCCCAAGCTCTCTTACTCCACCAAGCTCTCTTACTCCACCAAGCTCTCCTACTCGTCCAAGCTCTCCTACTCCCCCAAGATCTCCTACTCTCCAAAGCTCTCCTACTGCCCAAGCTCTCCTACTCCCCCAAGATTTCCTGCTCCCCCAATCTCTCCTACTCCCCCACGTTCACCTACACCGGTAAGCTCTCCTACACCCCCAATCTATACTACTCCCCAAAGCTGTCCTACTCCGGTAAGCTCTCCTTCTCCTCGTCCTCCAATCTCTCCAACGCCTCCAATCTCTCCTACTCCCCCAAGCTCTCCTACTCCCGCAGGCTCTCCTACTCCCTCATGCACCCGTACTCCCCCAAGCTCTATTACACCCCCAAGCACTCCTAGACCCCCACCTATCCTATTCCAGGAAGCTCTCCTACTCCCCCAAGATCTCCTGCTCCGGTCAGCTCTCCGACTCCGGTAAGCTCTCCTACTACCTCAAGCTGTCCTACTCCCCCAAAATCTCCAACTCCCCCATGCTCTCCTACTTCCCAAAGCTCTCCTAATCCCCCAAGTTCTCTTACTCCCCCAAGCTTTCTTCCTCCCCCAAGCTCTCTTACTCCTCCAAGCTCTCCTACTCGCCCAAGCTCTCCCACTCCACAAGCTCTACTACTCCCCCAAGCTCGCCTACTTCCCCAAGCTCTCATTCACCACAAGCTCTCCTACTCCCCCAAGCTCTCCTACTCCCCCAAGCTCTCCTACTCCCATAAGCTCTCCTACTCCCCCTAGCTCTCCTAATCCCGCAAGCTCTCCTACTCCCCCAAGATCTACTACTCCACCAAGCTCTCCTACTCTGCCAAGCTCTCCTACTCCCCCAAGCTCTCCTACACCCCCAAACTCTCCTACTCCCCCAAGATCTCCTACTCCCCCAAGATCTCCTACTCTCCCAAGCTCTCCTACTCCCCCAAGCTCTCCTACTCCCCCAAGCTCTCCTACTCCCCCAAGCTCTCCTACTCCCCCAAGCGCTCCTACTCCACCAAGCTCTCCTACTCCACCAAGCTCTCCAACTCCGCCAAGCTGTCTTACTCCCCCAAGCTCTCTTACTCCCCAAGCTCTCTTACTCCCCCAAGCTCTCCTACTCTGCCAAGTTCTCCTACTCCCCCAAGCTCCGCGACTCCCCCAAGCTCTCCTACTCACCCAAACTCTCCTAATCCCCCAAGCTCTGCTACTCCCCCAAAAGCTCCTACTCCCCCAAGCTCTCCTACTCCCCCAAGCTCTCCTAATCCCCCAGCTCTCTTACTCCCCCTAGCTAACTTCCTCCCCCAACCTCTCTTACTCCCCCAAGCTCTCCTACTCGCCCAAGCTCTCCCACTCCCACAAGCTCTACTACTACCCCAAGCTCGCCTACTTCCCCAAGCTCTCATACACCACAAGCTCTCATACGCCCCCAAGCTCTCATACACCCCCAAGCTCTCCTAACCTCCCAAGCTCTCCTACTGCCCTAAGTTCTCCTACTCCGCCAAGCTCACCTAATCTCCCAAGCTCTCCTGCTCCCACAAGCTCTCCTACTCCCCCTAGATCTCCTAGTCCCGCAAGCTCATCTACTCCGCCAAGATCTCCTACTCTCCCAAGCTCTCCTACTCTCCCAAGCTCTCCTACTCCCCCAAGCTCTCCTCCTCCCCCAAACTCTCCTACTCCCACAAGCTCTGCTACTCCCCAAAGCTCTCCGACTCTCCCAAGCTCTCCTACTCCCCCAAGCTCTCCTACTCCCCCAAGCTCTCCTACTCCCCAAGCTCTCCTACTCCCCCAAGCTCTCCTACTCCCCCAAACTCTCCTAATCCCCCAAGATCTCCTACTCCTCCAAGCTCTCCTACTCTCCCAAGCTCTCCTACTCCCCCAAGCTCTCCTGCTCCCCCATGCTCTCCTACTCCTCCAAACTCTCCTACTCCCCCAAGCGCTCCTACTCCCCCAAGCTCTTCTACTCCCCCAAGCTCTCCCACTCCCCCAAGCTCTCTTACTCCCCCAAGCTCTCTTACTCCCCAAGCTCCCTTACTCAACCAAGCTCTCCTAATCACCCAAGCTCTCCTCCTCCTCCCCCAAGCTCTCCTACTCCCACAAGCTCCCGTAATCCCCAAAGCTCTCCTGCTCTGCAAAGCTCTCCTATTCCCCAAGCTCTCTTACTCCCCCAAGCTCTCCTACTCTGCCAAGTTCTCCTTCTCCCTCAAGCTCTCCTGCGCCCGCAAGCGCTCGTACTCCCCCAAGCTCACCTATTCCCACAAGCTCACCTGTTCCCCAAGCTCTCCTACTCCCCCAAGCTATCTTACTCCCCCAAGCTCTCTTACTCCCCCAAGCTCTCTTCCTCCCCCAAGCTCTCCTACTCGCCCAAGCTCTCCTACTCCACCAAGCTCCCCTACTCCCCCAAGCTCTCCTACTCCCCAAGCTCTCTTACACCAGCAAGATCTCTTACTCCCCCAAGCTCTCTTTTTCCTTCAAGCTCTCTTACTCCCCCAAGCTCTCTTACTCCCCAAGCACTCTTCCTCCCCCAAGCTCTCCCACTCCCCCAGGTTTTCCTGCTCCCCCAAGCTCTGCTACTCCACCAAACTCTCCTACTCCCGCAAGCTCATCTACTCCACCAAGATCTCCTACTCCCCCAAGCTCTGCTACTCTCCCAAGCTCTCCTACTCCCCCAAGCTCTCCTCCTCCCCCAAACTGTCCTACTCCCACAAGCTCTGCTGCTCCCCAAAGCTCTCCGACTCTCCCAAGCTCTCCTACTCCCCCAAGCTCTCCTACTCCCCCAAGCTCTCCTACTCCCCCAAGCTCTCCTACTCCCCCTAGCTCTCCTACTCCCCCAAACTCTCCTAATCCCCCAAGATCTCCTACTCCTCCAAGCTCTCCTACTCTCCCAAGCTCTCCTACTCCCCCAAGCTCTCCTGCTCCCCCAAGCTCTCCTACACCTCCAAACTCTCCTACTCCCCCAAGCGCTCCTACTCCCCCAAGCTCTTCTACTCCCCCAAGCTCTCCCACTCCCCCAAGCTCTCTTACTCCCCCAAGCTCTCTTACTCCCCAAGCTCCCTTACTCAACCAAGCTCTCCTAATCCCCCAAGCTCTCCTCCTCCCCCAAGCTCTCCTACTCCCACAAGCTCCCGTAATCCCCAAAGCTCTCCTACTCTCCAAAGCTCTCCTACTCCCCCAAGCTCTCTTACTACCCCAAGCTCTCCTACTCTGCCAAGTTCTCCTTCTCCCTCAAGCTCTCCTGCAACCGCAAGCGCTCGTACTCCCCCAAGCTCACCTATTCCCACAAGCTCACCTGTTCCCCAAGCTCTCCTACTGCCCCAAGCTCTCTTCCTCCCCCAAGCTCTCCTACTCGCCCAAGCTCTCCTACTCCACCAAGCTCCCCTACTCCCCCAAGCTCTCCTACTCCCCAAGCTCTCTTACACCAGCAAGATCTCTTACTCCCCCAAGCTCTCTTATTCCTTCAAGCTCTCTTACTCCCCCAAGCTCTCTTACTCCCCAAGCACTCTTCCTCCCCCAAGCTCTCCTACTCCCCCAAGTTTTCCTGCTCCCCCAAGCTCTCTTACTCCCCAAGCTCTCTTACTCCACCAAGCTCTCTTACTCCACCAAGCTCTCCTACTCGTCCAAGCTCTCCTACTCCCCCAAGATCTCCTACTCTCCAGAGATCTCCTACTGCCCCAAGCTCTCTGTCTCCCCCAAGCTCTCCTAAACCCCCAAGCGCTCCTACTCCCCCAAGATCTCCTACTCCCCCAAGCTCTACCACTCCCCCAAGCTCTCTTACTCTCCAAAGCTCTCTTACTTCCCAAGCTCTATTACTCCCCCACGTTCTCCTACACCCCAAGCTCTCTTACTCCCCCAAGCTCTCCTACTGTGCCAAGTTCTCCTACTCCCCCAAGCTCCCCTACTCCCCCAAGTTCTCCTACTAACCCAAGCTCCCCTACTCCCCCAAGCTCTCCTACTCCCCCAAGCTCTCGTATTCCCCCAAGCTCTCTTACTCGCCCAAGCTCTCTTACACCCCAAGCTCTCTTACTCCTCCTGCAAGCACTCCTACCCTCCCAAGCGCTCATACTGCCCCAAGCTCTCCTACTCCCCCAAGATCTACTGCTCCCCCAAGCTCTCTTACTCCTTTAAGCTCTCTTACTCCCCCAACCTCTCCTACTCGCCCAAGCTCTTCTACTCCCCCAAGCTCCCCTACGCCCCCAAGCTCTCCTACTCCCCAAGCTCTCTTACACCCGCAAGCTCTCTTACTCCCCCAAGCTCTCTTACTCCTTCAAGCTCTCTTACTCCCCCAAGCTCTCTTATTCCCCAAGCTCTCTTCCTCCCCCAAGCTCTCCTACTCTGCCAGGTTATCCTACTCCCCCAAGCTCCGCGACTCCCCCAAGCTCTCTTACTCCCCCAAGCTCTCTTTCTCCCCCTAGCTTTCTTCCTCCCACAAGTTCTCTTACTCCCCCAAGCTCTCCTACTCGCCCAAGCTCTCCCACTCCCACAAGCTCTACTACTCCCACAAGCACGCATACTTCCCCAAGCTCTCATACACCCCAAGCTCTCATACGCCCCCAAGCTCTCCAACCCTCCCAAGCTCTCCTACTATCCCAAGCTCTCCGAATCCCCCAAACTCTCCTACTCCCCCAAGCTCTCCTACTCCCCCAAGCTCTCCTACTCTTCCAAGCTCTCCTACTCCCCCAAGCTCTCCTACTCCCCCAAGCTCTCCTAATCCCCCAAGCTCTCCTACTCCCCCAAGATCTCCTACTACCCCAAGTTCTCCGACTCCCCCAAGCTCTCCTACTCCCCCACGCTCTCCTACTCCCCCAATCTCTCCTACTCCCCCAAGCTCTCCTACTCCCACAAGCTCTCCTACTCCCCAAAGCTCTCCTACTCTCCCAAGCTTTCCTACGCCCCCAATCTTTCCTACTCCCCAAGCTCTCCTACTCCCCCAAGCGCTCCTACTCCCCCAAACTCTCCTATTCCCCAAGATCTCCTACTCCCCCAAGCTCTCCTACTCCCCCAAGCTCACTTACTCCCACAAGCTCTCTTTCCGTCCCAAGCTTTCTTCCTCCCCCAAGTTCTCTTACTTCCCCAAGCTCTCCTACTGGCCCAAGCTCTCCCACTCCGACAAGCTCTACTACTCACCCAAGCTCGCCTACTTCCCCAAGCTCTTATACACCCCAAGCTCTCCTACTCTCCCAAGCTCTCCGAATCCCCCAAGCTCTCCTACTCCCCCAGGCTCTCCTCCTCCCCCAAGCTCTCCTCCTCCCCTAAGCTCTTCTACTGCCCCAAGTTCTCCTGCTTCGCCAAGCTCTCCTACTCTCCCAAGCTCGCCTACTCCCCCAAGCTCGCCTACTCCCCCAAGCTCTCCTAATCACCCAAGCTCTCCTACTCCCACAAGATCTCCTACTACCCCAAGCTCTCCTACTCCCCAAGCTCTCCTACTCCCTCAAGCTCTCCTACTCCCCCAATCTCTCCTACTCCCCCAAGCTCTCCTGCTCCCCCAAGTTCTCCTACTCCGCCAAGCTCTCCTACTCTCCCAAGCTCACATACTCCCCCAAGCTCTCCTACTCCCCCAAGCTCTCCTAATCCCCCAATCTCTCCTACTCCCCCAAGATCTCCTACTAACCCAAGCTCTCCTACTCCCCCAAGCTCTCCTGCTCCCCCAAGCTTTCCTACTCCCCCAAGCTCTCCTACTCCCACAAGCTCTCCGACTCCCCAAAACTCCCCTACTCTCCCAAGCTCTCCTACTCCCCCAAGCTCTCCTACTCCCCCAAGCTCTCCTACTCCCCTAAGCTCTCCTACTCCCCCAAGCGCTCCTACTCCCCCAAGCTCTCCTACTACCCCAAGCTCTCCCACTCCCCCAAGCTCTCTTACTCCCCCAAACTCTCTTACACCCCAAGATCTCTTACTCCACCAAGCTCTCTTACTCCCCCAAGCTCTCTTACTCCCCCAAGCTCTCTAACTCCCTGAAGCCATCCTACTCTGCCAATTTCTCCTAATCCTCCAAGCTCACTTCCACCCCCAAGCTCTCTTACTCCCCCAAACTCTCTTACTACCCCAAGCTCTCTTACTCCCCCAAGCTCTCTTACTCCCCCAAGCTCTCTTTCTCCACCAAGCTCTCTTACTCCCCCTTGCTCTCTTACTCCCCCAAGCTCTCCTACTCTGCCAAGTTCTCCTTCTCCCTCAAGCTCTCCTACACCCGCAAGCGCTAGTACTCCCCCAAGCTCACCTATTCCCACATGCTCACCTGTATCCCAAGCTCTCCTACTCCCCCAAGCTATCTTACTCCCCCAAGCTCTCTTACTCCCCCAAGCTCTCTTCCTCCCCCAAGCTCTCCTACTCGCCCAAGCTCTCCTACTCCCCCAAGCTCCCCTACTCCCCCAAGCTCTCCTACTCCCCAAGCTCTCTTACACCCGCAAGCTCTCTTACTCCCCCAAGCTCTCTTACTCCTTCAAGGTCTCTTGCTCCCCCAAGCTCTCTTAATCCCGAAGCTCTCTTCCTCCCCCAAGCTCTCCTACTCTGCCAAGTTCTCCTAATCCCCCAAGCTCCGCGACTCCCCCAAGCTCTCCTACTCCCCCAAGCTCTCCAACTCCCACGAGCTCTCTTACTCCCCAAAGCTCTCTTTCTCCCCCTAGCTTTCTTCCTCCCCCAAGTTCTCTTACTCCCCCAAGCTCTCCTACTCGCCCAAGCTCTCCCACTCCCACAATCTCTACTACTCCCCAAAGCACGCATACTTCCCCAAGCTCTCATACACCCCAAGCTCTCATACGCCCCCAAGCTCTCCAACCCTCCCAAGCTCTCCTACTCTCCCAAGCTCTCCGAATCCCCCAAACTCTCCAACTCCCTTAAGCTCTCCTACTCCCCCAAGCTCTCCTAATCCCCCATGCTCTCCTACTCCCCCAAGATCTCCTGCTTCCCCAAGTTCTCCTACTCCCCCAAGCTCTCCTACTCCCCCAAGCTCTCCTACTCCCCCAAGCTCTCCTACTCCCCCAAGCTCTCCTACTCCCCCAATCTCTCCTACTCCCCCAAGCTCTCCTAATCCCCCAATCTCTCCTACTCCCCCAAGATCTCCTACTAACCCAAGCTCTCCTACTCCCCCAAGCTCTCCTGCTCCCCCAAGCTTTCCTACTCCCCCAAGCTCTCCTACTCCCACAAGCTCTCCGACTCCCCAAAACTCCCCTACTCTCCCAAGCTCTCCTACTCCCCCAAGCTCTCCTACTCCCCCAAGCTCTCCTACTCACCTAAGCTCTCCTACTCCCCCAAGCGCTCCTACTCCCCCAAGCTCTCCTACTACCCCAAGCTCTCCCACTCCCCCAAGCTCTCTTACTCCCCCAAACTCTCTTACACCCCAAGATCTCTTACTCCACCAAGCTCTCTTACTCCCCCAAGCTCTCTTACTCCCCCAAGCTCTCTAACTCCCTGAAGCCATCCTACTCTGCCAATTTCTCCTTCTCCTCCAAGCTCACTTCCACCCCCAAGCTCTCTTACTCCCCCAAACTCTCTTACTACCCCAAGCTCTCTTACTCCCCCAAGCTCTCTTACTCCCCCAAGCTCTCTTTCTCCACCAAGCTCTCTTACTCCCCCACGCTCTCTTACTCCCCCAAGCTCTCCTACTCTGCCAAGTTCTCCTTCTCCCTCAAGCTCTCCTACACCCGCAAGCGCTAGTACTCCCCCAAGCTCACCTATTCCCACATGCTCACCTGTATCCCAAGCTCTCCTACTCCCCCAAGCTATCTTACTCCCCCAAGCTCTCTTACTCCCCCAAGCTCTCTTCTTCCCCCAGCTCTCCTACTCGCCCAAGCTCTCCTACTCCCCCAAGCTCCCCTACTCCCCCAAGCTCTCCTACTCCCCAAGCTCTCTTACACCCGCAAGCTCTCTTACTCCCCCAAGCTCTCTTACTCCTTCAAGCTCTCTTGCTCCCCCAAGTTCTCTTACTCCCGAAGCTCTCTTCCTACCCCAAGCTCTCCTACTCTGCCAAGTTCTCCTACTCCCCCAAGCTCCGCGACTCCCCCAAGCTCTCCTACTCCCCCAAGCTCTCCTACTCCCACAAGCTCTCTTACTCCCCCAAGCTCTCTTTCTCCCCCTAGCTTTCTTCCTCCCCCAAGCTCTCCAACCCTCCCAAGCTCTCCTACTCTCCCAGCTCTCCGAATCCCCCAAACTCTCCAACTCCCTTAAGCTCTCCTACTCCCCCAAGCTCTCCTAATCCCCCATGCTCTCCTACTCCCCCAAGATCTCCTGCTACCCCAAGTTCTCCTACTCCCCCAAGCTCTCCTACTCCCCCAAGCTCTCCTACTCCCCCAAGCTCTCCTACTCCCCCAAGCTCTCCTACTCCCCCAATCTCTCCTACTCCCCCAAGCTCTCCTACTCCCACAAGCTCTCCTACTCCGCAAAGCTCTCCTACTCTCCCAAGCTTTCCTACTCCCCCAAGCTCTCCTACTCCCCCAAGCTCTCCTACTCTCCTAAGCTCTCCTACTCCCCCAAGCTCTCCTACTCCCCCAATCTCTCCTAATCCCCCAAGCTCTCCTACTCCCCCAAGATCTCCTACTACCCCAAGTTCTCCTACTCCCCCAAGCTCTCCTACTCCCCCAAGCTCTCCTACTCCCCCAATCTCTCCTACTCCCACAAGCTCTCCTACTCCCACAAGCTCTCCTACTCCCCCAAGCGCTCCTACTCCCCCAAACTCTCCTACTCCCACAAGACCTCCTACTCCCCCAAGCTCTCCTACTCCCCCAAGCTCTCTTACTCCCCCAAGCTCTCTTTCTCCCCAAGCTTTCTTCCTCCCCCAAGTTCTCTTACTCCCCCAAGCTCTCCTAATCGCCCAAGCTCTCCCACTCCCACAAGCTCTACTACTCCCCCAAGCTCGCCTACTTCCCGAAGCTCTCATACACCCCAAGCTCTCATACGCCCCCAAGCTCTTATACCCTCCCAAGCTCTCCTACTCTCCCAAGCTCTCCGAATCTCCCAATCTCTCCTACTCTCCCAGGCTCACCTACTCCCCCAAGCTCTCCTCCTCCCCTAAGCTGTCCTACTGCCCCAAGTTCTCCTGCTCCGCCAAGCTCTCCTACTCTCCCAAGCTCGCCTACTCCCCCAAGCTCTCTTACTCCCCCAAGCTCTCTTACTCCTTCAAACTCTCTTACTCCCCCAAGCGCTCTTACTCCCCAAGCTCTCTTCCTCCCCCAAGCTCTCCTACTCTGCCAAGTTCTCCTACTCCCCCAAGCTCCACGACTCCCCCAAGCTCTCCTACTCCCCCAAGCTCTCCTGCTCCCACAAGCTCTCCTACTCTCCCAAGCTCTCTTTCTCCCCCTAGCTTTCTTCCTCCCCCAAGTTCTCTTACTGCCCCAAGCTCTCCTACTCGCCCAAGCTCTCCCACTCCCACAATCTCTACTACTCCCCCAAGCACGCCTACTTCGCCAAGCTCTCATACACCCCAAGCTCTCATACGCCCCCAAAGCTCTCCTACTCCCCCAAGCTCTCCTACTCCCCCAAGCTCTCCTACTCCCCCAAGCTCTCCGACTCCCCCAAACTCTCCTAATCCCCCAAGATCTCCTACTCCTCCAAGCTCTCCTACTCTCCCAAGCTCTCCTACTCCCCCAAGCTTTCCTACTCCCCCAAGCTCTCCTACTCCCCCAAGCGCTCCTACTCCCCCAAGCTCTCCTACTCCCCCAAGCTCTCCTACTCCCCCAAGCTTTACTGCTCCCCCAAGCTCTCTTACTCCTTTAAGCTCTCTTACTCCCCCAACCTCTCCTACTCGCCCAAACTCTCCTACTCCCCCAAGCACTCCTACTCCCCCAAACTCTCCTACTCCCACAAGACCTCCTACTCACCCAAGCTCCCTTACTCCCCCAAGCTCTCTTTCTCCACCAAGCTCTCTTACTCCCCCAAGCTCTCTTACTCCCCAAGCTCTCTAACTCCCCCAAGCCCTCCTACTCTGCCAATTTCTCCTACTCCTCCAAGCTCACTTACTCCCCCAAGCTCTCTTACTCCCCCAAGCTTTCCTACTCGCCCAAGCTCTTCTACTCCCCCAAGCTCTCCCACTCCGACAAGCTCTACTACTCACCCTAGCTCGCCTACTTCCGCTAGCTCTCATACACCCCAAGCTCTCCTACTCTCCCAAGCTCTTCGAATCCCCCATGCTCTCCTACTCCCCCAGGCTCTCCTACTCCCCCAAGCTCTCCTCCTCCCCTAAGCTCTTCTACTGCCCCAAGTTCTCCTGCTTCCCAAGCTCTCCTACTCTCCCAAGCTCGCCTACTCCCCCAAGCTCTCCTACTCCCCCAAGCTCTCCTAATCCCCCAAGCTCTCCTACTCCCCCAAGATCTCCTACTATCCCAAGCTCTCCTACTCGCCCAAGCTCTCCTACTCCCTCAAGCTATCCTACTCCCCAAATCTCTCCTACTCCCCCAAGCTCTACTGCTCCCCCAAGTTCTCCTACTCCGCCAAGCTCTCCTACTCTCCCAAGCTCACATACTCCCCCAAGCTCTCCTACTCCCCCAAGCTCTCCTAATCCCCCAATCTCTCCTACTCCCCCAAGATCTCCTACTAACCCAAGCTCTCCTACTCCCCCAAGCTCTCCTACTCCCACAAGCTCTCCGACTCCCCAAAACCCCCCTACTCTCCCAAGCTCTCCTACTCCCCCAAGCACTCCTACTCCCACAAGCGCTCCTACTCCCCCAAGCTCTCCTACTACCCCAAGCTCTCCCACTCCCCCAAGCTCTCTTACTCCCCCAAGCTCTCTTACACCCCAAGCTCTCTTACTCCACCAAGCTCTCTTACTCCCCCAAGCTCTCTTACTCCCCCAAGCTCGCTAACTCCCTGAATCCCTCCTACTCTGCCAATTTCTCCTACTTCTCCAAGCTCACTTACACCCCCAAGCTCTCTTACTCCCCCAAACTCTCTTACTACCCCAAGCTCTCTTACTCCCCCAAGCTCTCTTACTCCCCCAAGCTCTCTTTCTCCACCAAGCTCTCTCACTCCCCCAAGCTCTCTTGCTCCCCCTAGCTCTCCTACTCTGCCAAGTTCTCCTTCTCCCTCAGGCTCTCCTACACCTGCAAGCGCTCGTACTCCTCCAAGCTCTCCTATTCCCACAAGCTCACCTGTTCCCCAAGCTCTCCAACTCGCCCATGGTCCCCTACTCCCCCAAGCTCCCCTACTCCCCCAAGCTCTCCTACTCCCCAAGCTCTCTTACACCCGCAAGCTCTCTTACTCCCCCAAGCTCTCTTACTCCCCAAGCTCTCTTACTCTCCCAAGCTCTCCTACTCCGCCAAGTTCTCCTACTCCCCCAAGCTCCGCGACTCCCCCAAAATCTCCTACTCCCCCAAGCTCTCCTGCTCCCCCAAGCTCTACTAATCCCCCAAGCTCTCTTACTCCCCCAAGGTTTCTTCCTCCCCCAAGCTATCTTACTCCCCCAAGCTCTCCTGCTCGCCCAAGCTCTCCCACTCTCACAAGCTCTACTACTCCCCCAAGGTCGCCTACTCCCCCAAGCTCTCATACGCCCCAGGCCCTCATACGCCGCCAAGCTCTCCTAACCTCCCAAGCTCTCCTACTCACCCAAGCTCTCCGACTCCCCCAAGCTCTCCAACTGCCCTACGTTCTCCTACTCCGCCAAGCTCTCCTAATCTCCCAAGCTCTCCTACTCCCACAAGCACTCCTACTCCCCCTAGCTCTCCTAATCCCGCAAGCTCTCCTACTCTCCCAAGCTCTCCTACTCCCCCAAGCTCTCCTACTCCCCCAAACTCTCCTATTCCCCCAAGCTCTCCTACTCCCCCAAGATCTCCTACTCCTCCAAGCTCTCCTACTCTCCCAAGCTCTCCTACTCCCCCAAGCTCTCCTACTCCCCCAAGCTCTCCTACTCCCCCAAGCTCTTCTACTCCCCCAAGCGCTCCTACTCCCCCAAGCTCTCCTACTCCCCCAAGCTCTCCCACTCCCCCAAGCTCTCTTACTCCCCCAAGCTCTCTTACTCCCCAAGCTCTCTTACTCCCACAAGCTCTCCTACTCTGCCAAGTTCTCCTACTCCCCCAAGCTCCGCGACTCCCCCAAGCTCTCCTACTCCCCCAAACTATCCTAATCCCCCAAGCTCTCCTACTCCCCCAAAATCTCCTACTCCGCCAAGCTCTCCTACTCCCCCAAGCTCTCCTAATTCCCCAAGCTCTCATACGCCCCCAAGCTCTCCTAACCTCCCAAGCTCTCCTACTCCCCCAAGCTCTCCGACTCCCCCAAGCTCTCCAACTGCCCTAAATTCTCCTACTCCGCCAAGATCTCCTAATCTCCCAAGCTCTCCTACTCCCACAAGCTCTCCTACTCCCCCTAGCTCTCCAAATCCCACAAGCTCTCCTACTCCCCCAAGATCTCCTACTCCCACAAGCTCTCCTACTCTCCCTAGCTCTGCTACTCCCTCAAGCTCTCCTACTCCCCCAAACTCTCCTACTCCCCCAAGCTCTGCTACTCCCCCAAGATGTCCTACTCCCACAAGCACTCCTACTCCTCCAAGCTCTCCTACTCCCCCAAGCGCTCCTACTGCCCAAAGATCTCCTACACCCCCAAGCTCTCTTACTCCCCTAAGCTCTCTTACTCCCCCAAGCTCTCCTACTCGCCCAAGCTCTCCTACTCCCCCAAGCTCTCCTACTCCCCCAAGCTCTCCTACTCCCACAAGCACCCTTACTCCCCCAAGCTCTCTTACTCCCCCAAGCTCTCTTACTCCCCCAAGCTCTCTTACTCCCCCAAGCTCTCTTTCTCCGCCAAGCTCTCTTACTCCCTCAAGCTCTCTTACTCCCCCAAGCTCTCTAACTCCCCCAAGCTCTCCTACTCTGCCACGTTCTCCTCCTCCCCCAAGCTCTCTTACTCCCCCAAGCTCTCTTTCTCCCCCAAGCTCTCTAACTCCCCCAAGCTCTCCTACTCTGCGAAGTTCCCCTCCTCCAACTAGCTCTCTTACATCCCCAAGCTCTCTTACTCCCCCAAGCTCTCTTACTCCCCCAAGCTCTCTTACTCCCCCAAAATCTCCTACACCCCAAAGCTCTCCTACTCACCCAAGCTCTCCTACTCCCCCATGCTCTCTTTCTCCCCCAAGCTTTCTTCGTCCCCCAAGCTCTCTTACTCCCCTAATCTCTCTTACTCGCCCAAGCTTTCCCACTCCCACAACATCTACTTAACCCCCAAGTTCGCCTACTTCCCCAAGCTCTCATACAGCCCAAGCTCTCTTACTCCCCAAGCTCGCTTACTCCCCCAAGCTCAATTACTCCTCCAAGCTCTCCTACTCTGCCAAATTCACCTACTCCCCCAAGCTCTCCTTCTCCTCCAAGCTCTTCTACTCCCCCAAGCGCTCCTACTGCCCCAAGATCTCCTACTCCCCCAAGCTCTCTTACTCCCCTAATCTATCTTACTCCCCCAAGCTCTTCTACTCGCCCAAGCTCTCCTACTCCCCCAAGCTCTCCTACTCCCCCAAGCTCTCCTACTCCCCCAAGCTCTCCTACTCCACCAAGCTCTCTTACTCCCCCAAGCTCTCTAACTCCCCCAAGCTCTCCTACTCTGCCAAGTTCTCCTCCTCCCCCAAGCTCTCTTACATCCCGAAGCTCTCTTACTCCCCCAAGCTCTCTTACTCCCTCAAGCTCTCTTACTCCCCCAAGCTCTCTTTCTCCCCCAAGATCTCTTACTCCCCCAAGCTCTCCTACTCTGTCAAGTTCTCCTCCTCCACCTATCTCTCTTACATCCCCAAGCTCTCTTACTCCCCCAAGCTCTCTTACTCCCCCAAGCTCTCTTACTCCCCCAAGCTCTCTTTCTCCCCTAAGCTCTCTTACTCCCCGAAGATATCTTCCTCCCCCAAGCTCTCTTACTCCCTCAAGCTCTCTTACTCCCCCAAGCTCTCTTACTTCCCAAGCTCTCTTACTCCCCCAAGCTCTCCTACTCTGCCAAGTTCTCCTAATCCCCCAAGGTCCGCGACTCCCGCAAGCTCTCCTACTACCCCAAGCTCTCCCACTCCCCCAAGCTCTCTTACTCCCCTAAGCGCTCTTACTCCCCCAAGCTCTCTAACTCCCCCAAGCTCTCCTACTCTGCCAAGTTTTCCTCCTCCCCCATGCTCTCTTACTCCCCCAAGCTCTCTTACTCCCCCAAGCTCTCTTACTCCCCCAAGCTCTCCTACTGTGCCAATTTCTCCTACTCTCCCAAGCTCCCCGAATCCCCAAGTTCTCCTACTCCCCCAAGCTCCGCTACTCCCCCAAGCTCTCCTACTCCCCCAAGCTCTTGTATTCCCCCAAGCTCTCTTACTCCGCAAGCTCTCTTACTCCCCCAAGCTCAATTACTCCTCCAAGCTCTCCTACTCTGCCAAATTCTCCTACTCCCCCAATCTCTCCTTCTCCTCCAAGCTCTCCTAATCCCCCAAGCGCTCCTACTGCCCCAAGATCTCCTACTCCCCCAAGCTCTCTTACTCCCCTAAGCTCTCTTACTCTCCCAAGCTCTCCTACTCCCCCAAGCTCTCCTACTCCCCCAAGCTCTCTTACTCCCCCAAGCTCTATTACTCCACCAAGATCTCTTACTCCCCCAAGCTCTCTAACTCCCCCAAGCTCTCCTACTCTGCCACGTTCTCCTCCTCCCCCAAGCTCTCTTACTCCCCCAAGCTCTCTTACTCCCCCAAGCTCTCTAAATCCCCCAAGCTCTCCTACTCTGCCAAGTTCTCCTCCTCCACCTAGCTCTCTTACATCCCCAAGCTCTCTTACTCCCCCAAGCTCTCTTAATCCCCCAAGCTCTCTTACTCCCCCAAGCTCTCTTTCTCCCCCAAGCTCTCTTACTCCCTCAAGCTCTCTTACTCCCCCAAGCTCTCTTACTCCCCCGAGCTCTCCTACTCTGCCAAGTTCTCCTACTCCCCCAAGGTCCGCGACTCCCCCAAGCTCTCCAACTCTGCCAAGTTCTCCTCCTCCACCTAGCCCTCTTACATCCCCAAGCTCTCTTACTCCCCCAAGCTCTCTTACTCCCCCACGCTCTCTTACTCGCCCAAGCTCTCTTTCTCCCCCAAGCTCTCTTACTCCTCAAGCTCTCTTACTCCCCCAATCTCTCTTACTTCCCAAGCTCTCTTTCTCCCCCAAGCTCTCTTACTCCCTCAAGCTCTCGTATTCCCCCAAGCTCTCTTACTCCCCAAGCTCTCTTACTCCCCCAAGCTCAATTACTCCTCCAAGCTCTCCTATTCTGCCAAATTCTCCTACTCGCCCAATCTCTCCTTCTCCTCCAAGCTCTCCTACTCCCCCAAGCGCTCCTACTGCCCCAAGATCTCCTACTCCCCCAAGCTCTCTTACTCCCCTAAGCTCTCTTACTCCTCCAAGCTCTCCTACTCGCCCAAGCTCTCCTACTCCCACAAGCTCTCCTACTCCCCCAAGCTCTCCTACTCCCCCAAGCTCTCTTACTCCCCCAAGCTCTCTTACTCCCCCAAGCTCTCCTACTCCCCCAAGCTCTCTTACTCCCCCAAGCTCTCTTACTCCCCCAAGCTCTCTTACTCCCCCAAGCTCTCTAACTCCCCCAAGCTCTCTTACTCCCTCCCCCAAGCTCTCTTACTCCCCCAAGATCTCTTACTCCCCCAAGCTCTCTAACTCCCCAAAGCTCTCCTACTCTGCCACGTTTTCCTCCTCCCCCAAGCTCTCTTACTCCCCCAAGCTCTCTTACTCCCCCAAGCTCTCTAACTCCCCCAAGCTCTCCTACTCTGCCAAGTTCTCCTCCTCCACCGAGCTCTCTTACATCCCCAAGCTCTCTTACTCCCCCAAGCTCTCCTACTCTGCCAAGTTCTCCTCCTCCCCCAAGCTCTCTTACATCCCCGAGCTCTCTTACTCCTCCAAGCTCTCCTACTGCCCCAAGCTCTCTGACTCCCCCAAGCTATCCGACTCCCCCAAGCCCTCCTACACCCCCAAGCTCTCCTACTCCCCCAAGCTCTCTTACTCCCCCAAGCTCTCTTACTCCCCCAAGCTCTCTAACTCCCCCAATCTCTCCTACTCTGCCAAGTTCTCCTCCTCCCCCAAGCTCTCTTACATCCCCAAGCTCTCTTATTCCCCCAAGCTCTCTTACTCCCCCAAGCTGTCTTACTCCCCAAAGCTCTCTTACTCCCCCAAGCTCTCTTTCTCCACCAAGCTCTCTTACTCCCCCAAGCTCTCTTACTCCCCCAAGCTCTCCTATTCTGCCAAGTTCGCCTTCTCCCTCAAGCTCTCCTACACCCGCAAGCGCTCGTACTCCCACAAGCTCTCCATTCCCAGAAGCTCACCTGTTCCCCAAGCTCTCCTACTCCCCCAAGTTATCTTACTCCCCCACGCTCAATTCTCCCCCAAGCTCTCTTCCTCCCTCCAGCTCTCCTACTCGCCCAAGTTCTCCTACTCCCCCAAGCTCCCCTACTCCCCAAGCTCTCCTACTCCCCAAGCTCTCTTACACCCGCAAGCTCTCTTACTCCCCCAAGCTCTCTTAATCCCTCAAGCTCTCTTACTCCCCCAAGCTCTCTTACTTCCCAAGCTCTCTTACTCCCCCAAGCTCTCCTACTCTGCCAAGTTCTCCTACTCCCCCAAGGTCCGCGACTCCCCCAATCTCTCCTACTAACCCAAAATCTCCTACACCCCAAAGCTCTCCTACTCACCCAAGCTCTCGTACTCCCCCAAGCTCTCTTTCTCCCCCAAGCTTTCTTTGTCCCCCAAGCTCTCTTACTCCCCTAATCTCTCTTACTCGCCCAAGCTTTCCCACTCCCACAAGATCTACTTAACGCCCAAGCTCGCCTACTTCCCCAAGCTCTCATACAGCCCAAGCTCTCTTACTCCCCAAGCTCTCTTACTCCCCCAAGCTCAATTACTCCTCCAAGCTCTCCTACTCTGCCAAATTCTCCTACTCCCCCAAGCTCTCCTTCTCCTCCAAGCTCTCCTACTCCCCCAACGCTCCTACTGCCCCAAGATCTCCTACTCCCCCAAGCTCTCTTACTCCCCTAATCTATCTTACTCCCCCAAGCTCTTCTACTCGCCCAAGCTCTCCTACTCCCCCAAGATGTCCTACTCCCCCAAGTTCTCTATCTTCCCCAAGCTCTCCTACTCTGCCAAGTTCTCCTCCTCCCCCATGCTATCTTACATCCCTAAGCTCTCTTACTCCCCCAAGCTCTCTTACTCCCTCAAGCTCTCTTACTCCACCAATCTCTCTTTCTCGACCAAGATCTCTTACTCCCCCAAGCTCTCTTACTCCCTCAAGCTCTCTTACTCCCCCAAGCTCTCTTACTTCCCAAGCTCTCTTACTCCCACAAGCTCTCCTACTCTGCCAAGTTCTCCTACTCCCCCAAGGTCCGCGACTCCCGCAAGCTCTCCTACTACACCAAGCTCTCCCACTCCCCCAAGCTCTCTTACTCCCCCAAGCGCTCTTACTCCCCGAAGCTCTCTAACTCCCCCAAGCTCTCCTACTCTGCCAAGTTCTCCTCCTCCCCCATGCTCTCTTACTCCCCCAAGCGCTCTTACTCCCCCAAGCTCTCTAACTCCCCCAAGCTCTCCTACTCTGCCAAGTTCTCCTCCTCCCCCATGCTCTCTTACTCCCCCAAGATCTCTTACTCCCCCAAGCTCTCTTACTCCCCCAAGCTCTCTTACTCCCCCAAGCTCTCCTACTGTGCCAATTTCTCCTACTCTCCCAAGCTCCCCGAATCCCCAAGTTCTCCTACTCCCCCTAGCTCCCCTACTCCCCCAAGCTCTCATACTCCCCCAAGCTCTTGTATTCCCCCAAGCTCTCTTACTCCCCAATCTCTCTTACTCCCCCAAACTCAATTACTCCTCCAAGCTCTCCTACTCTGCCAAATTCTCCTACTCCCCCAAGATCTCCTACTCCCCCAAGCTCTCCTACTCCCCCAAGCTCTCTTACTCCCCCAAGCTCTCTTACTCCCCCAAGATCTCTCACTCCCCCAAGCTCTCTAACTCCCCCAAGCTCTCCTACTCTGCCACGTTCTCCTCCTCCCCCAAGCTCTCTTCCTCCCCCAAGCTCTCTTACTGCCCCAAGCTCTCTAACTCCCCCAAGCTCTCCTACTCTGCCAAGTTCTCCTCCTCCACCTAGCACTCTTACATCCCCAACCTCTCTTACTCCCCCAAGCTCTCTTACTCCCCCAACCTCTCTTACTCCCCCAAGCTCTCTTTCTCCCCCAAGCTCTCTTACTGCCTCAAGCTCTCTTACTCCCCCAAGCTCTCTTACTCCCCCGAGCTCTCCTACTCTGCCAAGTTGTCCGACTCCCCCAAGGTCCGCGACTCCCCCAAGCTCTCCTACTACCCCAAGCTCTCCCACACCCCAAGCTCTCTTACTCCCCCAAGCTCTCTTACTCCCCCAAGCTCTCTAACTCCCCCAAGCTCTCCTACTCTGCCATGTTCTCCTCCTCCCCCAAGCTCTCTTACTCCCCCAAGCTCTCTTACTCCCCCAAGCTCTCTAACCCCCCCAAGCTCTCCTACTCTGCCAAGTTCTCCTGCTCCACCTAGCTCTCTTACATCCCCAAGCTCTCTTACTCCCCCAAGCTCTCTTACACCCCCAAGCTCTCTTACTCCCCCAAGCTCTCTTTCTCCCCCAAGCTCTCTTACTCCCTCAAGCTCTCTTACTCCCCCAAGCTCTCTTACTCTCCCAAGCTCTCCTACTGTGACAATTTCGCCTACTCTCCCAAGCTCCCCGAATCCCCAAGTTCTCCTACTCCCCCAAGCTCCACTACTCCCCCAAGCTCTCCTACTATCCCAAGCTCTCGTATTCCCCCAAGCTCTCTTACTCCCCAAGTTCTCTTACTCCCCCATGCTCAATTACTCCTCCAAGCTCTCCTACTCTGCCAAGTTCTCCTACTCCCCCAAGCTCTCCTTCTCCTCCAAGCTCACTTACTCCCGCAAGCTCTCTAACTCCCCCAAGCTCTCCTACTCTGCCAAATTCTCCTCCTCCCCCAAGCTCTCTTACATCCCCAAGCTCTCTTACTCCCCCAAGCTCTCTTACTCCCCCAAGCTCTCTTACTCCCCAAAGCTCTCTTACTCCCCCAAGCTCTCTTACTCTCCCAAGCTCTCCGACTGTGCCAATTTCTCCTGCTCTCCCAAGCTCCCCGATTCCCCAAGCTCTCCTACTCTCCCAAGCTCTCGTATTCCCCCAAGCTCTCTTACTCCCCAAGTTCTCTTACTCCCCCAAGCTCAATTACTCCCCCAAGCTCTCCTTCTCTTCCAAGCTCTCCTACTCCCCCAAGCGCTCCTACTGCCCCAAGATCTCTTACTCCCTCAAGCTCTCTTACTCCCCCAAGCTCTCTTACTCGCCCAAGCTCTCTAACTCCCCCAAGCTCTCCTACTCTGCCAAGTTCTCCTCCTCCCCCAAGCTCTCTTACGTCCCTAAGCTCGCTTACTCCCCCAAGCTCTCTTACTCCCCCAAGCTCTCTTTCTCCCCCAAGCTCTCCCACTCCCCCAAGGTTTCTTACTCCCCCAAGCTCTCTTACTCCCCCAAGCTCTCTTACTCTCCCAAGCTCTCCTACTGTGCCAATTTCTCCTACTCTCCCAAGCTCCCCGAATCCCCAAGTTCTCCTACTCCCCCAAGCTCCCCTCCTCCCACAAGCTCTCCTATTCCCCCAAGCTCTCGTATTCCCCCAAACTCTCTTACTCCCCAAGCTCTCCTACTCCCCCAAGCTCTCCTTCTCCTCCAAGCTCTCCTACTCCCCCAAGCGCTCCTACTGCCCCAAGATCTCCTACTCCCCCAAGCTCTCTTACTCCACCAAGCTCTCTTACTCCCCCAAGCTCTCTAACTCCCCAAAGCTCTCCTACTCTGCCAAGTTCTCCTCTTCCCCCAAGCTCTCTTACATTCCCAAGCTCTCTTACTCCCCCAAGCTCTCTTACTCCCCCAAGCTCCCCTACTCGCCCAAGCGCTCCTACTCCCCCAAGCTCTCGTATTCCCCCAAGCTCTCTTACACCCCATGCTCTCTTACTCCCTCAAGCTCTCTTACTCCCCCAAGCTCTCTTACTTCCCAAGCTCTCTTACTCCCCCAAGCTCTCCTACTCTGCCAAGTTCTCCTACTACCCCAAGGTCCGCGACTCCCCCAAGCTCTACTACTACCCCAAGCTCTCCCACTCCCCCAAGGTCTCTTACTCCCCCAAGCTCTCTTACTCGCCCAAGCTCTATTACTCTCCCAAGCTCCCCTACTGTGCCAATTTATCCTACTCTCCCAAGCTCCCCGAATCCCCAAGTTCTCATACTCCCCCAAGCTCCCCTACTCCCCCAAGGTCTCCTACTCCCCCAAGCTCTCGTATTCCCCCAAGCTCTCTTACTCCCCAAGCTCTCTTACTCCCCCAAGCCATCCTACTCCTCCAAGCTCTCCTACTCCCCCAAGCTCTCTTACTCCCCCAAGCTCTCTTACTCCCCCAAGCTCTCTAACTCCCCCAAGCTCTCCTACTCTGCCAAGTTCTCCTCCTCCCCCAAGCTCTCTTACATCTCCAAGCTCTCTTACTCCTCCAAGCTCTCCTACTGCCCCAAGCTCTCTGACTCCCCCAAGCTATCCTACTCCCCCAAGCCCTCCTACTCCCCCAAGCTCTCCTACTCCCCCAAGCTCTCTTACTCCCCTAAGCTCTCTTACTCCCCCAAGCTCTCCTACTCGTCCAAGCTCTCCTATTCCCCCAAGCTCTCCTACTCCCCCAAGCTCTCCTACTCCCCCAAGCTCTCTTACTCCACCAAGCTCTCTTACGCCCCCAAGCTCTCTAACTCCCCCAAGCTCTCCTACTCTGCCAAGTTCTCCTCCTCCCCCAAGCTCTCTTACATTCCCAAGCTCTCTTACTCCCCCAAGCTCTCTTACTCCCCCAAGCTCGCTTACTCCCCAAAGCTCTCTTACTCCCCCAACATCTCTTACTCCCCCAAGCTCTCCGACTGTGCCAATTTCTCCTACTCTCCCTAGCTCCCCGAATCCCCAAGTTCTCCTACTCCCGCAAGCTCCCCTACTCACCCAAGCTCTCCTACTCCCCCAAGCTCTCGTATTCCCCCAAGCTCTCTTACACCCCAAGCTCTCTTACTCCCCCAAGCTCTCTTTCTCCCCCAAGTTCTCTTACTCCCTCAAGCTCTCTTACTCCCCCAAGCTCTCTTACTCCCGCAAGCTCTCTAACTCTCCCAAGCTCTCCTACTCTGCCAAGTTCTCCTCCTCCCCCAAGCTCTCTTACATCCCCAAGCTCTCTTACTCCCCCAAGCTCTCTTACTCCCCCAAGCTCTCTTGCTCCCCAAAGCTCTCTTACTCCCCCAACATCTCTTACTCCCCCAAGCTCTCCGACTGTGCCAATTTCTCCTGCTCTCCCAAGCTCCCCGAATCCCCAAGTTCTCCTATTCCCCCAAGCTCCACTACTCCCCCAAGCTCTCCTACTCTCCCAAGCTCTCGTATTCCCCCAAGCTCTCTTACTCCCCAAGTTGTCTTACTCCCCCAAGCTCAATTACTCCCCCAAGCTCTCCTTCTCTTCCAAGCTCTCCTACTCCCACAAGCGCTCCTACTGCGCCAAGATCTCTTACTCCCCCAAGCTCTCTTACTCCCCCAAGCTCTCTTACTCGCCCAAGCTCTCTAACTCCCCCAAGCTCTCCTACTCTGCCAAGTTCTCCTCCTCCCCCAAGCTCTCTTACGTCCCTAAGCTCTCTTACTCCCCCAAGCTCTCTTACTCCCCCAAGCTCTCTTTCTCCCCCAAGCTCTCCCACTCCCCCAAGGTCTCTTACTCCCCCAAGCTCTCTTACTCCCCCAAGCTCTCTTACTCTCCCAAGCTCTCCTACTGTGCCAATTTCTCCTACTCTCCCAAGCTCCCCGAATCACCAAGGTCTCCTACTCCCCCAAGCTCCCCTACTCCCACAAGCTCTCGTATTCCCCCAAGCTCTCGTATTCCCCCAAACTCTCCTACTCCCCAAGCTCTCTTACTCCCCCAAGCTCAATTACTCCTCCAAGCTCTCCTACTCTGCCAATTTCTCCTACTCCCCCAAGCTCTCCTTCTCCTCCAAGCTCTCCTACTACCCCAAGAGCTCCTACTGCCCCAAGATCTCCTACTCCCCCAAACTCTCTTCCTCGCCCAAGCTCTCTTTCTCCCCCAAGCTCTCTTACTCCCTCAAGCTCTCTTACTCCCCCAAGCTCTCTTACTTCCCAAACTCTCTTACTCCCCCAAGCTCTCCTAATCTGCCAAGTTCTCCTACTCCCCCAAGGTCAGCGACTCCCCCAAGCTCTCCTACTACCCAAGCTCTCCCACACCCCAAGCTCTTCTACTCCCCCAAGCTCTCCTACTCCCCCAAGCTCTCCCACTCCCCCAAACTCTATGACTCCCCCAAGCTCTCTTACTCCCCCAAGCTCTCTTACTCCCCCAAGCTCTCCTACTGTGCCAATTTCTCCTACTCTCCAAAGCTCCCCGAATCCCCAAGTTCTCCTACTCCCCCAAACTCCCCTACTCCCCCAAGCTCTCCTACTCCCCCAAGCTCTCGTATTCCCCCAAGCTCTCTTACTCCCCAAGCTCTCTTACTCCCCCAAGCTCAATTACTCCTCCAAGCTCTCCTATTCTGCCAAATTCTCCTACTCGCCCAATCTCTCCTTCTCCTCCAAGCTCTCCTACTCCCCCAAGCGCTCCTACTGCCCCAAGATCTCCTACTCCCCCAAGCTCTCTTACTCCCCTAAGCTCTCTTACTCCCCCAAGCTCTCCTACTCGCCCAAGCTCTCCTACTCCCCCAAGCTCTCCTACTCCCCCAAGCTCTCCTACTCCCCCAAGCTCTCTTACTCCCCCAAGCTCTCTTACTCCCCCAAGCTCTCTTTCTCCCCCAAGCTCTCTAACTCCCCCAAGCTCTCCTACTCTGCCATGTTCTCCTCCTCCCCCAAGCTCTCTTACTCCCCCAAGCTCTCTTACTCCCCCAAGCTCTCTAACCCCCCCAAGCTCTCCTACTCTGCCAAGTTCTCCTCCTCCACCTAGCTCTCTTACATCCCCAAGCTCTCTTACTCCCCCAAGCTCTCTTACTCCCCAAAGCTCTCTTACTCCCCCAAGCTCTCTTTCTCCCCCAAGCTCTCTTACACCCTCAAGCTCTCTTACTCCCCCAAGCTCTCTTACTCTCCCAAGCTCTCCTACTGTGACAATTTCTCCTACTCTCCCAAGCTCCCCGAATCCCCAAGTTCTCCTACTCCCCCAAGCTCCACTACTCCCCCAAGCTCTCCTACTATCCCAAGCTCTCGTATTCCCCCAAGCTCTCTTACTCCCCAAGTTCTCTTACTCCCCCATGCTCAATTACTCCTCCAAGCTCTCCTACTCTGCCAAGTTCTCCTACTCCCCCAAGCTCTCCTTCTCCTCCAAGCTCTCCTACTCCCCCAAGCCCTCCTACTCCCCCAAGCTCTCCTACTCCCCCAAGCTCGTTTACTCCCCCAAGCTCTCTTACTCCCGCAAGCTCTCTAACTCCCCCAAGCTCTCCTACTCTGCCAAATTCTCCTCCTCCCCCAAGCTCTCTTACATCCCCAAGCGCTCTTACTCCCCCAAGCTCTCTTACTCCCCCAAGCTCTCTTACTCCCCAAAGCTCTCTTACTCCCACAAGCTCTCTTACTCTCCCAAGCTCTCCGACTGTGCCAATTTCTCCTGCACTCCCAAGCTCCCCGAATCCCCAAGTTCTCCTACTCCCCCAAGCTCCCCTACTCCCCCAAGCTCTCCTACTCTCCCAAGCTCTCGTATTCCCCCAAGCTCTCTTACTCCCCAAGTTCTCTTACTCCCCCAAGCTCAATTACTCCCCCAAGCTCTCCTTCTCTTCCAAGCTGTCCTACTCCACCAAGCGCTCCTACTGCCCCAAGATCTCTTACTCCCCCAAGCTCTCTTACTCCCCAAGCTCTCTTACTCGCCCAAGCTCTCTAACTCCCCCAAGCTCTCCTACTCTGCCAAGTTCTCCTCCTCCCCCAAGCTCTCTTACGTCCCTAAGCTCTCTTACTCCCCCAAGCTCTCTTACTCCCCCAAGCTCTCTTACTCCCCCAAGCCCTCTTTCTCCCCCAATCTCTCCCACTCCCCCAAGGTCTCTTACTCCCCCAAGCTCTCTTACTCCCCCAAGCTCTCTTACTCTCCCAAGCTCTCCTACTGTGCCAATTTCTCCTACTCTCCCAAGCTCCCCGAATCCCCAAGTTCTCCTACTCCCCCAAGCTCCCCTACTCCCACAAGCTCTCCTATTCCCCCAAGCTCTCGTATTCCCCCAAACTCTCTTACTCCCCAAGCTCTCTTACTCCCCCAAGCTCAATTACTCCTCCAAGCTCTCCTACTCTGCCAATTTCTCCTACTCCCCCAAGCTCTCCTTCTCCTCCAAGCTCTCCTACTACCCCAAGCGCTCCTACTGCCCCAAGATCTTCTACTCCCCCAAGCTCTCTTACTCCACCAAGCTCTCTGACTCCCCCAAGCTCTCTAACTCCCCCAAGCTCTCCTACTCTGCCAAGTTCTCCTCCTCCCCCAAGCTCTCTCACATTCCCAAGCTCTCTTACTCCCCCAAGCTCTCTTACTCCCCCAAGCTCCACTATTCCCCCAAGCGCTCCTACTCCCCCAAGCTCTCGTATTCCCCCAAGCTCTCTTACACCCCATGCTCTCTTACTCCCTCAAGCTCTCTTACTCCCCCAAGCTCTCTTACTTCCCAAGCTCTCTTACTCCCCCAAGCTCTCCTACTCTGCCAAGTTCTCCTACTCCCCCAAGGTCCGCGACTCCCCCAAGCTCTACTACTACCCCAAGCTCTCCCACTCCCCCAAGGTCTCTTACTCCCCCAAGCTCTCTTACTCGCCCAAGCTCTATTACTCTCCCAAGCTCCCGTACTGTGCCAATTTATCCTACTCTCCCAAGCTCCCCGAATATCCAAGTTCTCCTACTCCCCCAAGCTCCCCTACTCCCCCAAGGTCTCCTACTCCCCCAAACTCTCGTATTCCCCCAAGCTCTCTTACTCCCCAAGCTCTCTTACTCCCCCAAGCCATCCTACTCCCCAAGCTCTCCTACTCCCCCAAGCTCTCTTACTCCCCCAAGCTCTCTTACTCCCCCAAGCTCTCTAACTCCCCCAAGCTCTCCTACTCTGCCAAGTTCTCCTCCTCCCCCAAGCTCTCTTACATCTCCAAGCTCTCTTACTCCTCCAAGCTCTCCTACTGCCCCAAGCTCTCTGACTCCCCCAAGCTATCCTACTCCCCCAAGCCCTCCTACTCCCCCAAGCTCTCCTACTCCCCCAAGCTCTCTTAGTCCCCCAAGCTCTCTTACTCCCCCAAGCTCTCTTACTCCCCTAAGCTCTCTTACTCCCCCAAGCTCTCCAACTCGCCCAAGCTCTCCTATTCCCCCAAGCCCTCCTACTCCCCCAAGCTCTCCTACTCCCCCAAGCTCTCTTACTCCACCAAGCTCTCTTACGCCCCCAAGCTCTCTAACTCCCCCAAGCTCTCCTACTCTGCCAAGTTCTCCTCCTCCCCCAAGCTCTCTTACATTCCCAAGCTCTCTTACTCCCCCAAGCTCTCTTTCTCCCCCAAGCTCGCTTACTCCCCAAAGCTCTCTTACTCCCCCAACATCTCTTACTCCCCCAAGCTCTCTTACTCTCCCAAGCTCTCCGACTGTGCCAATTTCTCCTACTCTCCCAAGCTCCCCGAATCCCCAAGTTCTCCTACTCCCGCAAGCTCCCCTACTCCCCCAAGCTCTCCTACTCCCCCAAGCTCTCGTATTCCCCCAAGCTCTCTTACACCCCAAGCTCTCTTACTCCCCCAAGCTCTCTTTCTCCCCCAAGTTCTCTTACTCCCTCAAGCTCTCTTACTCCCCCAAGCTCTCTTACTCCCGCAAGCTCTCTAAATCCCCCAAGCTCTCCTACTCTGCCAAGTTCTCCTCCTCCCCCAAGCTCTCTTACATCCCCAAGCTCTCTTACTCCCCCAAGCTCTCTTACTCCCCCAAGCTCTCTTACTCCCCAAAGCTCTCTTACTCCCCCAAGCTCTCTTACTCTCCCAAGCTCTCCGACTGTGCCAATTTCTCCTGCTCTGCCAAGCTCCCAGAATCCCCAAGTTCTCCTACTCCCCAAGCTCCACTACTCCCCCAAGCTCTCCTACTCTCCCAAGCTCTCGTATTCCCCCAAGCTCTCTTACTCCCCAAGTTGTCTTACTCCCCCAAGATCTCTTACTCCCCCAAGCTCTCTTACTCCCCCAAGCTCTCTTACTCGCCCAAGCTCTCTAACTCCCCCAAGCTCTCCTACTCTGCCAAGTTCTCCTCCTCCCCCAAGCTCTCTTACGTCCCTAAGCTCTCTTACTCCCCCAAGCTCTCTTACTCCCCCAAGCTCTCTTTCTCCCCCAAGCTCTCCCACTCCCCCAAGGTCTCTGACTCCCCCAAGCTCTCTTACTCCCCAAAGCTCTCTTACTCTCCCAAGCTCTCCTACTGTGCCAATTTCTAATACTCTCCCAAGCTCCCCGAATCCCCAAGGTCTCCTACTCTCCCAAGCTCCCCTACTCCCACAAGCTCCCCTACTCCCCCAAGCTCTCCTACTCTCCCAAGCTCTCGTATTCCCCCAAGCTCTCTTACTCCCCAAGTTCTCTTACTCCCCCAAGCTCAATTACTCCCCCAAGCTCTCCTTCTCTTCCAAGCTCTGCTACTCCCCCAAGCGCTCCTACTGCCCCAAGATCTCTTACTCCCCCAAGCTCTCTTACTCCCCAAGCTCTCTTACTCGCCCAAGCTCTCTAACTCCCCCAAGCTCTCCTACTCTGCCAAGTTCTCCTCCTCCCCCAAGCTCTCTTACGTCCCTAAGCTCTCTTACTCCCCCAAGCTCTCTTACTCCCCCAAGCTCTCTTTCTCCCCCAATCTCTCCCACTCCCCCAAGGTCTCTTACTCCCCCAAGCTCTCTTACTCCCCCAAGCTCTCTTACTCTCCCAAGCTCTCCTACTGTGCCAATTTCTCCTACTCTCCCAAGCTCCCCGAATCCCCAAGTTCTCCTACTCCCCCAAGCTCCCCTACTCCCACAAGCTCTCCTATTCCCCCAAGCTCTCGTATTCCCCCAAACTCTCTTACTCCCCAAGCTCTCTTACTCCCCCAAGCTCAATTACTCCTCCAAGCGCTCCTACTCTGCCAATTTCTCCTACTCCCCCAAGCTCTCCTTCTCCTCCAAGCTCTCCTACTCCCCCAAGCGCTCCTACTGCCCCAAGATCTTCTACTCCCCCAAGCTCTCTTACTCCACCAAGCTCTCTTACTCCCCCAAGCTCTCTAACTCCCCCAAGCTCTCCTACTCTGCCAATTTCTCCTCCTCCCCCAAGCTCTCTCACATTCCCAAGCTCTCTTACTCCCCCAAGCTCTCTTACATCCCAAGCTCCCCTACTCCCCCAAGCGCTCCTACTCCCCCAAGCTCTCGTATTCCCCCAAGCTCTCTTACACCCCATGCTCTCTTACTCCCTCAAGCTCTCTTACTCCCCCAAGCTCTCTTACTTCCCAAGCTCTCTTACTCCCCCAAGCTCTCCTACTCTGCCAAGTTCTCCTACTCCCCCAAGGTCCGCGACTCCCCCAAGCTCTACTACTACCCCAAGCTCTCCCACTCCCCCAAGGTCTCTTACTCCCCCAAGCTCTCTTACTCGCCCAAGCTCTATTACTCTCCCAAGCTCCCCTACTGTGCCAATTTATCCGACTCTCCCAAGCTCCCCGAATCCCCAAGTTCTCCTACTCCCCCAAGCTCCCCTACTCCCCCAAGGTCTCCTACTCCCCCAAGCTCTCGTATTCCCCCAAGCTCTCTTACTCCCCAAGCTCTCTTACTCCCCCAAGCCATCCTACTCCCCCAAGCTCTCCTACTCCCCCAAGCTCTCTTACTCCCCCAAGCTCTCTTACTCCCCCAAGCTCTCTAACTCCCCCAAGCTCTCCTACTCTGCCAAGTTCTCCTCCTCCCCCAAGCTCTCTTACATCTCCAAGCTCTCTTACTCCTCCAAGCTCTCCTACTGCCCCAAGCTCTCTGACTCCCCCATGCTATCCTACTCCCACAAGCCCTCCTACTCCCCCAAGCTCTCCTACTCCCCCAAGCTCTCTTAGTCCCCCAGGCTCTCTTACTCCCCCAAGCTCTCTTACTCCCCTAAGCTCTCTTACTCCCCCAAGCTCTCCTACTCGCCCAAACTTTCCTACTCCCCCAAGCCCTCCTACTCCCCCAAGCGCTCCTACTCCCCCAAGCTCTCTTACTCCACCAAGCTCTCTTACGCCTCCAAGCTCTCTAACTCCCCCAAGCTTTCCTACTCTGCCAAGTTCTCCTCCTCCCCCAAGCTCTCTTACATTCCCAAGCTCTCTTACTCCCCCAAGCTCTCTTACTCCCCCAAGCTCGCTTACTCCCCAAAGCTCTCTTACTCCCCCAACATCTCTTGCTCCCCCAAGCTCTCTTACTCCCCCAAGCTCTCCGACTGTGCCAATTTCTCCTACTCTCCCAAGCTCCCCGAATCCCCAAGTTCTCCTACCACCGCAAGCTCCCCTACTCCCCCAAGCTCTCCTACTCCCCCAAGCTCTCGTATTCCCCCAAGCTCTCTTACACCCCAAGCTCTCTTACTCCACCAAGCTCTCTTTCTCCCCCAAGTTCTCTTACTCCCTCAAGCTCTCTTACTCCCCCAAGCTCTCTTACTCCCGCAAGCTCTCTAACTCCCCCAAGCTCTCCTACTCTGCCAAGTTCTCCTCCTCCCCCAAGCTCTCTTACATCCCCAAGCTCTCTTACTCCCCCAAGCTCTCTTACTCCCCCAAGCTCTCTTACTCCCCAAAGCTCTTTTACTCCCCCAAGCTCTCTTACTCTCCCAAGCTCTCCGACTGTGCCAATTTCTCCTGCTCTGCCAAGCTCCCAGAATCCCCAAGTTCTCCTACTCCCCAAGCTCCACTACTCCCCCAAGCTCTCCTACTCTCCCAAGCTCTCGTATTCCCCCAAGCTCTCTTACTCCCCAAGTTGTCTTACTCCCCAAGCTCAATTACTCCCCCAAGCTCTCCTTCTCTTCCAAGCTCTCCTACTCCCCCAAGCGCTCCTACTGCCCCAAGATCTCTTACTCCCCCAAGCTCTCTTACTCCCCCAAGCTCTCTTACTCGCCCAAGCTCTCTAACTCCCCCAAGAAACCTACTCTGCCAAGTTCTCCTCCTCCCCCAAGCTCTCTTACGTCCCTAAGCTCTCTTACTCCCCCAAGCTCTCTTACTCCACCAAGCTCTCTTTCTCCCCCAAGCTCTCCCACTCCCCCAAGGTCTCTTACACCCCCAAGCTCTCTTACTCCCCCAAGCTCTCTTACTCTCCCAAGCTCTCCTACTGTGCCAATTTCTAATACTCTCCCAAGCTCCCCGAATCCCCAAGGACTCCTACTCCCCCAAGCTCCCCTACTCCCACAAGCTCTCCTATTCCCCCAAGCTCTCTTACTCCCCCAAGCTCAATTACTCCTCCAAGCTCTCCTACTCTGCCAATTTCTCCTACTCCCCCAAGCTCTCCTTCTCCTCCAAGCTCTCCTACTCCCCCAAGCGCTCCTACTGCCCCAAGATCTCCTACTCCCCCAAGCACTCTTACTCGCCCAAGCTCTCTTTCTCCCCCAAGCTCTCTTACTCCCTCAAGCTCTCTTACTCCCCCAAGCTCTCTTACTTCCCAAACTCTCGTACTCCCCCAAGCTCTCCTAATCTGCCAAGTTCTCCTACTCCCCCAAGGTCCGCGACTCCCCCAAGCTCTCATACTACCCAAGCTCTCCCACACCCCAAGCTCTTCTACTCCCCCAAGCTCTCCTACTCCCCCAAGCTCTCCCACTCCCCCAAACTCTATTACTCCCCCAAGCTCTCTTACTCCCCCAAGCTCTCTTACTCCCCCAAGCTCTCCTACTGTGCCAATTTCTCCTACTCTCCCAAGCTCCCCGAATCCCCAAGTTCTCCTACTCCCCCAAACTCCCCTACTCCCCCAAGCTCTCCTACTCCCCCAAGCTCTCTTACTCCCCAAGCTCTCTTACTCCCCCAAGCTCAATTACTCCTCCAAGCTCTCCTATTCTGCCAAATTCTCCTACTCGCCCAATCTCTCCTTCTCCTCCAAGCTCTCCTACTCCCCCAAGCGCTCCTACTGCCCCAAGATCTCCTACTCCCCCAAGCGCTCTTACTCCCCTAAGCTCTCTTACTCCCCCAAGCTCTCCTACTCGCCCAAGCTCTCCTACTCCCCCAAGCTCTCCTACTCCCCCAAGCTCTCCTACTCCCCCAAGCTCTCTTACTCCCCCAAGCTCTCTTACTCCCCCAAGCTCTCTAACTCCCCCAAGCTCTCCTAATCTGCCATGTTCTCCTCCTACCCGAAGCTCTCTTACTCCCCCAAGCTCTCTTACTCCCCCAAGCTCTCTAACTCGCCCAAGCTCTCCTACTCTGCCAAGTTCTCCTCCTCCACCTAGCTCTCTTACATCCCCAAGCTCTCTTACTCCCCCAAGCTCTCTTACTCCCCCAAGCTCTCTTACTCCCCCAAGCTCTCTTTCTCCCCCAAGCTCTCTTACTCCCTCAAGCTCTCTTACTCCCCCAAGCTCTCTTACTCTCCCAAGCTCTCCTACTGTGCCAATTTCTCCTACTCTCCCAAGCTCCCCGAATCCCCAAGTTCTCCTACTCCCCCAAGGTCCCCTACTCCCCCAAGCTCTCCTACTATCCCAAGCTCTCGTATTCCCCCAAGCTCTCTTCCTCCCCAAGTTCTCTTACTCCCCCATGCTCAATTACTCCTCCAAGCTCTCCTACTCCCCCAAGCCCTCCTCCTCCCCCAAGCTCTCTTACATCCCCAAGCTCTCTTACTCCCCCAAGCTCTCTTACTCCCGCAAGCTCTCTTACTCCCCAAAGCTATCTTACTCCCCCAAGCTCTCTTACTCTCCCAAGCTCTCCGACTGTGCCAATTTCTCCTGCTCTCCCAAGCTCCCCGAATCCCCAAGTTCTCCTACTCCCCCAAGCTCCCCTACTCCCCCAAGCTCTCCTACTCTCCCAAGCTCTCGTATTCCCCCAAGCAATCTTACTCCCCAAGTTCTCTTACTCTCCCAAGCTCAATTACTCCCCCAAGCTCTCCTTCTCTTCCAAGCTCTCCTACTCCCCCAAGCGCTCCGACTGCCCCAAGATCTCTTACTCCCCCAAGCTCTCTTACTCCCCCAAGCTCTCTTTCTCCCCCAAGCTCTCCCACTCCCCCAAGGTCTCTTACTCCCTCAAGCTCTCTTACTCCCCCAAGCTCTCTTACTCTCCCAAGCTCTCCTACTGTGCCAATTTCTCCTACTCACCCAAGTTCCCCGAATACCCAACTTCTCCTACTCCCCCAAGCTCCCCTACTCCCACAAGCTCTCCTATTCCCCCAAGCTCTCGTATTCCCCCAAACTCTCTTACCCCCCAAGCTCTCTTACTCCCCCAAGCTCAATTACTCCTCCAAGCTCTCCTACTCTCCCAATTTCTCCTACTCCCCCAAGCTCTCCTTCTCCTCCAAGCTCTGATACTCCCCCAAGCGCTCCTACTGCCCCAAGACCTCCTACTCCCCCAAGCTCTCTTACTCCACCAAGCTGTCTTACTCCCCCAAGCTCTCTAACTCCCCCAAGCTCTCCTACTCTGCCAATTTCTCCTCCTCCCCCAAGCTCTCTCACATTCCCAAGCTCTCTTACTCCCCCAAGCTCTCTTACTCCCCCAAGCTCCCCTACTCCACCAAGCGCTCCTACTCCCCCAATCTCTCGTATTCCCCCAAGCTCTCTTACACCCCAAGCTCTCTTGCTCCCTCAAGCTCTCTTACTCCCCAAGCTCTCTTACTTCCCAAGCTCTCTTACTCCCCCAAGCTCTCCTACTCTGCCAGTTCTCCTACTCCCCCAAGGTCCGCGACTCCCCCAAGCTCTCCTACTACCCCAAGCTCTCCCACTCCCCCAAGGTCTCTTACTCCCCCAAGCTCTCTTACTCGCCCAAGCTCTATTACTCTCCCAAGCTCCCCTACTGTGCCAATTTATCCTACTCTCCCAAGCTCCCCGAATCCCCAAGTTCTCCTACTCCCCCAAGCTCCCCTACTCCCCCAAGGTCTCCTACTCCCCCAAGCTCTCGTATTCCCCCAAGCTCTCTTACTCCCCAAGCTCTCTTACTCCCCCAAGCCATCCTACTCCCCCAAGCTCTCCTACTCCCCCAAGCTCTCTTACTCCCCCAAGCTCTCTTACTCCCCCAAGCTCTCTAACTCCCCCAAGCTCTCCTACTCTGCCAAGTTCTCCTCCTCCCCCAAGCTCTCTTACATCTCCAAGCTCTCTTACTCCTCCAAGCTCTCCTACTGCCCCAAGCTCTCTGACTCCCCCAAGCTATCCTACTCCCCCAAGCCCTCCTACTCCCCCAAGCTCTCCTACTCCCCCAAGCTCTCTTAGTCCCCCAAGCTCTCTTACTCCCCCAAGCTCTCTTACTCCCCTAAGCTCTCTTACTCCCCCAAGCTCTCCTACTCGCCCAAGCTCTCCTATCCCCCAAGCCCTCCTACTCCCCCAAGCTCTCCTACTCCCCCAAGCACTCTTACTCCACCAAGCTCTCTTACGCCCCCAAGCTCTCTAACTCCCCCAAGCTCTCCTACTCTGCCAAGTTCTCCTCCTCCCCCAAGCTCTCTTACTCCCCCAAGCTCTCCTACTCGCCCAAACTCTCCTATTCCCCCAAGCCCTCCTACTCCCCCAAGCTCTCTTACTCCCCCAAGCTCGCTTACTCCCCAAAGCTCTCTTACTCCCCCAACATCTCTTACTCCCCCAAGCTCTCTTACTCTCCCAAGCTCTCCGACTGTGCCAATTTCTCCTACTCTCCCAAGCTCCCCGAATCCCCAAGTTCTCCTACTCCCGCAAGCTCCCCTACTCCCCCAAGCTCTCCTACTCCCCCAAGCTCTCGTATTCCCCCAAGCTCTCTTACACCCCAAGCTCTCTTACTCCCCCAAGCTCTCTTTCTCCCCCAAGTTCTCTTACTCCCTCAAGCTCTCTTACTCCCCCAAGCTCTCTTACTTCCCAAGCTTTCTTACTCCCCCAAGCTCTCCTACTCTGCCAAGTTCTCCTACTCCCCCAAGGTCCGCGACTCCCCCAAGCTCTCCTACTATCCAAGCTCTCCCACTCCCCCAAGGTCTCTTACTCCCCCAAGCTCTCTTACTCCCCCAAGCTCTCTTACTCTCCCAAGCTCTCCTACTGTGCCAATTTCTCCTACTCTCCCAAGCTCCCCGAATCCCCAAGTTCTCCTACTCCCCCAAGCTCCCCTACTCCCCCAAGGTCTCCTACTCCCCTTAGCTCTCCTACTCCCCCAAGCTCTCTTACTCCCCCAAGCTCTCTACTCCCCCAAGCTCTCTAACTCCCCCAAGCTCTCCTACTCTGCCAAGTTCTCCTCCTCCCCCAAGCTCTCTTACATCTCCAAGCTCTCTTACTCCTCCAAGCTCTCCTACTGCCCCAAGCTCTCTGACTCCCCCAAGCTATCCTACTCCCCCAAGCCCTCCTACTCCCCCAAGCTCTCCTACTCCCCCAAGCTCTCTTACTCCCCCAAGCTCTCTTACTCCCCAAAGCTCTCTTACTCCCCCAAGCTCTCTTTCTCCCCCAAGCTCTCCCACTCCCCCAAGGTCTCTTACTCCCTCAAGCTCTCTTACTCCCCCAAGCTCTCTTACTCTCCCAAGCTCTCCTACTGTGCCAATTTCTCCTACTCACCCAAGTTCCCCGAATACCCAACTTCTCCTACTCCCCCAAGCTCCCCTACTCCCACAAGCTCTCCTATTCCCCCAAGCTCTCGTATTCCCCCAAACTCTCTTACCCCCCAAGCTCTCTTACTCCCCCAAGCTCAATTACTCCTCCAAGCTCTCCTACTCTCCCAATTTCTCCTACTCCCCCAAGCTCTCCTTCTCCTCCAAGCTCTGATACTCCCCCAAGCGCTCCTACTGCCCCAAGACCTCCTACTCCCCCAAGCTCTCTTACTCCACCAAGCTGTCTTACTCCCCCAAGCTCTCTAACTCCCCCAAGCTCTCCTACTCTGCCAATTTCTCCTCCTCCCCCAAGCTCTCTCACATTCCCAAGCTCTCTTACTCCCCCAAGCTCTCTTACTCCCCCAAGCTCCCCTACTCCACCAAGCGCTCCTACTCCCCCAATCTCTCGTATTCCCCCAAGCTCTCTTACACCCCAAGCTCTCTTGCTCCCTCAAGCTCTCTTACTCCCCAAGCTCTCTTACTTCCCAAGCTCTCTTACTCCCCCAAGCTCTCCTACTCTGCCAGTTCTCCTACTCCCCCAAGGTCCGCGACTCCCCCAAGCTCTCCTACTACCCCAAGCTCTCCCACTCCCCCAAGGTCTCTTACTCCCCCAAGCTCTCTTACTCGCCCAAGCTCTATTACTCTCCCAAGCTCCCCTACTGTGCCAATTTATCCTACTCTCCCAAGCTCCCCGAATCCCCAAGTTCTCCTACTCCCCCAAGCTCCCCTACTCCCCCAATGTCTCCTACTCCCCCAAGCTCTCGTATTCCCCCAAGCTCTCTTACTCCCCAAGCTCTCTTACTCCCCCAAGCCATCCTACTCCCCCAAGCTCTCCTACTCCCCCAAGCTCTCTTACTCCCCCAAGCTCTCTTACTCCCCCAAGCTCTCTAACTCCCCCAAGCTCTCCTACTCTGCCAAGTTCTCCTCCTCCCCCAAGCTCTCTTACATCTCCAAGCTCTCTTACTCCTCCAAGCTCTCCTACTGCCCCAAGCTCTCTGACTCCCCCAAGCTATCCTACTCCCCCAAGCCCTCCTACTCCCCCAAGCTCTCCTACTCCCCCAAGCTCTCTTAGTCCCCCAAGCTCTCTTACTCCCCCAAGCTCTCTTACTCCCCTAAGCTCTCTTACTCCCCCAAGCTCTCCTACTCGCCCAAGCTCTCCTATCCCCCAAGCCCTCCTACTCCCCCAAGCTCTCCAACTCCCCCAAGCACTCTTACTCCACCAAGCTCTCTTACGCCCCCAAGCTCTCTAACTCCCCCAAGCTCTCCTACTCTGCCAAGTTCTCCTCCTCCCCCAAGCTCTCTTACTCCCCCAAGCTCTCCTACTCGCCCAAACTCTCCTATTCCCCCAAGCCCTCCTACTCCCCCAAGCTCTCTTACTCCCCCAAGCTCGCTTACTCCCCAAAGCTCTCTTACTCCCCCAACATCTCTTACTCCCCCAAGCTCTCTTACTCTCCCAAGCTCTCCGACTGTGCCAATTTCTCCTACTCTCCCAAGCTCCCCGAATCCCCAAGTTCTCCTACTCCCGCAAGCTCCCCTACTCCCCCAAGCTCTCCTACTCCCCCAAGCTCTCGTATTCCCCCAAGCTCTCTTACACCCCAAGCTCTCTTACTCCCCCAAGCTCTCTTTCTCCCCCAAGTTCTCTTACTCCCTCAAGCTCTCTTACTCCCCCAAGCTCTCTTACTTCCCAAGCTTTCTTACTCCCCCAAGCTCTCCTACTCTGCCAAGTTCTCCTACTCCCCCAAGGTCCGCGACTCCCCCAAGCTCTCCTACTATCCAAGCTCTCCCACTCCCCCAAGGTCTCTTACTCCCCCAAGCTCTCTTACTCCCCCAAGCTCTCTTACTCTCCCAAGCTCTCCTACTGTGCCAATTTCTCCTACTCTCCCAAGCTCCCCGAATCCCCAAGTTCTCCTACTCCCCCAAGCTCCCCTACTCCCCCAAGGTCTCCTACTCCCCTTAGCTCTCCTACTCCCCCAAGCTCTCTTACTCCCCCAAGCTCTCTACTCCCCCAAGCTCTCTAACTCCCCCAAGCTCTCCTACTCTGCCAAGTTCTCCTCCTCCCCCAAGCTCTCTTACATCTCCAAGCTCTCTTACTCCTCCAAGCTCTCCTACTGCCCCAAGCTCTCTGACTCCCCCAAGCTATCCTACTCCCCCAAGCCCTCCTACTCCCCCAAGCTCTCCTACTCCCCCAAGCTCTCTTACTCCCCCAAGCTCTCTTACTCCCCAAAGCTCTCTTACTCCCCCAAGCTCTCTTTCTCCACCAAGCTCTCTTACTCCCCCAAGCTCTCTTACTCCCCCAAGCTCTCCTACTCTGCCAAGTTCTCCTTCTCCCTCAAGCTCTCCTACACCCGCAAGCGCTCGTACTCCCACAAGCTCTCCATTCCCACAAGCTCACCTGTTCCCCAAGCTCTCCTACTCCCCCAAGCTCTCTTTCTCCCCCAAGCTCTCTTACTCCCTCAAGCTCTCTTACTCCCCCAAGCTCTCTTACTTCCCAAGCTCTCTTACTCCCCCAAGCTCTCCTACTCTGCCAAGTTCTCCTTCTCCCCCAAGGTCCGCGACTCCCCCAAGCTCTCCTACTACCCAAAATCTCCTACACCCCAAAGCTCTCCTACTCACCCAAGCTCTCCTACTCCCCCAAGCTCTCTTTCTCCCCCAAGCTTTCTTCGTCCCCCAAGCTCTCTTACTCCCCTAATCTCTCTTACTCGCCCAAGCTTTCCCACTCCCACAAGATCTACTTAACCCCCAAGCTCGCCTACTTCCCCAAGCTCTCATACAGCCCAAGCTCTCTTACTCCCCAAGCTCTCTTACTCCCCCAAGCTCAATTACTCCTCCAAGCTCTCCTACTCTGCCAAATTCTCCTACTCCCCCAAGCTCTCCTTCTCCTCCAAGCTCTCCTACTCCCCCAAGCGCTCCTACTGCCCCAAGATCTCCTACTCCCCCAAGCTCTCTTACTCCCCTAATCTATCTTACTCCCCCAAGCTCTTCTACTCGCCCAAGCTCTCCTACTCCCCCAAGCTCTCCTACTCCCCAAAGCTCTCCTACTCCCCCAAGATCTCCTACTCCCCCAAGCTCTCCTACTCCCCCAAGCTCTTCTAATCTGCCATGTTCTCCTCCTCCCCGAAGCTCTCTTACTCCCCCAAGCTCTCTTACTCCCCCAAGCTCTCTAACTCGCCCAAGCTCTCCTACTCTGCCAAGTTCTCCTCCTCCACCTAGCTCTCTTACATCCCCAAGCTCTCTTACTCCCCCAAGCTCTCTTACTCCCGCAAGCTCTCTTACTCCCCAAAGCTATCTTACTCCCCCAAGCTCTCTTACTCTCCCAAGCTCTCCGAATGTGCCAATTTCTCCTGCTCTCCCTAGCTCCCCGAATCCCCAAGTTCTCCTACTCCCCCAAGCTCCCCTACTCCCCCAAGCTCTCCTACTCTCCCAAGCTCTCGTATTCCCCCAAGCAATCTTACTCCCCAAGTTCTCTTACTCTCCCAAGCTCAATTACTCCCCCAAGCTCTCCTTCTCTTCCAAGCTCTCCTACTCCCCCAAGCGCTCCTACTGCCCCAAGATCTCTTACTCCCCCAAGCTCTCTTTCTCCCCCAAGCTCTCCCACTCCCCCAAGGTCTCTTACTCCCTCAAGCTCTCTTACTCCCCCAAGCTCTCTTACTCTCCCAAGCTCTCCTACTGTGCCAATTTCTCCTACTCACCCAAGCTCCCCGAATACCCAACTTCTCCTACTCCCCCAAGCTCCCCTACTCCCACAAGCTCTCCTATTCCCCCAAGCTCTCGTATTCCCCCAATCTCTCTTACTCCCCAAGCTCTCTTACTCCCCCAAGCTCAATTACTCCTCCAAGCTCTCCTACTCTGCCAATTTCTCCTACTCCCCCAAGCTCTCCTTCTCCTCCAAGCTCTGATACTCCCCCAAGCGCTCCTACTGCCCCAAGACCTCCTACTCCCCCAAGCTCTCTTACTCCACCAAGCTGTCTTACTCCCCCAAGCTCTCTAACTCCCCCAAGCTCTCCTACTCTGCCAAGTTCTCCTCCTCCCCCAAGCTCTCTCACATTCCCAAGCTCTCTTACTCCCCCAAGCTCTCTTACTCCCCCAAGCTCCCCTACTTCTCCAAGCGCTCCTACTCCCCCAAGCTCTCGTATTCCCCCAAGCTCTCTTACACCCCAAGCTCTCTTGCTCCCTCAAGCTCTCTTACTCCCCAAGCTCTCTTACTTCCCAAGCTCTCTTACTCCCCCAAGCTCTCCTACTCTGCCAAGTTCTCCTACTCCCCCAAGGTCCGCGACTCCCCCAAGCTCTCCTACTACCCCAAGCTCTCCCACTCCCCCAAGGTCTCTTACTCCCCCAAGATCTCTTACTCGCCCAAGCTCTATTACTCTCCCAAGCTCCCCTACTGTGCCAATTTATCCTACTCTCCCAAGCTCCCCGAATCCCCAAGTTCTCCTACTCCCCCAAGCTCCCCTACTACCCAAGGTCTCCTACTCCCCCAAGCTCTCGTATTCCCCCAAGCTCTCTTACTCCCCAAGCTCTCTTACTCCCCCAAGCCATCCTACTCCCCCAAGCTCTCCTACTCCCCCAAGCTCTCTTACTCCCCCAAGCTCTCTTACTCCCCCAAGCTCTCTAACTCCCCCAAGCTCTCCTACTCTGCCAAGTTCTCCTCCTCCCCCAAGCTCTCTTACATCTCCAAGCTCTCTTACTCCTCCAAGCTCTCCTACTGCCCCAAGCTCTCTGACTCCCCCAAGCTATCCTACTCCCCCAAGCCCTCCTACTCCCCCAAGCTCTCCTACTCCCCCAAGCTCTCTTAGTCCCCCAAGCTCTCTTACTCCCCCAAGCTCTCTTACTCCCCTAAGCTCTCTTACTCCCCCAAGCTCTCCTACTCGCCCAAGCTCTCCTGTTCCCCCAAGCCCTCCTACTCCCCCAAGCTCTCCTACTCCCCCAAGCACTCTTACTCCACCAAGCTCTCTTACGCCCCCAAGCTCTCTAACTCCCCCAAGCTCTCCTACTCTGCCAATTTCTCCTCCTCCCCCAAGCTCTCTTACATTCCCAAGCTCTCTTACTCCCCCAAGCTCTCTTACTCCCCCAAGCTCGCTTACTCCCCAAAGCTCTCTTACTCCCGCAACATCTCTTACTCCCCCAAGCTCTCTTACTCTCCCAAGCTCTCCGACTGTGCCAATTTCTCCTACTCTGCCAAGCTCCCCGAATCCCCAAGTTCTCCTACTCCCGCAAGCTCCCCTACTCCCCCAAGCTCTCCTACTCCCCCAAGCTCTCGTATTCCCCCAAGCTCTCTTACACCCCAAGCTCTCTTACTCCCCCAAGCTCTCTTTCTCCCCCAAGTTCTCTTACTCCCTCAAGCTCTCTTACTCCCCCAAGCTCTCTTACTTCCCAAGCTTTCTTACTCCCCCAAGCTCTCCTACTCTGCCAAGTTCTCCTACTCCCCCAAGGTCCGCGACTCCCCCAAGCTCTCCTACTACCCAAGCTCTCCCACTCCCCCAAGGTCTCTTACTCCCCCAAGCTCTCTTACTCCCCCAAGCTCTCTTACTCTCCCAAGCTCTCCTACTGTGCCAATTTCTCCTACTCTCCCAAGCTCCCCGAATCCCCAAGTTCTCCTACTCCCCCAAGCTCCCCTACTCCCCCAAGGTCTCCTACTCCCCTAATCTCTCCTACTCCCCCAAGCTCTCTTACTCCCCCAAGCTCTCTTACTCCCCCAAGCTCTCTAACTCCCCCAAGCTCTCCTACTCTGCCAAGTTCTCCTCCTCCCCCAAGCTCTCTTACATCTCCAAGCTCTCTTACTCCTCCAAGCTCTCCTACTGCCCCAAGCTCTCTGACTCCCCCAAGCTATCCTACTCCCCCAAGCCCTCCTACTCCCCCAAGCTCTCCTACTCCCCCAAGCTCTCTTACTCCCCCAAGCTCTCTTACTCCCCAAAGCTCTCTTACTCCCCCAAGCTCTCTTTCTCCACCAAGCTCTCTTACTCCCCCAAGCTCTCTTACTCCCCCAAGCTCTCCTACTCTGCCAAGTTCTCCTTCTCCCTCAAGCTCTCCTACACCCGCAAGCGCTCGTACTCCCACAAGCTCTCCATTCCCACAAGCTCACCTGTTCCCCAAGCTCTCCTACTCCCCCAATTATCTTACTCCCCCACGCTCAATTCTCCCCCAAGCTCTCTTCGTCCCTCCAGCTCTCCGACTCGCCCAAGGTCTCCTACTCCCCCAAGCTCCCCTACTCCCCAAGCTCTCCTACTCCCCAAGCTCTCTTACACCGCAAGCTCTCTTACTCCCCCAAGCTCTCTTACTCCCTCAAGCTCTCTTACTCCCCCAAGCTCTCTTACTTCCCAAGCTCTCTTACTCCCCCAAGCTCTCCTACTCTGCCAAGTTCTCCTTCTCCCCCAAGGTCCGCGACTCCCCCAAGCTCTCCTACTACCCAAAATCTCCTACACCCCAAAGCTCTCCTACTCACCCAAGCTCTCCTACTCCCCCAAGCTCTCTTTCTCCCCCAAGCTTTCTTCGTCCCCCAAGCTCTCTTACTCCCCTAATCTCTCTTACTCGCCCAAGCTTTCCCACTCCCACAAGATCTACTTAACCCCCAAGCTCGCCTACTTCCCCAAGCTCTCATACAGCCCAAGCTCTCTTACTCCACAAGCTCTCTTACTCCCCCAAGCTCAATTACTCCTCCAAGCTCTCCTACTCTGCCAAATTCTCCTACTCCCCCAAGCTCTCCTTCTCCTCCAAGCTCTCCTACTCCCCCAAGCGCTCCTACTGCCCCAAGATCTCCTACTCCCCCAAGCTCTCTTACTCCCCTAATCTATCTTACTCCCCCAAGCTCTTCTACTCGCCCAAGCTCTCCTACTCCCCCAAGCTCTCCTACTCCCCCAAGCTCTCCTACTCCCCCAAGATCTCCTACTCCCCCAAGCTCTCCTACTCCCCCAAGCTCTCCTACTCCCCCAAGCTCTCTTACTCCCCCAAGGTCTCTAACTTCCCCTAGCACTCCTACTCTGCCAATTTCTCCTCCTCCCCCAAGCTCTCTTACTCCCCCAAGCGCTCTTACTCCCCGAAGCTCTCTAACTCCCCCAAGCTCTCCTACTCTGCCAAGTTCTCCTCCTCCCCCATGCTCTCTTACTCCCCCAAGCGCTCTTACTCCCCAAGCTCTCTAACTCCCCCAAGCTCTCCTACTCTGCCAAGTTCTCCTCCTCCCCCATGCTCTCTTACTCCCCCAAGCTCTCTTACTCCCCCAAGCTCTCTTCCTCCCCCAAGCTCTCTTACTCCCCCAAGCTCTCCTACTGTGCCAATTTCTCCTACTCTCCCAAGCTCTCCTACTCCCCCAAGATCTCCTACTCCCCCAAGCTCTCCTACTCCCCCAAGCTCTCCTACTCCCCCAAGCTCTCTTACTCCCCCAAGCTCTCTAACTCCCCCAAGCTCTCCTACTCTGCCAAGTTCTCCTCCTCCCCCAAGCTCTCTTACATTCCCAAGCTCTCTTACTCCCCCAAGCTCTCTTACTCCCCAAAGCTCTCTTACTCCCCAAAGCTCTCTTACTCCCCCAACATCTCTTACTCCCCCAAGCTCTCTTACTCTCCCAAGCTCTCCGACTGTGCCAATTTCTCCTACTCTCCCAAGCTCCCCGAATCCCCAAGTTCTCCTACTCCCGCAAGCTCCCCTACTCCCCCAAGCTCTCCTACTCCCCCAAGCTCTCGTATTCCCCCAAGCTCTCTTACACCCCAAGCTCTCTTACTCCCTCAAGCTCTCTTTCTCCCCCAAGTTCTCTTACTCCCTCAAGCTCTCTTACTCCCCCAAGCTCTCTTACTTCCCAAGCTTTCTTACTCCCCCAAGCTCTCCTACTCTGCCAAGTTCTCCTACTCCCCCAAGGTCTGCGACTCCCCCAAGCTCTCCTACTACCCAAGCTCTCCCACTCCCCCAAGGTCTCTTACTCCCCCAAGCTCTCTTACTCCCCCAAGCTCTCTTACTCTCCCAAGCTCTTCTACTGTGCCAATTTCTCCTACTCTCCCAAGCTCCCCGAATCCCCAAGTTCTCCTATTCCCCCAAGCTCCCCTACTCACCCAAGGTCTCCTACTCCCCTAAGCTCTCCTACTCCCCCAAGCTCTCTTACTCCCCCAAGCTCTCTTACTCCCCCAAGCTCTCTAACTCCCCCAAGCTCTCCTACTCTGCCAAGTTCTCCTCCTCCCCCAAGCTCTCTTACATCTCCAAGCTCTCTTACTCCTCCAAGCTCTCCTACTGCCCCAAGCTCTCTAACTCCCCCAAGCTATCCTACTCCCCCAAGCCCTCCTACTCCCCCAAGCTCTCCTACTCCCCCAAGCTATATTACTCCCCCAAGCTCTCTTACTCCCCAAAGCTCTCTTACTCCCCCAAGCTCTCTTTCTCCACCAAGCTCTCTTACTCCCCCAAGCTCTCTTACTCCCCCAAGCTCTCCTACTCTGCCAAGTTCTCCTTCTCCCTCAAGCTCTCCTACACCCGCAAGCGCTCGTACTCCCACAAGCTCTCCATTCCCACAAGCTCACCTGTTCCCCAAGCTCTCCTACTCCCCCAAGTTATCTTACTCCCCCACGCTCAATTCTCCCCCAAGCTCTCTTCGTCCCTCCAGCTCTCCGACTCGCCCAAGGTCTCCTACTCCCCCAAGCTCCCCTACTCCCCAAGCTCTCCTACTCCCCAAGCTCTCTTACACCGCAAGCTCTCTTACTCCCCCAAGCTCTCTTACTCCCTCAAGCTCTCTTACTCTCCCCAAGCTCTCTTACTTCCAAAGCTCTCTTACTCCCCCAAGCTCTCCTACTCTGCCAAGTTCTCCTTCTCCCCCAAGGTCCGCGACTCCCCCAAGCTCTCCTACTACCCAAAATCTCCTACACCCCAAAGCTCTCCTACTCACCCAAGCTCTCCTACTCCCCCAAGCACTCTTTCTCCCCCAAGCTTTCTTCGTCCCCCAAGCTCTCTTACTCCCCTAATCTCTCTTACTCCTCCAAGCTCTCCTACTCTGCCAAATTCTCCTACTCCCCCAAGCTCTCCTTCTCCTCCAAGCTCTCCTACTCCCCCAAGCGCTCCTACTGCCCCAAGATCTCCTACTCCCCCAAGCTCTCTTACTCCCCTAATCTATCTTACTCCCCCAAGCTCTTCTACTCGCCCAAGCTCTCCTACTCCCCCAAGCTCTCCTACTCCCCCAAGCGCTCTTACTCCCCCAAGCTCTCTAACTCCCCCAAGCTCTCCTACTCTGCCAAGTTCTCCTCCTCCCCCATGCTCTCTTACTCCCCCAAGCTCTCTTACTCCCCCAAGCTCTCTTACTCCCCCAAGCTCTATTACTCCCCCAAGCTCTCCTACTGTGCCAATTTCTCCTACTCTCCCAAGCTCTCCTACTCCCCCAAGATCTCCTACTCCCCCAAGCTCTCCTACTCCCCCAAGCTCTCCTACTCCCCCAAGCTCTCTTACTCCCCCAAGCTCTCTAACTTCCCCTAGCTCTCCTACTCTGCCAAGTTCTCCTCCTCCCCCAAGCTCTCTTACATCCCTAAGCTCTCTTACTCCCCCAAGCTCTCTTACTCCCTCAAACTCTCTTACTCCCCCAAGCTCTCTTTCTCCCCCAAGATCTCTTACTCCCCCAAGCTCTCTTACTCCCTCAAGCTCTCTTACTCCCCCAAGCTCTCTTACTTCCCAAGCTCTCTTACTCCCCCAAGCTCTCCTACTCTGCCAAGTTCTCCTACTCCCCCAAGGTCTGCGACACGCGCAAGCTCTCCTACTACCCCAAGCTCTCCCACTCCCCCAAGCTCTCTTACTCCCCCAAGCGCTCTTACTCCCCGAAGCTCTCTAACTCCCCCAAGCTCTCCTACTCTGCCAAGTTCTCCTCCTCCCCCATGCTCTCTTACTCCCCCAAGCGCTCTTACTCCCCCAAGCTCTCTAACTCCCCCAAGCTCTCCTACTCTGCCAAGTTCTCCTCCTCCCCCATGCTCTCTTACTCCCCCAAGCTCTCTTACTCCCCCAAGCTCTCTTACTCCCCCAAGCTCTCTTACTCCCCCAAGCTCTCCTACTGTGCCAATTTCTCCTACTCTCCCAAGCTCCCCGAATCCCCAAGTTCTCCTACTCCCCCAAGCTCCCCTACTCCCCCAAGCTCTCCTACTCCCCCAAGCTCTTGTATTCCCCCAAGCTCTCTTACTCCCCAATCTCTCTTACTCCCCCAAGCTCAATTACTCCTCCAAGCTCCCCTAATCTGCCAAATTCTCCTACTCCCCCAATCTCTCCTTCTCCTCCAAGCTCTCCTACTCCCCCTAGCGCTCCTACTGCCCCAAGATCTCCTACTCCCCCAAGCTCTCTTACTCCCCTAAGCTCTCTTACTCTCCCAAGCTCTCCTACTCGCCCAAGCTCTCCTACTCCCCCAAGATCTCCTACTCCCCCAATCTCTCCTACTCCCCCAAGCTCTCTTACTCCCCCAAGCTCTCTTACTCCCCCAAGATCTCTTACTCCCCCAAGCTCCCTAACTCCCCCAAGCTCTCCTACTCTGCCACGTTCTCCTCCTCCCCCAAGCCCTCTTACTCCCCCAAGCTCTCTTACTCCCCCAAGCTCTCTAACTCCCCCAAGCTCTCCTACTCTGCCAAGTTCTCCTCCTCCACCTAGCTCTCTTACATCCCCAAGCTCTCTTACTCCCCCAAGCTCTCTAACTCCCCCAAGCTCTCTTACTCCCCCAAGCTCTCTTTCTCCCCCAAGCTCTCTTACTGCCTAAAGCTCTCTTACTCCCCCAAGCTCTCTTACTCCCCCTAGCTCTCCTACTCTGCCAAGTTCTCCTACTCCCCCAAGGTCCACGACTCCCCCAAGCTCTCCTACTCTGCCAAGTTCTCCGCCTCCACCTAGCTCTCTTACATCCCCAAGCACTCTTACTCCCCCAAGCTCTCTTACTCCCCCAAGCTCTCTTACTCCCCCAAGCACTCTTTCTCCCCCAAGCTCTCTTACTCCCTCAAGCTCTCTTACTCCCCCGAGCTGTCTTACTTCCCAAGCTCTCTTACTCCCCCGAGCTCTCCTAAACTGACAAGTTCTCCTACTCCCCCAAGGTCCGCGACCCCCCAAGCTCTCCTACTACCCAAGCTCTCCCACACCCCAAGCTCTCCTACTCCCCCAAGCTCTCCTACTCCCCCAAGCTCTCCCATTCCCCCAAACTCTCTTACTCCCCCAAGCTCTCTTACTCCCCAAATCTCTCTTTTCCCCCAAGCTCTCCTACTGTGCCAATTTCTCCTACTCTCCAAAGCTCCCCGAATACCCAAGTTTTCCTACTCCGCCAAGCTCCCCTACTCCCCCAAGCACTCCTACTCCCCCAAGCTCTCGTATTCCCCCAAGCTCTCTGACTCCCCAAGCTCTCTTACTCCCCCAAGCTCAATTACTCCTCCAAGCTCTCCTATTCTGCCAAATTCTCCAAATCCCCCAATCTCTCCTTCTCCTTCAAGCTCTCCTACTCCCCCAAGCGCTCCTACTGCCCCAAGATCTCCTACTCCCCCAAGCTCTCTTACTCCCCTAAGCTCTCTTACTCCCCCAAGCTCTCCTACTCGCCCAAGCTCTCCTACTCCCCCAAGCTCTCCTACTCCCTAAGCTCTCCTATTCCCCCAAGCTCCCTTACTCCCCCAAGCTCTCTTACTCCCCCAAGCTCTCTTACTCCCCCAAGCTCTCTAACTCCCCCAAGCTCTCCTACTCTGCCAAGTTCTCCTCCTCCCCCATGCTCTCTTACTCCCCCAAGCTCTTTACTCCCCCAAGCTCTCTTACTCCCCCAAGCTCTCTTACTCCCCCAAGCTCTTCTACTGTGCCAATTTCTCCTACTCTCCCAAGCTCTCCTACTCCCCCAAGATCTCCTACTCCCCCAAGCTCTCCTACTCCCCCAAGCTCTCCTACTCCCCCAAGCTCTCTTACTCCCCCAAGCTCTCTAACTCCCCCAAGCTCTCCTACTCTGCCAAGTTCTCCTCCGCCCCCAAGCTCTCTTACATTCCCAAGCTCTCTTACTCCCCCAAGCTCTCTTACTCCCCCAAGCTCGCTTACTCCCCAAAGCTCTCTTACTCCCCCAACATCTCTTACTCCCCTAAGCTCTCTTACTCTCCCAAGCTCTCCGACTGTGCCAATTTCTCCTACTCTCCCAAGCTCCCCGAATCCCCAAGTTCTCCTACTCCCGCAAGCTCTCCTACTCCCCCAAGCTCTCCTACTCCCCCAAGCTCTCGTATTCCCCCAAGCTCTCTTACACCCCAAGCTCTCTTACTCCCCCAAGCTCTCTTTCTCCCCCAAGTTCTCTTACTCCCTCAAGCTCTCTTACTCCCCCAAGCTCTCTTACTTCCCAAGCGTTCTTACTCCCCCAAGCTCTCCTACTCTGCCAAGTTCTCCTACTCCCCCAAGGTCCGCGACTCCCCCAAGCTCTCCTACTACCCAAGCTCTCCCACTCCCCCAAGGTCTCTTACTCCCCCAAGCTCTCTTACTCCCCCAAGCTCTCTTACTCTCCCAAGCTCTTCTACTGTGCCAACTTCTCCTACTCTCCCAAGCTCCCCGAATCCCCAAGTTCTCCTACTCCCCCAAGCTCCCCTACTCACCCAAGGTCTCCTACTCCCCTAAGCTCTCCTGCTCCCCCAAGCTCTCTTACTCCCCCAAGCTCTCTTACTCCCCCAAGCTCTCTAACTCCCCCAAGCTCTCCTACTCTGCCAAGTTCTCCTCCTCCCCCAAGCTCTCTTACATCTCCAAGCTCTCTTACTCCATCAAGCTCTCCTACTGCCCCAAGCTCTCTGACTCCCCCAAGCTATCCTACTCCCCCAAGCCCTCCTACTCCCCCAAGCTCTCCTACTCCCCCAAGCTCTCTTACTCCCCCAAGCTCTCTTACTCCCGAAAGCTCTCTTACTCCCCCAAGCTCTCTTTCTCCACCAAGCTCTCTTACTCCCCCAAGCTCTCTTACTCCCCCAAGCTCTCCTACTCTGCCAAGTTCTCCTTCTCCCTCAAGCTATCCTACACCCGCAAGCGCTCGTACTCCCACAAGCTCTCCATTCCCACAAGCTCACCTGTTCCCCAAGCTCTCCTACTCCCCAAGTTAACTTACTCCCCCACGCTCAATTCTCCCCCAAGCTCTCTTCGTCCCTCCAGCTCTCCGACTCGCCCAAGGTCTCCTACTCTGCCAAGTTCTCCTTCTCCCTCAAGCTATCCTACACCCGCAAGCGCTCGTACTCCCACAAGCTCTCCATTCCCACAAGCTCACCTGTTCCCCAAGCTCTCCTACTCCCCCAAGTTATCTTACTCCCCCACGCTCAATTCTCCCCCAAGCTCTCTTCGTCCCTCCAGCTCTCCGACTCGCCCAAGGTCTCCTACTCCCCCAAGCTCCCCTACTCCCCAAGCTCTCCTACTCCCCAAGCTCTCTTACACCGCAAGCTCTCTTACTCCCCCAAGCTCTCTTACTCCCTCAAGCTCTCTTACTCCCCCAAGCTCTCTTACTTCCCAAGCTCTCTTACTCCCCCAAGCTCTCCTACCCTGCCAAGTTCTCCTTCTCCCCCAAGGTCCGCGACTCCCCCAAGCTCTCCTACTACCCAAAATCTCCTACACCCCAAAGCTCTCCTACTCACCCAAGCTCTCCTACTCCCCCAAGCTCTCTTTCTCCCCCAAGCTTTCTTCGTCCCCCAAGCTCTCTTACTCCCCTAATCTCTCTTACTCGCCCAAGCTTTCCCACTCCCACAAGATCTACTTAACCCCCAAGCTCGCCTACTTCCCCAAGCTCTCATACAGCCCAAGTTCTCTTACTCCCCAAGCTCTCTTAGTCCCCCAAGCTCAATTACTCCTCCAAGCTCTCCTACTCTGCCAAATTCTCCTACTCCCCCAAGCTCTCCTTCTCCTCCAAGCTCTCCTACTCCCCCAAGCGCTCCTACTCCCCCAAGCTCTCCTACTCCCCCAAGCTCTCCTACTCCCCCAAGCTCTCTTACTCCCCCAAGGTCTCTAACTTCCCCTAGCACTCCTACTCTGCCAAGTTCTCCTCCTCCCCCAACCTCTCTTACTCCCCCAAGCGCTCTTACTCCCCGAAGCTCTCTAACTCCCCCAAGCTCTCCTACTCTGCCAAGTTCTCCTCCTCCCCCAGTCTCTCTTACTCCACCAAGCGCTCTTACTCCCCCAAGCTCTCTAACTCCCCCAAGCTCTCCTACTCTGCCAAGTTCTCCTCCTCCCCCATGCTCTCTTACTCCCCCAAGCTCTCCTACTCCCCCAAGCTCTCCTACTCCCCCAAGCTCTCTTACTCCCCCGAGCTCTCTAACTCCCCCAAGCTCTCCTACTCTGCCAAGTTCTCCTCCTCCCCCATGCTCTCTTACTCCCCCAAGCTCTCTTACTCCCTCAAGCTCTCTTACTCCCCCAAGCTCTCTTACTTCCCAAGCTCTCTTACTCCCCCAAGCTCTCCTACTCTGCCAAGTTCTCCTACTCCCCCAAGGTCCGAGACACCCGCAAGCTCTCCTACTAGCCCAAGCTCTCCCACTCCCCCAAGCTCTCTTACTCCCCCAAGCGCTCTTACTCCCCGAAGCTCTCTAACTCCCCCAAGCTCTCCTACTCTGCCAAGTTCTCCTCCTCCCCCATGCTCTCTTACTCCCCCAAGCGCTCTTACTCCCCCAAGCTCTCTAACTCCCCCAAGCTCTCCTACTCTGCCAAGTTCTCCTCCTCCCCCATGCTCTCTTACTCCCCCAAGCTCTCTTACTCCCCCAAGCTCTCTTACTCCCCCAAGCTCTCTTACTCCCCCAAGCTCTCCTACTGTGCCAATTTCTCCGACTCTCCCAAGCTCCCCGAATCCCCAAGTTCTCCTACTCCCCCAAGCTCCCCTACTCCCCCAAGCTCTCCTACTCCCCCAAGCTCTTGTATTCCCCCAAGCTCTCTTACTCCCCAAGCTCTCTTACTCCCCCAAGCTCAATTACTCCTCCAAGCTCCCCTAATCTGCCAAATTCTCCTACTCCCCCAATCTCTCCTTCTCCTCCAAGCTCTCCTACTCCCCCTAGCGCTCCTACTGCCCCAAGATCTCCGACTCCCCCAAGCCCTCTAACTCCCCTAAGCTCTCTTACTCTCCCAAGCTCTCCTACTCGCCCAAAGCCCTCCTACTCCCCCAAGATCTCCTACTCCCCCAATCTCTCCTACTCCCCCAAGCTCTCTTACTCCCCCAAGCTCTCTTACTCCCCCAAGATCTCTTACTCCCCCAAGCTCTATAACTCCCCCAAGCTCTCCTACTCTGCCACGTTCTCCTCCTCCCCCAAGCTCTCTTACTCCCCCAAGCTCTCTTACTCCCCCAAGCTCTCTAACTCCCCCAAGCTCTCCTACTCTGCCAAGTTCTCCTCCTCCACCTAGCTCTCTTACATCCCCAAGCTCTCTTACTCCCCCAAGCTCTCTAACTCCCCCAAGCTCTCTTACTCCCCCAAGCTCTCTTTCTCCCCCAAGCTCTCTTACTGCCTCAAGCTCTCTTACTCCCCCAAGCTCTCTTACTCCCCCTAGCTCTCCTACTCTGCCAAGTTCTCCTACTCCCCCATGGTCCACGACTCCCCCAAGCTCTCCTACTCTGCCAAGTTCTCCTCCTCCACCTCGCTCTCTTACATCCCCAAGCACTCTTACTCCCCCAAGATCTCTTACTCCCCCAAGCTCTCTTACTCCCCCAAGCACTCTTTCTCCCCCAAGCTCTCTTACTCCCCCGAGCTGTCTTACTTCCCAAGCTCTCTTACTCCCCCGAGCTCTCCTAAACTGACAAGTTCTCCTACTCCCCCAAGGTCCGCGACTCCCCCAACCTCTCCTACTACCCAAGCTCTCCCATTCCCCCAAACTCTCTTACTCCCCCAAGCTCTCTTACTCCCCAAATCTCTCTTTTCCCCCAAGCTCTCCTACTGTGCCAATTTCTCCTACTCTCCAAAGCTCCCCGAATACCCAAGGTTTCCTACTCCCCCAAGCTCCCCTACTCCCCCAAGCACTCCTACTCCCCCAAGCTCTCGTATTCCCCCAAGCTCTCTTACTCCCCAAGCTCTCTTACTCCCCCAAGCTCAATTACTCCTCCAAGCTCTCCTATTCTGCCAAATTCTCCTACTCCCCCAATCTCTCCTTCTCCTTTAAGCTCTCCTACTCCCCCAAGCGCTCCTACTGCCCCAAGATCTCCTACTCCCCCAAGCTCTCTTACTCCCCTAAGCTCTCTTACTCCCCCAAGCTCTCCTACTCGCCCAAGCTCTCCTACTCCCCCAAGCTCTCCTACTCCCCCAAGCTCTCCTACTCCCCCAAGCTCCCTTACTCCCCCAAGCTCTCTTACTCCCCCAAGCTCTCCAACTCCCCCAAGCTCTCCTACTCTGCCAAGTTCTCCTCCTCCCCCATGCTCTCTTACTCCCCCAAGCTCTCTTACTCCCCCAAGCTCTCTTACTCCCCCAAGCTCTCTTACTCCCCCAAGCTCTCCTACTGTGCCAATTTCTCCTACTCTCCCAAGCTCTCCTACTCCCCCAAGATCTCCTACTCCCCCAAGCTCTCCTACTCCCCCAAGCTCTCCTACTCCCCCAAGCTCTCTTACTCCCCCAAGCTCTCTAACTCCCCCAAGCTCTCCTACTCTGCCAAGTTCTCCTCCTCCCCCAAGCTCTCTTACATTCCCAAGCTCTCTTACTCCCCCAAGCTCTCTTACTCCCCCAAGCTCGCTTACTCCCCAAAGCTCTCTTACTCCCCCAACATCTCTTACTCCCCCAAGCTCTCTTACTCTCCCAAGCTCTCCGACTGTGCCAATTTCTCCTACTCTCCCAAGCTCCCCGAATCCCCAAGTTCTCCCACTCCCGCAAGCTCCCCTACTCCCCCAAGCTCTCCTACTCCCCCAAGCTCTCGTATTCCCCCAAGCTCTCTTACACCCCAAGCTCTCTTACTCCCCCAAGCTCTCTTTCTCCCCCAAGTTCTCTTACTCCCTCAAGCTCTCCTACTCTGCCAAGTTCTCCTTCTCCCTCAAGCTATCCTACACCCGCAAGCGCTCGTACTCCCACAAGCTCTCCATTCCCACAAGCTCACCTGTTCCCCAAGCTCTCCTACTCCCCCAAGTTATCTTACTCCCCCACGCTCAATTCTCCCCCAAGCTCTCTTCCTCCCTCCAGCTCTCCTACTCGCCCAAGTTCTCCTACTCCCCCAAGCTCCCCTACTCCCCAAGCTCTCCTACTCCCCAAGCTCTCTTACACCCGCAAGCTCTCTTACTCCCCCAAGCTCTCTTACTCCCTCAAGCTCTCTTACTCTCCCAAGCTCTTCTACTGTGCCAATTTCTCCTACTCTCCCAAGCTCCCCGAATCCCCAAGTTCTCCTACTCCCCCAAGCTCCCCTACTCACCCAAGGTCTCCTACTCCCCCAAGCTCTCCTACTCTGCCAAGTTCTCCTATTCCCCCAAGGTCCGCGACTCCCCCAAGCTCTCCTACTACCCAAGCTCTCCCACTCCCCCAAGGTCTCTTACTCCCCCAAGCTCTCTTACTCCCCCAAGCTCTCTTACTCTCCCAAGCTCTTCTACTGTGCCAATTTCTCCTACTCTCCCAAGCTCCCCGAATCCCCAAGTTCTCCTACTCCCCCAAGCTCCCCTACTCACCCAATGTCTCCTACTCCCCTAAGCTCTCCTACTCCCCCAAGCTCTCTTACTCTCCCAAGCTCTCTTACTCCCCCAAGCTCTCTAACTCCCCCAAGCTCTCCTACTCTGCCAAGTTCTCCTCCTCCCCCAAGCTCTCTTACATCTCCAAGCTCTCTTACTCCTCCAAGCTCTCCTACTGCCCCAAGCTCTCTGACTCCCCCAAGCTATCCTACTCCCCCAAGCCCTCCTACTCCCCCAAGCTCTCCTACTCCCCCAAGCTCTCTTACTCCCCCAAGCTCTCTTACTCCCCAAAGCTCTCTTACTCCCCCAAGCTCTCTTTCTCCACCAAGCTCTCTTACTCCCCCAAGCTCTCTTACTCCCCCAAGCTCTCCTACTCTGCCAAGTTCTCCTTCTCCCTCAAGCTATCCTACACCCGCAAGCGCTCGTACTCCCACAAGCTCTCCATTCCCACAAGCTCACCTGTTCCCCAAGCTCTCCTACTCCCCCAAGTTATGTTACTCCCCCACGCTCAATTCTCCCCCAAGCTCTCTTCGTCCCTCCAGCTCTCCGACTCGCCCAAGGTCTCCTACTCCCCCAAGCTCCCCTACTCCCCAAGCTCTCCTACTCCCCAAGCTCTCTTACACCGCAAGCTCTCTTACTCCCCCAAGCCCTCTTACTCCCTCAAGCTCTCTTACTCCCCCAAGCTCTCTTACTTCCCAAGCTCTCTTACTCCCCCAAGCTCTCCTACTCTGCCAAGTTCTCCTTCTCCCCCAAGGTCCGCGACTCCCCCAAGCTCTTCTACTACCCAAAATCTACTACACCCCAAAGCTCTCCTACTCACCCAAGCTCTCCTACTCCCCCAAGCTCTCTTTCTCCCCCAAGCTTTCTTCGTCCCCCAAGCTCTCTTACTCCCCTAATCTCTCTTACTCGCCCAAGCTTTCCCACTCCCACAAGATCTACTAAACCCCCAAGCTCGCCTACTTCCCCAAGCTCTCATACAGCCCAAGCTCTCTTACTCCCCAAGCTCTCTTACTCCCCCAAGCTCAATTACTCCTCCAAGCTCTCCTACTCTGCCAAATTCTCCTACTCCCCCAAGCTCTCCTTCTCCTCCAAGCTCTCCTACTCCCCCAAGCGCTCCTACTGCCCCAAGATCTCCTACTCCCCCAAGCTCTCTTACTCCCCTAATCTATCTTACTCCCCCAAGCTCTTCTACTCGCCCAAGCTCTCTTTCTCCCCCAAGCTTTCTTCGTCCCCCAAGCTCTCTTACTCACCTAATCTCTCTTACTCGCCCAAGCTTTCCCACTCCCACAAGATCTACTTAACCCCCAAGCTCGCCTACTTCCCCAAGCTCTCATACAGCCCAAGCTCTCTTACTCCCCAGGCTCTCTTACTCCCCCAAGCTCAATTACTCCTCCAAGCTCTCCTACTCTGCCAAATTCTCCTACTCCCCCAAGCTCTCCTTCTCCTCCAAGCTCTCCTACTCCCCCAAGCGCTCCTACTGCCCCAAGATCTCCTACTCCCCCAAGCTCTCTTACTCCCCTAATCTATCTTACTCCCCAAGCTCTTCTACTCGCCCAAGCTCTCCTACTCCCCCAAGCTCTCCTACTCCCCCAAGCTCTCCTACTCCCCCAAGATCTCCTACTCCCCCAAGCTCTCCTACTCCCCCAAGCTCTCTTACTCCCCCAAGCGCTCTTACTCCCCGAAGCTCTCTAACTCCCCCAAGCTCTCCTACTCTGCCAAGTTCTCCTCCTCCCCCATGCTCTCTTACTCCCCCAAGCGCTCTTACTCCCCCAAGCTCTCTAACTCCCCCAAGCTCTCCTACTCTGCCAAGTTCTCCTCCTCCCCATGCTCTCTTACTCCCCCAAGCTCTCTTACTCCCCCAAGCTCTCTTACTCCCCCAAGCTCTCTTACTCCCCCAAGCTCTCCTACTGTGCCAATTTCTCCTACTCTCCCAAGCTCTCCTACTCCCCCAAGATCTCCTACTCCCCCAAGCTCTCCTACTCCCCCAAGCTCTCCTACTCCCCCAAGCTCTCTTACTCCCCCAAGCTCTCTTACTCCCTCAAGCTCTCTTACTCCCCCAAGCTCTCTTTCTCCCCCAAGATCTCTTACTCCCCCAAGCTCTCTTACTCCCTCAAGCTCTCTTACTCCCCCAAGCTCTCTTACTTCCCAAGCTCTCTTACTCCCCCAAGCTCTCCTACTCTGCCAAGTTCTTCTACTCCCCCAAGGTCCGCGACACCCGCAAGCTCTCCTACTACCCCAAGCTCTCCCACTCCCCCAAGCTCTCTTACTCCCCCAAGCGCTCTTACTCCCCGAAGCTCTCTAACTCCCCCAAGCTCTCCTACTCTGCCAAGTTCTCCTCCTCCCCATGCTCTCTTACTCCCCCAAGCGCTCTTACTCCCCCAAGCTCTCTAACTCCCCCAAGCTCTCCTACTCTGCCAAGTTCTCCTCCTCCCCCATGCTCTCTTACTCCCCCAAGCTCTCTTACTCCCCCAAGCTCTCTTACTCCCCCAAGCTCTCTTACTCCCCCAAGCTCTCCTACTGTGCCAATTTCTCCTACTCTCCCAAGCTCCCCGAATCCCCAAGTTCTCCTACTCCCCCAAGCTCCCCTACTCCCCCAAGCTCTCCTACTCCCCCAAGCTCTTGTATTCCCCCAAGCTCTCTTACTCCCCAAGCTCTCTTACTCCCCCCAGCTCAATTACTCCTCCAAGCTCCCCTAATCTGCCAAATTCTCCTACTCCCCCAATCTCTCCTTCTCCTCCAAGCTCTCCTACTCCCCCTAGCCATCCGACTGCCCCAAGATCTCCTACTCCCCCAAGCTCTCTTACTCCCCTAAGCTCTCTTACTCTCCCAAGCTCTCCTACTCGCCCAAGCTCTCCTACTCCCCCAAGATCTCCTACTCCCCCAATCTCTCCTACTCCCACAAGCTCTCTTACTCCCCCAAGCTCTCTTACTCCCCCAAGATCTCTTACTCCCCCAAGCTCTCTAACTCCCCCAAGCTCTCCTACTCTGCCACGTTCTCCTCCTCCCCCAAGCTCTCTTACTCCCCCAAGCTCTCTTACTCCCCCAAGCTCTCTAACTCCCCCAAGCTCTCCTACTCTGCCAAGTTCTCCTCCTCCACCTAGCTCTCTTACATCCCCAAGCTCTCTTACTCCCCCAAGCTCTCTAACTCCCCCAAGCTCTCTTACTCCCCCAAGCTCTCTTACTGCCTCAAGCTCTCTTACTCCCCCAAGCTCTCTTACTCCCCCTAGCTCTCCTACTCTGCCAAGTTCTCCTACTCCCCCAAGGTCCACGACTCCCCCAAGCTCTCCTACTCTGCCAAGTTCTCCTCCTCCACCTTGCTCTCTTACATCCCCAAGCACTCTTACTCCCCCAAGATCTCTTACTCCCCCAAGCTCTCTTACTCTCCCAAGCACTCTTTCTCCCCCAAGCTCTCTTACTCCCTCAAGCTCTCTTACTCCCCCGAGCTGTCTTACTTCCCAAGCTCTCTTACTCCCCCGAGCTCTCCTAAACTGACAAGTTCTCCTACTCCCCCAAGGTCCGCGACTCCCCCAAGCTCTCCTACTACCCAAGCTCTCCCACACCCCAAGCTCTCCTACTCCCCCAAGCTCTCCTACTCCCCCAAGCTCTCCCATTCCCCCAAACTCTCTTACTCCCCCAAGCTCTCTTACTCTCCAAATCTCTCTTTTCCCCCAAGCTCTCCTTCTGTGCCAATTTCTCCTACTCTCCAATGCTCCCCGAATACCCAAGTATTCCTACTCCCCCAAGCTCCCCTACTCCCCCAAGCACTCCTACTCCCCCAAGCTCTCGTATTCCCCCAAGCTCTCTTACTCCCCAAGCTCTCTTACTCCCCCAAGCTCAATTACTCCTCCAAGCTCTCCTATTCTGCCAAATTCTCCTACTCCCCCAATCTCTCCTTCTCCTTCAAGCTCTCCTACTCCCCCAAGCGCTCCTACTGCCCCAAGATCTCCTACTCCCCCAAGCTCTCTTACTCCCCTAAGCTCTCTTACTCCCCCAAGCTCTCCTACTCGCCCAAGCTCTCCTACTCCCCCAAGCTCTCCTACTCCCCCAAGCTCTCCTACTCCCCCAAGCTCCCTTACTCCCCCAAGCTCTCTTACTCCCCCAAGCTCTCTTACTCCCCCAAGCTCTCTAACTCCCCCAAGCTCTCCTACTCTGCCAAGTTCTCCTCCTCCCCCCAGCTCTCTTACTCCCCCAAGCTCTCTTACTCTCCCAAGCATTCTAGCTCCCCCAAGCTCTCCTACTCTGCCAAGATCTCCTCCTCCACCTCGCTCTCTTCCATCCCCAAGCTCTCTTACTCCTCCAAGCTCTCTTACTCCCCCAAGCTCTCCTACTCCCCCAAGCTCTCCTACTCCCCCAAGATCTCCTACTCCCCCAAGCTCTCCTACTCCCCCAAGCTCTCCTACTCCCCCAAGCTCTCTTACTCCCCCAAGCTCTCTAACTTCCCCTAGCTCTCCTACTCTGCCAAGTTCTCCTCCTCCCCCAAGCTCTCTTACATCACTAAGCTCTCTTACTCCCCCAAGCTCTCTTACTCCCTCAAGCTCTCTTACTCCCCCAAGCTCTCTTTCTCCCCCAAGATCTCTTACTCCCCCAAGCTCTCTTACTCCCTCAAGCTCTTTTACTCCCCCAAGCTCTCTTACTTCCCAAGCTCTCTTACTCCCCCAAGCTCTCCTACTCTGCCAAGTTCTCCTACTCCCCCAAGGTCCGCGACACCCGCAAGCTCTCCTACTACCCCAAGCTCTCCCACTCCCCCAAGCTCTCTTACTCCCCCAAGCGCTCTTACTCCCCGAAGCTCTCTAACTCCCCCAAGCTCTCCTACTCTGCCAAGTTCTCCTCCTCCCCCATGCTCTCTTACGCCCCCAAGCGCTCTTACTCCCCCAAGCTCTCTAACTCCCCCAAGCTCTCCTACTCTGCCAAGTTCTCCTCCTCCCCCATGCTCTCTTACTCCCCCAAGCTCTCTTACTCCCCCAAGCTCTCTTACTCATCCAAGCTCTCTTACTCCCCCAAGCTCTCCTACTGTGCCAATTTCTCCTACTCTCCCAAGCTCCCCGATTCCCCAAGTTCTCCTACTCCCCCAAGCTCCCCTACTCCCCCAAGCTCTCCTACTGCCCCAAGATCTCCTACTCCCCCAAGCTCTCTTACTCCCCTAAGCTCTCTTACTCTCCCAAGCTCTCCTACTCTCCCAAGCTCTCCTACTCCCCTAAGATATCCTACTCCCCCAAGCTCTCCTACTCTGCCAAGTTCTCCTACTCCCCCAAGGTCCGCGACACCCGCAAGCTCTCCTACTACCCCAAGCTCTCCCACTCCCCCAAGCTCTCTAACTCCCCCAAGCTTTCCTACTCTGCTGCGTTCTCCTCCTCCCCCAAGCTCTCTTACTCCCCCAAGCTCTCTTACTCCCCCAAGCTCTCTAACTCCACCAAGCACTCCTACTCTGTCAAGTTCTCCTCCTCCACCTAGCTCTCTTACATCCCCAAACTCTCTTACTCCCCCAAGCTCTCTAACTCCTTCAAGCTCTCTTACTCCCCCAAGCTCTCTTTCTCCCCCAAGCTCTCTTACTGCCTCAAGCTATCTTACTCCCCCAAGCTCTCTTACTCCCCCGAGCTCTCCTACTCTGCCAAGTTCTCCTACTCCCCCAAGGTCCACGACTCCCCCAAGCTCTCCTACTCTGCCAAGTTCTCCTCCTCCACCTAGCTCTCTTACATCCCCAAGCACTCTTACTACCCCAAGCTCTCTTACTCCCCCAAGCTCTCTTACTCCCCCAAGCTCTCTTTCTCCCCCAAGCTCTCTTACTCCCTCAAGCTCTCTTACTCCCCCGAGCTCTCTTACTTCCCAAGCTCTCTTACTCCCCCGAGCTCTCCTAAACTGCCAAGTTCTCCTACTCCCCCAAGGTCCGCGACTCCCCCAAGCTCTCCTACTATCCAAGCTCTCCCACACCCCAAGCTCTCCTACTCCCCCAAGCTCTCCTACTCCCCCAAGCTCTCCCACTCCCCCAAACTCTCTTACTCCCCCAAGCTCTCTTACTCCCCCAAGCTCTCCTTTCCCCCAAGCTCTCCTACTGTGCCAATTTCTCCTACTCTCCAAAGCTCCCCGAATACCCAAGTTTCCCTACTCCCCCAAGCTCCCCTACTCCCCCAAGCTCTCCTACTCCCCCAAGCTCTCGTATTCCCCCAAGCTCTCTTACTCCCCAAGCTCTCTTACTCCCCCAAGCTCAATTACTCCTCCAAACTCTCCTATTCTGCCAAATTCTCCTACTCCCCCAATCTCTCCTACTCCCCCAAGCTCTCCTACTCTGCTGCGTTCTCCTCCTCCCCCAAGCTCTCTTACTCCCCCAAGCTCTCTTACTCCCCCAAGCTATCTAACTCCACCAAGCTCTCCTACTCTGTCAAGTTCTCCTCCTCCACCTAGCTCTCTTACATCCCCAAACTCTCTTACTCCCCCAAGCTCTCTAACTCCCTCAAGCTCTCTTACTCCCCCAAGCTCTCTTTCTCCCCCAAGCTCTCTTACTGCCTCAAGCTATCTTACTCCCCCAAGCTCTCTTACTCCCCCGAGCTCTCCTACTCTGCCAAGTTCTCCTACTCCCCCAAGGTCCACGACTCCCCCAAGCTCTCCTACTCTGCCAAGTTCTCCTCCTCCACCTAGCTCTCTTACATCCCCAAGCACTCTTACTACCCCAAGCTCTCTTACATTCCCAAGCTCTCTTACTCCCCCAAGCTCTCTTTCTCCCCCAAGCTCTCTTACTCCCTCAAGCTCTCTTACTCCCCCGAGCTCTCTTACTTCCCAAGCTCTCTTACTCCCCCGAGCTCTCCTAAACTGCCAAGTTCTCCTACTCCCCCAAGGTCCGCGACTCCCCCAAGCTCTCCTACTATCCAAGCTCTCCCACACCCCAAGCTCTCCTACTCCCCCAAGCTCTCCTACTCCCCCAAGCTCTCTTACTCCCCCAAGCTCTCCTTTCCCCCAAGCTCTCCTACTGTGCCAATTTCTCCTACTCTCCAAAGCTCCCCGAATACCCAAGTTTTCCTACTCCCCCAAGCTCCCCTACTCCCCCAAGCTCTCCTACTCCCCCAAGCTCTCGTATTCCCCCAAGCTCTCTTACTCCCCAAGCTCTCTTACTCCCCCAAGCTCAATTACTCCTCCAAACTCTCCTATTCTGCCAAATTCTCCTACTCCCCCAATCTCTCCTTCTCCTCCAAGCTCTCCTACTCCCCCAAGCGCTCCTACTGCCCCAAGATCTCCTACTCCCCCAAGCTCTCTTACTCCCCGAAGCTCTCTTACTCCCCCAAGCTCTCCTACTCCCCCAAGCTCCCTTACTCCCCCAAGCTCTCTTACTCCCCCAAGCTCTCTTACTCCCCCAAGCTCTCTAACTCCCCCAAGCTCTCCTACTCTGCCAAGTTCTCCTCCTCCCCCAAGCTCTCTTACTCCCCCAAGCTCTCTTACTCTCCCAAGCACTCTAGCTCCCCCAAGCTCTCCTACTCTGCCAAGATCTCCTCCTCCACCTCGCTCTCTTACATCCCCAAGCTCTCTTACTCCCCCAAGCTCTCTTACTCCCCCAAGCTCTCTTACTCCCCCAAGCTCTCTTTCTCCCCCAAGCTCTCTTACTCCCCCAAGCTCTCTTACTCCCCCAAGCTCTCTTTCTCCCCCAAGCTCTCTTACTCCCTCAAGCTCTCTTACTCCCCCGAGCTCTCTTACTTCCCAAGCTCTCTTACTCCCCCGAGCTCTCCTAAACTGCCAAGTTCTCCTACTCCCCCAAGGTCCGCGACTCCCCCAAGCTCTCCTACTACCCAAGCTCTCCCACTCCCCCAAGCTCTCTCACTCCCCCAAGCGCTCTTACTCCCCGAAGCTCTCTAACTCTCCCAAGCTCTCCTACTCTGCCACGTTCTCCTCCTCCCCCAAGCTCTCTTACTCCCCCAAGCTCTCTTTCTCCCCCAAGCTCTCTAACTCCCCCAAGCTTTCCTACTCTGCGAAATTCCCCTCCTCCAACTAGCTCTCTTACATCCCCAAGCTCTCTTACTCCCCCAAGCTCTCTTACTCCCCCAAGCTCTCTTACTCCACCAAAATCTCCTACACCCCAAAGCTCTCCTACTCACCCAAGCTCTCCTACTCCCCCAAGCTCTCTTTCTCCCCCAAGTTTCTTCGTCCCCCAAGCTCTCTTACTCCCCTCATCTCTCTTACTCGCCCAAGCTTTCCCACTCCCACAACATCTACTTAACCCCCAAGCTCGCCTACTTCCCCAAGCTCTCATACAGCCCAAGCTCTCTTACTCCCCAAGCTCGCTTACTCCCCCAAGCTCAATTACTCCTCCAAGCTCTCCTACTCTGCCAAATTCTCCTACTCCCCCAAGCTCTCCTTCTCCTCCAAGCTCTTCTATCCCCCAAGCACTCCTACTGCCCCAAGATCTCCTACTCCCCCAAGCTCTCTTACTCCCCTAATCTATCTTACTCCCCCAAGCTCTTCTACTCGCCCAAGCTCTCCTACTCCCCCAAGCTCTCCTACTCCCCCAAACTCTCCTTCTCCCCCAAGATCTCCTACTCCCCCAAGCTCTCCTACTCCCCCAAGCTCTCCTACTCCACCAAGCTCTCTTACTCCCCCAAGCACTCTTACTCTCCCAAGCTCTCTTACTTCCCAAGCTCTCTTACTCCCCCACGCTCTCCTACTCTGCCAAGTTCTCCTTCTCACCCAAGGTCCGCGACTCCCGCAAGCTCTCCTACTTCCCCAAGCTCTCCCACTCCCCCAAGCTCTCTTACTCACCCAAGCGCTCTTACTCCCCCAAGCTCTCTAACTCCCCCAAGCTCTCCTACTCTGCCAAGTTCTCCTCCTCCCCCATGCTCTCTTACTCCCCCAAGCTCTCTTACTCCCCCAAGCTCTCGAAATCCCCCAAGCTCTCCTACTCTATCAAGTTCTCCTCCTCCACCTAGCTCTCTTACACCCCCAAGCTCTCTTACTCCCCCAAGCTGTCTTACTCCCCCAAGCTCTCTTACTCCCCCAAGCTCTCTTTCTCCCCTAAGCTCTCTTACTCCCTCAAGCTCTCTTACTCCCCCAAGCTCTCTTATTTCCCAAGCTCTCTTACTCCCCCGAGCTCTCCTAATCTGCCAAGTTCTCCTACTCCCCCAAGGTCCGCGACTCCCCCAAGCTCTCCTACTACCCCAAGCTCTCCCACACCCCAAGCTCTCTTACTCCCCCAAGCTCTCCTACTCCCCCAAGCTCTCCCACTCCCCCAAACTCTCTTACTCCCCCAAGCTCTCTTACTCCCCCAAGCTCTCTTACTCCCCCAAGCTCTCTTACTCCCCCAAGCTCTCCTACTGTGCCAATTTCTCCTACTCTCCCAAGCTCCCCGAATCCCCAAGTTCTCCTACTCCCCCAAGCTCCCCTACTCCCCCAAGCTCTCCTACTCCCCCAAGCTCTTGTATTCCCCCAAGCTCTCTTACTCCCCAAGCTCTCTTACTCCCCCAAGCTCAATTACTCCTCCAAGCTCTCATACTCTGCCAAATTCTCCTACTCCCCCAATCTCTCCTTCTCCTCCAAGCTCTCCTACTCCACCAAGCGTTCCGACTGCCCCAAGATCTCCTACTCCCCCAAGCTCTCTTACTCCCCTAAGCTATCTTACTCTCCCATGCTCTCCTACTCGCCCAAGCTCTCCTACTCCCCCAAGCTCTCCTACTCCCCCAAGCTCTCTTACTCCCTCAAGCACTCTTACTCCCCCAAGCTCTCTTTCTCCCCCAAGATCTCTTACTCCCCCAAGCTCTCTTACTCCCCCAAGCTCTCTTACTCCCCCAAGCTCTCTTACTTCCCAAGCTCTCTTACTCCCCCACGCTCTCCTACTCTGCCAAGTTCTCCTACTCACCCAAGGTCCGCGACTCCCGCAAGCTCTCCTACTTCCCCAAGCTCTCCCACTCCGACAAGCTCTCTTACTCCCCCAAGCGCTCTTACTCCCCCAAGCTCTCTAAAACCCCCAAGCTCTCCTACTCTGCCAAGTTCTCCTCCTCCCCCATGCTCTCTTACTCCCCCAAGCTCTCTTACTCCCCCAAGCTCTCTAACTCCCCCAAGCTCTCCTACTCTGTCAAGTTATCCTCCTCCACCTAGCTCTCTTACATCCCCAAGCTCTCTTACTCCCCCAAGCTCTCTTACTCCCCCAAGCTCTCTTACTCCCCCAAGCTCTCTTTCTCCCCTAAGCTCTCTTACTCCCTAAAGCTCCTTACTCCCCCAAGCTCTCTTATTTCCCAAGCTCTCTTACTCCCCCGAGCTCTCCTAATCTGCCAAGTTCTCCTACTCCCCCAAGGTCCGCGACTCCCCCAAGCTCTCCTACTACCCCAAGCTCTCCCACACCCCAAGCTCTCTTATTCCCCCAAGCTCTCCTACTCCCCCAAGCTCTCCCACTCCCCCAAACTCTCTTACTCCCCCAAGCTCTCTTACTCCCCCAAGCTCTCTTACTCCCCCAAGCTCTCTTACTCCCCCAAGCTCTCCTACTGTGCCAATTTCTCCTACTCTCCCAAGCTCCCCGAATCCCCAAGTTCTCCTACTCCCCCAAGCTCCCCTACTCCCCCAAGCTCTCCTACTCCTCCAAGCTCTTGTATTCCCCCAAGCTCTCTTACTCCCCAAGCTCTCTTACTCCACCAAGCTCAATTACTCCTCCAAGCTCTCCTACTCTGCCAAATTCTCCTACTCCCCCAATCTCTCCTTCTCCTCCAAGCTCTCCTACTCCCCCAAGCGCTCCTACTGCCCCAAGATCTCCTACTCCCCCAAGCTCTCTTACTCCCCTAAGCTATCTTACTCTCCCATGCTCTCCTACTCGCCCAAGCTCTCCTAAACCCCCAAGCTCTCCTACTCCACCAAGCTCTCCTACTCCCCCAAGCTCCCTTACTCCCCCAAGCTCTCTTACTCCCCCAAGATCTCTTACTCCCCCAAGCTCTCTAACTCCTCCAAGCTCTCCTACTCTGCCACGTTCTCCTCCTCCCCCAAGCTCACTTACTCCCCCAAGCTCTCTTACTCCCCCAAGCTCTCCTACTCTGCCAAGTTCTCCTCCTCCACCGAGCTCTCTTACATCCCCAAGCTCTCTTACTCCCCCAAGCTCTCTTACTCCCCCAAGTTATCTTACTCCCCCAAGCTCTCTTTCTCCAGAAGCTCTGTTACTCTCTCAAGCTCTCTTACTCCCCCAAGCTCTCTTACTCCCCCGAGCTCTCCTACTCTGCCAAGTTCTCCTACTCCCCCATTGTCCGCGACTCCCCCAAGCTTTCCTACTCTGCCAAGTTCTCCTCCTCCACCTAGCTCTCTTACATCCCCAAGCTCTCTTACTCCCCCAAGCTCTCTTACTCCCCCAAGCTCTCTTACTCCCCCAAGCTCTCTTTCTCCCCCAAGCTTTCTTATTCCCTCAAGCTCTCTTACTCCCCCAAGCTCTCTTACTTCCCAAGTTCTCTTACTCCCCCGAGCTCTCCTAATCTGCCAAGTTCTCCTACTCCCCCAAGGTCCGCGACTCCCCCAAGCTCCCCCACACCCCAAGCTCTCTACTCCCCCAAGCTCTCCTACGCCCCCAAGCTCTCCCACTCCCCCAAACTCTCTTACTCCCCCAAGCTCTCTTACTCCCCCAAGCTCTCTTACTCCCCCAAGCTCTCCTACTGTGCCAATTTCTCCTACTCTCCCAAGCTCCCCGAATCCCCAAGTTCTCCTACTCCCCCAAGCTCCCCTACTCCCCCAAGCTCTCCTACTCCGCCAAACTCTCGTTTTCCCCCAAGCTCTCTTACTCCCCAAGCTCTCTTACTCCCCCAAGCTTAATTACTACTCCAAGCTCTCCTATTCTGCCAAATTCTCCTACTCCCCCAATCTCTCCTTCTCCTCCAAGCTCTCCTACTCCCCCAAGCGCTCCTACTGCCCCAAGATCTCCCACTCCCCCAAGCTCTCTTACTCCCCTAAGCTCTCTTACTCCCCCAAGCTCTCCTACTCGCCCAAGCTCTCCTACTCCCCCAAGCTCTCCTACTCCCCCAACTCTCCTACTCCCCCAAGCTCTCTTACTCCCCCAAGCTCTCTTACTCCCCCAAGCTCTCTTACTCCCCCAAGCTCTGTAACTCCCACAAGCTCTCCTACTCTGCCAATTTCTCCTCCTCCCCCAAGCTCTCTTACTCCCCCAAGCTCTCTTACTCCCCCAAGCTCTCTAACTCCCCCAAGCTCTCCTACTCTGCCAAATTCTCCTCCTCCACCTAGCTCTCTTACATCCCCATGCTCTCTTACTCCCCCAAGCTCTCTTACTCCCTCAAGATCTCTTACTCCCCCAAGCTCTCTTTCTCCACCAATCTTTCTTACACCCTCAAGCTCTCTTGCTCCCCCAAGCTCTCTAACTCCACCAAGCTCTCCTACTCTGCCACGTTCTCCTCCTCCCCCAAGCTCTCTTACTCCCCCAAGCTCTCTTACTCCCCCAAGCTCTCTAACTCCCCCAAGCTCTCCTACTCTGCCAAGTTCTCCTCCTCCACCTAGCTCTCTTACATCCCCAAGTTCTCTTACTCCCCCAAGCTCTCTTACTCCCCCAAGCTCTCTTTCTCCCCCAAGCTCTCTTACACCCTCAAGCTCTCTTACTCCCCCAAGCTCTCTTACTCCCCCGAGCTCTCCTACTCTGCCAAATTCTCCTACTCCCCCAAGGTCCGCGACTCCCCCAAGCTCTCCTACGCTGCCAAGTTCTCCTCCTACACCTAGCTCTCTTACATCCCCAAGCTCTCTTACTCACCCAAGCTCTCTTACTCCCCCAAGCTCTCTTACTCCCCCAAGCCCTCTTTTTCCCCCAAGCTCTCTTACTCCCTCAAGCTCTCTTACTCCCCCAAGCTCTCTTACTCCACCGAGATCTCCTACTCTGCCAAGTTCTCCTACTCCCCCAAGGTCTGCGACTCCCCCAAGCTCTCCTACTCTGCCAAATTCTCCTCCTCCACCTAGCTCTCTTACATCCCCAAGCTCTCTTACTCCCCCAAGCTCTTTTACTCCCCCAAGCTCTCTTACTCCCCCAAGCTCTCTTTCTCCCCCAAGCTCTCTTACTCCCTCAAGCCCTCTTACTCCCCCAAGCTCTCTTAATTCCCAAGTTCTCCTACTCCCCCAAGGTCCGCGACTCCCCCAAGATCTCCTACTACCCCAAGCTCTCCCACACCCCAAGCTCTCCTACTCCTCCAAGCTCTCCTACTCCCCCAAGCTCTCCCACTCCCCCAAACTCTCTTACTCCCCCATGCTCTCTTACTCCCCCAAGCTCAATTACTCCTCCAAGCTCTCCTATTCTGCCAAATTCTCCTACTCCCTCAATCTCTCCTTCTCCTCCAAGCTCTCCTACTCCCCCAAGCGCTCCTACTGTCCCAAGATCTCCTACTCGCCCAAGCTCTCCGACTCCCCCAAGCTCTCCTACTCCCCCAAGCTCTCCTACTCTGCAATGTTCTCCTCCTCCCCCAAGCTCTCTTACTCCCCCAAGCTCTCTTACTCCCCCAAGCTCTCTAACTCCCCCAAGCTCTCCTACTCTGCCACGTTCTCCTCCTCCACGTAGCTCTCTTACATCCCCTGCTCTCTTACTCCCCCAAGCTCTCTTACTCCCCCAATCTCTCTTACTCCCCCAAGCTCTCTTTCTCCCCCAAGCTCTCTTACTCCCTCAAGCTCTCTTACTCCCCCAAGCTCTCTTACTCCCCCGAGCTCTCCTACTCTGCCAAGTTCTCCTACTCCCCCAAGGTCCGCGACTCCCCCAAGCTCTCCTACTACCCCAAGCTCTCCCACACCCCAAGCTCTCCTACTCCCCCAAGCTCTCCTACTCCCCCAAGCTCTCCCACTCCCCCAAACTCTCTTACTCCCGCAAGCTCTCTTACTCCCCCAAGCTCTCTTACTCACCCAAGCTCTCCTACTGTGCCAATTTCTCCTACTCTCCCAAGCTCCCTGAATCCCCAAGTTCTCCTACTCCCCCAAGCTCCCCTACTCCCCCAAGCTCTCTTACTCCCCCAAGCTCTCTTACTCCCCCAAGCTCTCCTACTGTGCCAATTTCTCCTACTCTCCCAAGCTCCCCGAATCCCCAAGTTCTCCTACTCCCCCAAGCTCCCCTACTCCCCCAAGCTCTCCTACTACCCCAAGTTCTCGTATTCCCCCAAGCTCTCTTACTCCCCAAGCTCTCTTACTCCCCCAAGCTCAATTACTCCTCCAAGCTCTCCTACTCTGCCAAATTCTCCTACTCCCCCAAGCTCTCTTACTCCCCCAAGCTCTCTTACTCCCCCAAGCTCTCTAACTCCCCCAAGCTCTCCTACTCTGCCAAGTTCTCCTCCTCCCCCAAGCTCTCTTACTCCCCCAAGCTCTATTTCTCCCACAAGCTCTCTAACTCCCCCAAGCTGTCCTAGCTCTCTTACATCCCCAAGCTCTCTTACTCCCCCAAGCTCTCTTACTCCCCCAAGCTCTCTTACTCCACCAAACTCTCTTTCTCCCCCAAGCTCTCTTACTTCCCAAGCTCTCTTACTCCCCCGAGCTCTCCTACTCTGCCAAGTTCTCCTACTCCCCCAAGGTCCGCGACTCCCGCAAGCTCTCCTACTACCCCAAGCTCTCCCACACCCCAAGCTCTCCTACTCCCCCAAGTCTCTCTTACTCCCCCAAGTTCTCTTACTCCCCCAAGCTCTCCTACTGTGCCAATTTCTCCTACTCTCCCAAGCTCCCCGAATCCCCAAGTTCTCCTACTCCCCCAAGCTCCCCTACTCCCCCAAGCTCTCCTACTCCCCCAAGCTCTCGTATTCCCCCAAGCTCTCTTTCTCCCCCAAGCTCTCTTACTCCCTCAAGCTCTCTTACTCCCCCAAACTCTCTTACTTCCCAAGCTCTCCTACTACCAAAAGCTCTCCCACTCCCCCAAGCTTTCTTACTCCCCCAAGCTCTCTTGCTCCCCTAAGCTCTCTTACTCCCCCAAGCTCTCCTACTCGCCCAAGCAATCCTACTCCCCCAAGCTCTCCTAATCACCCAAGCTCTCCTACTCCCCCAAGCTCTCTTACTCCCACCCCCGAGCTCTCTTTCTCCCCCAAGCTTTCTTCGTCCCCCAAGCTCTCTTACTCCCCTAATCTATCTTACTCGCCCAAGCTTTCCCACTCCCACAAGATCTACTTAACCCCCAAGCTCACCGACTTCCCCAAGCTCTCATACACCCCAAGCTCTCATACTCCCCAAAGCTCTCATACGCCCCCAAGCTCTCATACTCCCCCAAGCTCTCCTACCCCCCCAAGCTCTTCTACTCCCCTAAAATCTCCTACTGCCTCAAGTTCTCCTACTCCTCCAAGCTCTCCTACTCTCCCAAGCTCTCCTACTCCCACAAGCTCTGTTACTCCCCAAAGCTCTACTACTCTGCCAAGTTCTCCTACTCCCACAAGCTCCGCGACACCCCCAAGCTCTCCTACTCCCCCACTCTCTACTACTCCCCCAAGCTCTCCTAATCCCCCAAGCTCTCCTACTCCCCCAAGCTCGCCTACTTCCCCAAGCTCTCATACACCCCAAGCTCTCATACTTCCCCAAGCTCTCATACGCCCCCAAGCTCTCATACGCCCCCAAGCTCTCCTACCCTCCCAAGCTCTCCTACTCCCCCAAGCTCTCCGACTCCCCCAAGCTCTCCTACTCCCCCAAGCTCTCCTAATCCCCCAAGCTCTCCTACTTCCCCAAGCTCTCCTACTCTCGAAACTCTCCTTCTCCCCCAAGCTCTCTAATTCCCCCAAGCTCTCCTACTCCCCCAAGCTCTCCTGCTCCCCCAAGCGCTCCTACTCCCCCAAGCTCTCCTACTCCCACAATCTCTCCCACTCCCCCAAGCTCTCTTATTCCCCCAAGCTCTCTTACTCCCCAGGCTCTCTTACTCCCCCAAGCTCAATTACTCCTCCAAGGTCTCCTATTCTGCCAAGTTCTCCTAATCCCCCAAGCTCTCCTTCTCCTCCAAGCTCTCCTACTCCCCCAAGCGTTCCTAATGCCCCAAGATCTCCTACTCCCCCAAGCCCTCCTACTCCCCCAAGCTCTCTTACTCTCCCAAGCTCTCCGACTGTGCCAATTTCTCCTACTCTCCCAAGCTCCCCGAATCCCCAGGTTCTCCTACTCCCCCAAGCTCCCCTACACCCCCAAGCTCTCCTACTCTCCCAAGCTCTCGTATTTATCCAAGCTCTCTTACTCCCCAAGTTCTCTTACTCCCCCAAGCTCAATTACTCCCCCAAGCTCTCCTTCTCTTCCAAGCTCTCCTACTCCCCCAAGCGCTCCTACTGCCCCAAGATCTCCTACTCCCCCAAGCTCTCTTACTCCCCCAAGCTCTCTTACTCGCCCAAGCTCTCCTACTCTGCCAAGTTCTCCTCCTCCCCCAAGCTCTCTTACGTCCCTAAGCTCTCTTACTCCCCCAAGCTCTCTTACTCCCCCAATCTCTCTTACTCCCCCAAGCTCTCTTTCTCCCCCAAGCTCTCTTACTCCCTCAAGCTCTCTTACTCCCCCAAGCTCTCTTACTTCCCAAGCTCTCTTACAACCCCAAGCTCTCCTACTCTGCCAAGTTCTCCTACTCCCCCAAGGTCCGCGACTCCTCCAAGCTCTCGCACTAACCCAAGCTCTCCCTCTCCCCCAAGGTCTCTTACTCCCCCAAGCTCTCTTACTCCCCCAAGCTCTCTTCCTCTCCCAAGCTCTCCTACTGTGCCAATTTCTCCTACTCTCCCAAGCTCTCGTATTCCCCAAGCTCTCTTACTCCCCAAGTTCTCTTACTCCCCCAAGCTCAATTACTCCTCCAAGCTCTCCTACTCTGCCAATTTGTCCTACTATCCCAAGCTCTCGTATTCCCCAAGCTCTCTTACTCCCCAAGTTCTCTTACTCCCCCAAGCTCAATTACTCCTCCAAGCTCTCCTACTCTGCCAAGTTCTCCTACTCCCCCAAGCTCTCCTTCTCCTCAAAGCTCTCCTACTCCCCCAAGCCCTCCTACTCCCCCAAGCTCTCCTACTCCCCCAAGCTCTCTTACTCCCCCAAGCTCTCTTACTCCCCCAAGCTCTGTAACTCCCCCAAGCTCTCCTACTCTGCCAAGTTCTCCTCCTCCCCCAAGCTCTCTTAAATCCCCAAGCTCTCTTACTCCCCCAAGCTCTCTTACTCCCCCAAGCTCTCTTACTCCCCAAAGCTCTCTTACTCCCCCAAGCTCTCTTACTCTCCCAAGCTCTCCGACTGTGCCAATTTCCCCTACTCTCCCAAGCTCCCCGAATCCCCAGGTTCTCCTACTCCCCCAAGCTCCCCTACTCCCCCAAGCTCTCCTACTCTCCCAAGCTCTCGTATTCCCCCAAGCTCTCTTACTCCCCAAGTTCTCTTACTCCCCCAAGCTCAATTACTCCCCCAAGCTCTCCTTCTCTTCCAAGCTCTCCTACTCCCCCAAGCGCTCCTACTGCCCCAAGATCTCCTACTCCCCCAAGCTCTCTTACTCCCCCAAGCTCTCTTACTCGCCCAAGCTCTCTAACTCCCCCAAGCTCTCCTACTCTGCCAAGTTCTCCTCCTCCCCCAAGCTCTCTTACGTCCCTAAGCTCTCTTACTCCCCCAAGCTCTCTTACTCCCCCAATCTCTCTTACTCCCCCAAGCTCTCTTTCTCCCCCAAGCTCTCTTACTCCCTCAAGCTATCTTACTCCCCCAAGCTCTCTTACTTCCCAAGCTCTCTTACAACCCCAAGCTCTCCTACTCTGCAAAGTTCTCCTACTCCCCCAAGGTCCGCGACTCCCCCAAGCTCTCGCACTAACCCAAGCTCTCCCACTCCCCCAAGGTCTCTTACTCCCCCAAGCTCTCTTACTCCCCCAAGCTCTCTTCCTCTCCCAAGCTCTCCTACTGTGCCAATTTCTCCTACTCTCCCAAGCTCCCCGAATCCCCAAGTTCTCCTACTCCCCCAAGCTCCCCTACTCCCCCAAGCTCTCCTATTCCCCCAAGCTCTCGTATTCCCGAAAGCTCTCTTACTCCCCAAGCTCTCTTACTCCCCCAAGCTCAATTACTCCTCCAAGCTCTCCTACTCTGCCAATTTCTCCTACTCCCCCAAGCTCTCCTTCTCCTCCAAGCTCTCCTACTCCCCCAAGCGCTCCTACTGCCCCAAGATCTCCTACTCCCCCAAGCTCTCTTACTCCCCTAAGCTCTCTTACTCCCCCAAGCTCTCCTACTCGCCCAAGCTCTCCTATTCCCTCAAGCCCTCCTATTCCCCAAGCTCTCCTACTCACCCAAGCTCTCTTACTCCCCCAAGCTCTCTTACTCCCCCAAGCTCTCTTTCTCCCCCAAGTTCTGTTACTCCCTGAAGCTCTCTTACTCCCCAAAGCTCTCTTACTTCCCAAGCTCTCTTACTCCCCCAAGCTCTCCTACTCTGCCAAGTTCTCCTACTCCCCCAAGGTCCGCGACTCCCCCAAGCTCTCCTACTACCCCAAGCTCTCCCACTCCCCCAAGGTCTCTTACTCCCCCAAGCTCTAATACTCCCCCAAGCTCTATTACTCTCCCAAGCTCTCCTACTGTGCCAATTTATCCTACTCTCCCAAGCTCCCCGAATCCCCAAGTTCTCCTACTCCCCCAAGCTCCCCTACTCCCCCAAGGTCTCCAACTCCCCCAAGCTCTCGTATTCCCCCAAGCTCTCTTACTTCCCAAGCTCTCTTACTCCCCCAATTCATCCTACTCCCCCAAGCTCTCCTACTCCCCCAAGCTCTCTTACTCCCCCAAGCTCTCTAACTCCCCCAAGCTCTCCTACTCTGCCAAGTTCTCCTCCTCCCCAAAGCTCTCTTACATCTCCAAGCTCTCTTATTCCTCCAAGCTCTCCTACTGCCCCAAGCTCTCTGACTCCCCCAAGGTATCCTACTCCCCCAAGCCCTCCTACTCCCCCAAGCTCTCCTACTCCCCCAAGCTCTCTTACTCCCCCAAGCTCTCTTACTCCCCCAAGCTCTCTAACTCCCCCAAGCTCTCCTACTCTGCCAAGTTCTCCTCCTCCCCCAAGCTCTCTTACATCCCCAAGCTCTCTTATTCCCCCAAGCTCTCTTACTCCCCCAAGCTCTCTTACTCCCCAAAGCTCTCTTACTCCCTCAAGCTCTCTTTCTCCACCAAGCTCTCTTACTCCCCCAAGCTCTCTTACTCCCCCAAGCTCTCCTACTCCCCCAAGCGCTCCTACTGCCCCAAGATCTCCTACTCCCCCAAGCTCTCTTACTCCCCTAAGCTCTCTTACTCCCCCAAGTTCTCCTACTCGCCCAACCTATCCTATTCCCCCAAGCCCTCCTACTCCCCCAAGCTCTCCTACTCTGCCAAGTTCTCCTCCTCCCCCAAGCTCTCTTACATCCCCAAGCTCTCTTACTCCCCCAAGCTCTCTTACTCCCCCAAGCTCTCTTACTCCCCAAAGCTCTCTTACTCCCCCAAGCTCTCTTACTCTCCCAAGCTCTCCGACTGTGCCAATTTCTCCTACTCTCCCAAGCTCCCCGAATCCCCAGGTTCTCCTACTCCCCCAAGCTCCCCTACTCCCCCAAGCTCTCCTACTCTCCCAAGCACTCGTATTCCCCCAAGCTCTCTTTCTCCCCAAGTTCTCTTACTCCCCCAAGCTCAATTACTCCCCCAAGCTCTCCTTCTCTTCCAAGCTCTCCTACTCCCCCAAGCGCTCCTACTGCCCCAAGATCTCCTACTCCCCCAAGCTCTCTTACTCCCCCAAGCTCTCTTACTCGCCCAAGCTCTCTAACTCCCCCAAGCTCTCCTACTCTGCCAAGTTCTCCTCCTCCCCCAAGCTCTCTTACGTCCCTAAGCTCTCTTACTCCCCCAAGCTCTCTTACTCCCCCAATCTCTCTTACTCCCCCAAGCTCTCTTTCTCCCCCAAGCTCTCTTACTCCCTCAAGCTCTCTTACTCCCCCAAGCTCTCTTACTTCCCAAGCTCTCTTACAACCCCAAGCTCTCCTACTCTGCCAAATTCTCCTACTCCCCCAAGGTCCGCGACTCCCCCAAGCTCTCGCACTAACCCAAGCTCTCCCACTCCCCCAAGGTCTCTTACTCCCCCAAGCTCTCTTACTCCCCCAAGCTCTCTTCCTCTCCCAAGCTCTCCTACTGTGCCAATTTCTCCTACTCTCCCAAGCTCTCGTATTCCCCAAGTTCTCTTACTCCCCCAAGCTCAATTACACCTCCAAGCTCTCCTACTCTGCCAATTTCTCCTACTATCCCAAGCTCTCGTATTCCCCAAGCTCTCTTACTCCCCAAGTTCTCTTACTCCCCCAAGCTCAATTACTCCTCCAAGCTCTCCTACTCTGCCAAGTTCTCCTACTCCCCCAAGCTCTCCTTCTCCTCAAAGCTCTCCTACTCCCCCAAGCCCTCCTACTCCCCCAAGCTCTCCTACTCCCCCAAGCTCTCTTACTCCCCCAAGCTCTCTTACTCCCCCAAGCTCTCTAACTCCCCCAAGCTCTCCTACTCTGCCAAGTTCTCCTCCTCCCCCAAGCTCTCTTACATCCCCAAGCTCTCTTACTCCCCCAAGCTCTCTTACTCCCCCAAGCTCTCTTACTCCCCAAAGCTCTCTTACTCCCCCAAGCTCTCTTACTCTCCCAAGCTCTCCGACTGTGCCAATTTCTCCTACTCTCCCAAGCTCCCCGAATCCCCAGGTTCTCCTACTCCCCCAAGCTCCCCTACTCCCCCAAGCTCTCCTACTCTCCCAAGCTCTTGTATTCCCCCAAGCTCTCTTACTCCCCAAGTTCTCTTACTCCCCCAAGCTCAATTACTCCCCCAAGCTCTCCTTCTATTCCAAGCTCTCCTACTCCCCCAAGCGCTCCTACTGCCCCAAGATCTCCTACTCCCCCAAGCTCTCTTACTCCCCCAAGCTCTCTTACTCGCCCAAGCTCTCTAACTCCCCCAAGCTCTCCTACTCTGCCAAGTTCTCCTCCTCCCCCAAGCTCTCTTACGTCCCTAAGCTCTCTTACTCCCCCAAGCTCTCTTACTCCCCCAATCTCTCTTACTCCCCCAAGCTCTCTTTCTCCCCCAAGCTCTCTTACTCCCTCAAGCTCTCTTACTCCCCCAAGCTCTCTTACTTCCCAAGCTCTCTAACAACCCCAAGCTCTCCTACTCTGCCAAGTTCTCCTACTCCCCCAAGGTCCGCGACTCCCCCAAGCTCTCGCACTAACCCAAGCTCTCCCACTCCCCCAAGGTCTCTTACTCCCCCAAGCTCTCTTACTCCCCCAAGCTCTCTTCCTCTCCCAAGCTCTCCTACTGTGCCAATTTCTCCTACTCTCCCAAGCTCCCCGAATCCCCAAGTTCTCCTACTCCCCCAAGCTCCCCTACTCCCCCAAGCTCTCCTATTCCCCCAAGCTCTCGTATTCCCGAAAGCTCTCTTACTCCCCAAGCTCTCTTACTCCCCCAAGCTCAATTACTCCTCCAAGCTCTCCTACTCTGCCAATTTCTCCTACTCCCCCAAGCTCTCCTTCTCCTCCAAGCTCTCCTACTCCCCCAAGCGCTCCTACTGCCCCAAGATCTCCTACTCCCCCAAGCTCTCTTACTCCCCTAAGCTCTCTTACTCCCCCAAGCTCTCCTACTCGCCCAAGCTCTCCTATTCCCTCAAGCCCTCCTATTCCCCAAGCTCTCCTACTCCCCCAAGCTCTCTTACTCCCCCAAGCTCTCTTACTCACCCAAGCTCTCTTTCTCCCCCAAGTTCTGTTACTCCCTGAAGCTCTCTTACTCCCCCAAGCTCTCTTACTTCCCAAGCTCTCTTACTCCCCCAAGCTCTCCTACTCTGCCAAGTTCTCCTACTCCCCCAAGGTCCGCGACTCCCCCAAGCTCTCCTACTACCCCAAGCTCTCCCACTCCCCCAAGGTCTCTTACTCCCCCAAGCTCTCTTACTCCCCCAAGCTCTATTACTCTCCCAAGCTCTCCTACTGTGCCAATTTATCCTACTCTCCCAAGCTCCCCGAATCCCCAAGTTCTCCTACTCCCCCAAGCTCCCCTACTCCCCCAAGGTCTCCAACTCCCCCAAGCTCTCGTATTCCCCCAAGCTCTCTTACTTCCCAAGCTCTCTTACTCCCCCAAGTCATCCTACTCCCCCAAGCTCTCCTACTCCCCCAAGCTCTCTTACTCCCCCAAGCTCTCTTACTCCCCCAAGCGCTCTAACTCCCCCAAGCTCTCCTACTCTGCCAAGTTCTCCTCCTCCCCAAAGCTCTCTTACATCTCCAAGCTCTCTTATTCCTCCAAGCTCTCCTACTGCCCCAAGCTCTCTGACTCCCCCAAGGTATCCTACTCCCCCAAGCCCTCCTACTCCCCCAAGCTCTCCTACTCCCCCAAGCTCTCTTACTCCCCCAAGCTCTCTTACTCCCCCAAGCTCTCTAACTCCCCCAAGCTCTCCTACTCTGCCAAGTTCTCCTCCTCCCCCAAGCTCTCTTACATCCCCAAGCTCTCTTATTCCCCCAAGCTCTCTTACTCCCCCAAGCTCTCTTACTCCCCAAAGCTCTCTTACTCCCTCAAGCTCTCTTTCTCCACCAAGCTCTCTTACTCCCCCAAGCTCTCTTACTCCCCCAAGCTCTCCTACTCCCCCAAGCGCTCCTACTGCCCCAAGATCTCCTACTCCCCCAAGCTCTCTTACTCCCCTAAGCTCTCTTACTCCCCCAAGTTCTCCTACTCGCCCAAGCTCTCCTATTCCCCCAAGCCCTCCTACTCCCCCAAGCTCTCCTACTCCCCCAAGCTCTCTTTCTCCACCAAGCTCTCTTACGCCCCCAAGCTCTCTAACTCCCCCAAGCTCTCCTACTCTGCCAAGTTATCCTCCTCCCCCAAGCTCTCTTACATTCCCAAGCTCTCTTACTCCCCCAAGCTCTCTTACTCCCCCAAGCTCTCTTACTCCCCAAAGCTCTCTTAGTCCCCCAACATCTCTCACTCCCCCAAGCTCTCTTACTCTCCCAAGCTCTCCGACTGTGCCAATTTCTCCTACTCTCCCAAGCTCCCCGAATCCCCAAGTTCTCCTACTCCCGCAAGATCCCCTACTCCCACAAGCTCTCCTCCTCCCCCAAGCTCTCGTATTCCCCCAAGCTCTCTTGCACCCCAAGCTCTCTTACTCCCCCAAGCTCTCTTTCTCCCCCAAGTTCTCTTACTCACTCAAGCTCTCTTACTCCCCCAAGCTCTCTTACTTCCCAAGCTTTCTTACTCCCCCAAGCGCTCCTACTCTGCCAAGTTCTCCTACTCCCCCAACGTCCGCGACTCCCCCAAGCTCTCCTTCTACCCCAAGCTCTCCCACTCCTCCAAGGTCTCTTACTCCCCCAAGCTCTCTTACTCTCCCAAGCTCTCCTACTGTGCCAATTTCTCCTACTCCCCCAAGCTCCCCGAATCCCCAAGTTCTCCTACTCCCCCAAGCTCCCCTACTCCCCCAAGGTCTCCTACTCACCCAAGCTCTCGTATTCCCCCAAGCTCTCTTACTCCCCAAGCTCTCTTACTCCCCCAAGCCATCCTACTCCCCCAAGCTCTCCTACTCCCCCAAGCTCTCTTACTCCCCCAAGCTCTCTTACTCACCCAAGCTCTCTAACTCGCCCAAGCTCTCCTACTCTGCCAAGTTCTCCTCCTCCCCCAAGCTCTCTTACATCTCCAAGCTCTCTTACTCCTCCAATCTCTCCTACTTCCCCAAGCTCTCTGACTCCCCCAAGATATCCTACTCCCCCAAGCCCTCCTACTCCCCCAAGCTCTCCTACTCCCCCAAGCTCTCTTACTCCCCCAAGCTCTCTTTCTCCACCAAGCTCTCTTACTCCGCCAAGCTCTCTTACTCCCCCAAGCTCTCCTACTCTGCCAAGTTCTCCTTCTCCCTCAAGCTCTCCTACACCCGCAAGCGCTCGTACTCCCACAAGCTCTCCATTCCCACAAGCTCACCTGTTCCCCAAGCTCTCCTACTCCCCCAAGTTATCTTACTCCCCCACGCTCAATTCTCCCCCAAGCTCTCTTCGTCCCTCCAGCTCTCCGACTCGCCCAAGGTCTCCTACACCCCCAAACTCCCCTACTCCCCAAGCTCTCCTAATCCCCAAGCTCTCTTACACCCGCAAGCTCTCTTACTCCCCCAAGCTCTCTTACTCCCTCAAGCTCTCTGACTCCCCCAAGCTCTCTTACTTCCCAAGCTCTCTTACTCCCCCAAGCTCTCCTACTCTGCCAAGTTCTCCTACTCCCCCAAGGTCCGCGACTCCCCCAAGCTCTCCTACTACCCCAAAATCTCCGACACCCCAAAGCTCTCCTACTCACCCAAGCTCTCCTACTCCCCCAAGCTCTCTTTCTCCCCCAAGCTTTCTTCGTCCCCCAAGCTCTCTTACTCCCCTAATCTCTCTTACTCGCCCACGCTTTCCCACTCCCACAAGATCTACTTAGCCCCCAAGCTCGCCTACTTCCCCAAGCTCTCATACAGCCCAAGCTCTCTTACTCCCCAAGCTCTCTTACTCCCCCAAGCTCAATTCCTCCTCCAAGCTCTCCTACTCTGCAAAATTCTCCTACTCCCCCAAGCTCTCCTTCTCCTCCAAGCTCTCCTACTCCCCCAAGCGCTCCTACTACCCCAAGATCTCCTACTCCCCCAAGCTCTCTTACTCCCCTAATCTATCTTACTCCCCCAAGCTCTTCGACTCGCCCAAGCTCTCCTACTCCCCCAAGCTTTCCTACTCCCCCAAGCTCTCCTACTCCCCCAAGATCTCCTACTCCCCCAAGCTCTCCTACTCCCCCAAGCTCTCCTACTCCCCCAAGCTCTCTTACTCCCCCAAGCTCTCTAACTTCCCCAAGCTCTCCTACTCTGCCAAGTTCTCCTCCTCCCCCAAGCTCTCTTACATCCCTTAGCTCTCTTACTCCCCCAAGCTCTCTTACTCCCTCAAGCTCTCTTACTCCCCCAAGCTCTCTTTCTCCCCCAAGATCTCTTACTCCCCCAAGCTCTCTTACTCCCTCAAGCTCTCTTACTCCCCCAAGCTCTCTTACTTCCCAAGCTCTCTTACTCCCCCAAGCTCTCCTACTCTGCCAAGTTCTCCTACTCCCCCAAGGTCCGCGACTCCCGCAAGCTCTCCTACTACCCCAAGCTCTCCCACTCCCCCAAGCTCTCTTACTCCCCCAAGCGCTCTTACTCCCCGAAGCTCTCTAACTCCCCCAAGCTCGCCTACTCTGCCAAGTTCTCCTCCTCCCCCATGCTCTCTTACTCCCCCGAGCGCTCTTACTCCCCCAAGCTCTCTAACTCCCCCAAGCTCTCCTACTCTGCCAAGTTCTCCTCCTCCCCCATGCTCTCTTACTCCCCCAAGCTCTCTTACTCCCCCAAGCTCTCTTACTCCCCCAAGCTCTCTAACTCCCCCAAGCTCTCTTATTCCCCAAGCTCTCTTTCTCCCCCAAGCTCTCTTACTGCCTCAAGCTCTCTTACTCCCCCAAGCTCTCTTACTCCCCCGAGCTCTCCTACTCTGCCAAGTTCTCCTACTCCCCCAAGGTCCGCGACTCCCCCAAGCTCTCCTACTACCCAAGCTCTCCCACTCCCCCAAGGTCTCTTACTCCCCCAAGCTCTCTTACTCCCCCAAGCTCTCTTACTCTCCCAAGCTCTTCTACTGTGCCAATTTCTCCTACTCTCCCAAGCTCCCCGAATCCCCAAGTTCTCCTACTCCCCCAAGCTCCCCTACTCACCCAAGGTCTCCTACTCCCCTAAGCTCTCCTACTCCCCCAAGCTCTCTTACTCCCCCAAGCTCTCTTACTCCCCCAAGCTCTCTAACTCCCCCAAGCTCTCCTACTCTGCCAAGTTCTCCTCCTCCCCCAAGCTCTCTTACATCTCCAAGCTCTCTTACTCCTCCAAGCTCTCCTACTGCCCCAAGTTCTCTGACTCCCCCAAGCTATCCTACTCCCCCAAGCCCTCCTACTCCCCCAAGCTCTCCTACTCCCCCAAGCTCTCTTACTCCCCCAAGCTCTCTTACTCCCCAAAGCTCTCTTACTCCCCCAAGCTCTCTTTCTCCACCAAGCTCTCTTACTCCCCCAAGCTCTCCTACTCTGCCAAGTTCTCCTTCTCCCTCAAGCTCTCCTACACCCGCAAGCGCTCGTACTCCCACAAGCTCTCCATTCCCACAAGCTCACCTGTTCCCCAAGCTCTCCTACTCCCCCAAGTTATCTTACTCCCCCACGCTCAATTCTCCCCCAAGCTCTCTTCGTCCCTCCAGCTCTCCGACTCGCACAAGGTCTCCTACTCCCCCAAGCTCCCCTACTCCCCAAGCTCTCCTACTCCCCAAGCTCTCTTACACCGCAAGCTCTCTTACTCCCCCAAGCTCTCTTACTCCCTCAAGCTCTCTTACTCCCCCAAGCTCTCTTACTACCCAAGCTCTCTTACTCCCCCAAGCTCTCCTACTCTGCCAAGTTCTCCTTCTCCCCCAAGGTCCGCGACTCCCCCAAGCTCTCCTACTACCCAAAATCTCCTACACCCCAAAGCTCTCCTACTCACCCAAGCTCTCCTACTCCCCCAAGCTCTCTTTCTCCCCCAAGCTTTCTTCGTCCCCCAAGCTCTCTTACTCCCCTAATCTCTCTTACTCGCCCAAGCTTTCCCACTCCCACAAGATCTAATTAACCCCCAAGCTCGCCTACTTCCCCAAGCTCTCATACAGCCCAAGCTCTCTTACTCCCCAAGCTCTCTTACTCCCCCAAGCCCAATTACTCCTCCAAGCTCTCCTACTCTGCCAAATTCTCCTACTCCCCCAAGCTCTCCTTCTCCTCCAAGCTCTCCTACTCCCCCAAGCGCTCCTACTGCCCCAAGATATCCTACTCCCCCAAGCTCTCTTACTCCCCTAATCTATCTTACTCCCCCAAGCTCTTCTACTCGCCCAAGCTCTCCTACTCCCCCAAGCTCTCCTACTCCCCCAAGCTCTCCTACTCCCCCAAGATCTCCTACTCCCCCAAGCTCTCCTACTCCCCCAAGATCTCCTACTCCCCCAAGCTCTCTTACTCCCCCAAGGTCTCTAACTTCCCCTAGCACTCCTACTCTGCCAAGTTCTCCTCCTCCCCCAAGCTCTCTTACTCCCCCAAGCGCTCTTACTCCCCGAAGCTCTCTAACTCCCCCAAGCTCTCCTACTCTGCCAAGTTCTCCTCCTCCCCATGCTCTGTTACTCCCCCAAGCGCTCTTACTCCCCCAAGCTCTCTAACTCCCCCAAGCTCTCCTACTCTGCCAAGTTCTCCTCCTCCCCATGCTCTCTTACTCCCCCAAGCTCTCTTACTCCCCCAAGCTCTCTTACTCCGCCAAGCTCTCTTACTCCCCCAAGCTCTCCTACTGTGCCAATTTCTCCAACTCTCCCAAGCTCTCCTACTCCCCCAAGATCTCCTACTCCCCCAAGCTCTCCTACTCCCCCAAGCTCTCCTACTCCCCCAAGCTCTCTTACTCCCCCAAGCTCTCCAAATTCCCCTAGCTCTCCTACTCTGCCAAGTTCTCCTCCTCCCCCAAGCTCTCTTACATCCCTAAGCTCTCTTACTCGCCCAAGCTCTCTTACTCCCTCAAGCTCTCTTACTCCCCCAAGCTCTCTTTCTCCCCCAAGATCTCTTACTCCCCCAAGCTCTCTTACTCCCTCAAGCTCTCTTACTCCCCCAAGCTCTCTTACTTCCCAAGCTCTCTTACTCCCCCAAGCTCTCCTACTCTGCCAAGTTCTCCTACTCCCCCAAGGTCCGCGACACCCGCAAGCTCTCCTACTACCCCAAGCTCTCCCACTCCCCCAAGCTCTCTTACTCCCCCAAGCGCTCTTACTCCCCGAAGCTCTCTAACTCCCCCAAGCTCTCCTACTCTGCCAAGTTCTCCTCCTCCCCCATGCTCTCTTACGCCCCCAAGCGCTCTTACTCCCCCAAGCTCTCTAACTCCCCCAAGCTCTCCTACTCTGCCAAGTTCTCCTCCTCCCCCATGCTCTCTTACTCCCCCAAGCTCTCTTACTCCCCCAAGCTCTCTTACTCCCCCAAGCTCTCCTACTGTGCCAATTTCTCCTACTCTCCCAAGCTCCCCGAATCCCCAAGTTCTCCTACTCCCCCAAGCTCCCCTACTCCCCCAAGCTCTCCTACTGCCCCAAGATCTCCTACTCCCCCAAGCTCTCTTACTCCCCTCAGCTCTCTTACTCTCCCAAGCTCTCCTACTCTCCCAAGCTCTCCTACTCCCCGAAGATATCCTACTCCCCCAGCTCTCCTACTCCCCCAAGCTCTCTTACTCCCCCAAGCTCTCTTACTCCCCCAAGATCTCTTACTCCCCCAAGCTCTCTAACTCCCCCAAGCTCTCCTACTCTGCCACGTTCTCCTCCTCCCCCAAGCTCTCTTACTCCCCCAAGCTCTCTTACTCCCCCAAGCTCTCTAACTCCACCAAGCTCTCCTACTCTGTCAAGTTCTCCTCCTCCACCTAGCTCTCTTACATCCCCAAGCTCTCTTACTCCCCCAAGCTCTCTAACTCCCTCAAGCTCTCTTACTCCCCCAAGCTCTCTTTCTCCCCCAAGCTCTCTTACTGCCTCAAGCTCTCTTACTCCCCCAAGCTCTCTTACTCCCCCGAGCTCTCCTACTCTGCCAAGTTCTCCTACTCCCCCAAGGTCCACGACTCCCCCAAGCTCTCCTACTCTGCCAAGTTCTCCTCCTCCACCAAGATCTCTTACATCCCCAAGCACTCTTACTACCCCAAGCTCTCTTACTCCCCCAAGCTCTCTTACTCCCCCAAGCTCTCTTTCTTCCCCAAGCTCTCTTACTCCCTCAAGCTCTCTTACTCCCCCGAGCTCTCTTACTTCCCAAGCTCTCTTACTCCCCCGAGCTCTCCTAAACTGCCAAGTTCTCCTACTCCCCCAAGGTCCGCGACTCCCCCAAGCTCTCCTACTACCCAAGCTCTCCCACACCCCAAGCTCTCCTACTCCCCCAAGCTCTCCTACTCCCCCAAGCTCTCCCACTTCCCCAAACTCTCTTACTCCCCCAAGCTCTCTTACTCCCCCAAGCTCTCCTTTCCCCAGAGCTCTCCTACTGTGCCAATTTCTCCTACTCTCCAAAGCTCCCCGAATACCCAAGTTTTCCTACTCCCCCAAGCTCCCCTACTCCCCCAAGCTCTCCTACTCCCCCAAGCTCTCGTATTCCCCCAAGCTCTCTTACTCCCCAAGCTCTCTTTCTCCCCCAAGCTCAATTACTCCTCCAAACTCTCCTATTCTGCGAAATTCTCCTACTCCCCCAATCTCTCCTTCTCCTCCAAGCTCTCCTACTCCCCCAAGCGCTCCTACTGCCCCAAGATCTCCTACTCCCCCAAGCTCTCTTACTCCCCGAAGCTCTCTTACTCCCCCAAGCTCTCCTACTCGCCCAAGCTCTCCTACTCCCCCAAGCTCTCCTACTCCCCCAAGCTCTCCTACTCCCCCAAGCTCCCTTACTCCCCCAAGCTCTCTTACTCCCCCAAGCTCTCTTACTCCCCCAAGCTCTCTAACTCCCCCAAGCTCTCCTACTCTGCCAAGTTCTCCTCCTCCCCCAAGCTCTCTTACTCCCCCAAGCTCTCTTACTCTCCCAAGCACTCTAGCTCCACCAAGCTCTCCTACTCTGCCAAGATCTCCTCCTCCACCTCGCTCTCTAACATCCCCAAGCTCTCTTACTCCCCCAAGCTCTCTTACTCCCCTAAGCTCTCTTACTCCCCCAAGCTCTCTTTCTCCCCCAAGCTCTCTTACTCCCCCAAGCTCTCTTACTCCCCCAAGCTCTCTTTCTCCCCCATGCTCTCTTACTCCCTCGAGCTCTCTTACTCCCCCGAGCTCTCTTACTTCCCAAGCTCTCTTACTCCCCCGAGCTCTCCTAAACTGCCAAGTTCTCCTACTCCCCCAAGGTCCGCGACTCCCCCAAGCTCTCCTACTACCCAAGCTCTCCCACTCCCCCAAGCTCTCTTACTCCCCCAAGCGCTCTTACTCCCCGAAGCTCTCTAACTCCCCCAAGCTCTCCTACTCTGCCACGTTCTCCTCCTCCCCCAAGCTCTCTTACTCCCCCAAGCTCTCTTTCTCCCCCAAGCTCTCTAACTCCCCCAAGCTTTCCTACTCTGCGAAGTTCCCCTCCTCCAACTAGCTCTCTTACATCCCCAAGCTCTCTTACTCCCCCAAGCTCTCTTACTCCCCCAAGCTCTCTTACTCCCCCAAAATCTCCTACACCCCAAAGCTCTCCTACTCACCCAAGCTCTCCTACTCCCCCAAGCTCTCTTTCTCCCCCAAGATTTCTTCATCCCCCAAGCTCTCTTACTCCCCTCATCTCTCTTACTCGCCCAAGCTTTCCCACTCCCACAACATCTACTTAACCCCCAAGCTCGCCTACTTCCCCAAGCTCTCATACAGCCCAAGCTCTCTTACTCCCCAAGCTCGCTTACTCCCCCAAGCTCAATTACTCCTCCAAGCTCTCCTACTCTGCCAAATTCTCCTACTCCCTCAAGCTCTCCTTCTCCTCCAAGCTCTTCTATCCCCCAAGCGCTCCTACTGCCCCAAGAGCTCCTACTCCCCCAAGCTCTCTTACTCCCCTAATCTATCTTACTCCCCCAAGCTCTTCTACTCGCCCAAGCTCTCCTACTCCCCCAAGCTCTCCTACTCCCCCAAACTCTCCTTCTCCCCCAAGATCTCCTACTCCCCCAAGCTCTCCTACTCCCCCAAGCTCTCCTACTCCACCAAGCTCTCTTACTCCCCCAAGCTCTCTTACTCCCCCAAGCTCTCTTACTACCCAAGCCCTCTTACTCCCCCACGCTCTCCTACTCTGCCAAGTTCTCCTACTCACCCAAGGTCTGCGACTCCCGCAAGCTGTCCTACTTCCCCAAGCTCTCCCACTACCCCAAGCTCTCTTACTCACCCAAGCGCTCTTACTCCCCCAAGCTCTCTAACTCCCCCAAGCTCTCCTACTCTGCCAAGTTCTCCTCCTCCCCCATGCTCTCTTACTCCCCCAAGCTCTCTTACTCCCCCAAGCGCTCTAACTCCCCCTTGCTCTCCTACTCTGTCAAGTTCTCCTCCTCCACCTAGCTCTCTTACATCCCCAAGCTCTCTTACTCCCCCAAGCTGTCTTACTCTCCCAAGCTCTCTTACTCCCCCAAGCTCTCTTTCTCCCCTAAGCTCTCTTACTCCCTCAAGCTCTCTTACTCCCCCAAGCTCTCTTATTTCCCAAGCTCTCTTACTCCCCCGAGCTCTCCTAATCTGCCAAGTTCTCCTACTCCCCCAAGGTCCGCGACTCCCCCAAGCTCTCCTACTACCCCAAGCTCTCCCACACCCCAAGCTCTCTTACTCCCCCAAGCTCTCCTACTCCCCCAAGCTCTCCCACTCCCCCAAACTCTCTTACTCTCCCAAGCTCTCTTACTCCCCCAAGCTCTATTACTCCCCCAAGCTCTCTTACTCCCCCAAGCTCTCCTACTGTGCCAATTTCTCCTACTCTCCCAAGCTCCCAGAATCCCCAAGTTCTCCTACTCCCCCAAGCTCCCCTACTCCCCCAAGCTCTCCTACTCCCCCAAGCTCTTGTATTCCCCCAAGCTCTCTTACTCCCCAAGCTCTCTTACTCCCCCAAGCTCAATTACTCCTCCAAGCTCTCCTACTCTGCCAAATTCTCCTACTCCCCCAATCTCTCCTTCTCCTCCAAGCTCTCCTACTCCCCCAAGCGTTCCGACTGCCCCAAGATCTCCTACTCCCCCAAGCTCTCTTACTCCCCTAAGCTATCTTACTCTCCCATGCTCTCCTACTCGCCCAAGCTCTCCTCCTCCCCCAAGCTCTCCTACTCCCCCAAGCTCTCTTACTCCCTCAAGCTCTCTTACTCCCCCAAGCTCTCTTTCTCCCCCAAGATCTCTTACTCCCCCAAGCTCTCTTACTCCCCCAAGCTCTCTTACTCCCCCAAGCTCTCTTACTTCCCAAGCTCTCTTACTCCCCCACGCTCTCCTACTCTGCCAAGTTCTCCTACTCACCCAAGGTCCGCGACTCCCGCAAGCTCTCCTACTTCCCCAAGCTCTCCCACTCCGACAAGCTCTCTTACTCCCCCAAGCGCTCTTACTCCCCCAAGCTCTCTAAAACCCCCAAGCTCTCCTACTCTGCCAAGTTCTCCTCCTCCCCCATGCTCTCTTACTCCCCCAAGCTCTCTTACTCCCCCAAGCTCTCTAACTCCCCCAAGCTCTCCTACTCTGTCAAGTTATCCTCCTCCACCTAGCTCTCTTACATCCCCAAGCTCTCTTACTCCCCCAAGCTCTCTTACTCCCCCAAGCTCTCTTACTCCCCCAAGCTCTCTTTCTCCCCTAAGCTCTCTTACTCCCTCAAGCTCCTTACTCCCCCAAGCTCTCTTATTTCCCAATCTCTCTTACTCCCCCGAGCTCTCCTAATCTGCCAAGTTCTCCTACTCCCCCAAGGTCCGCGACTCCCCCAAGCTCTCCTACTACCCCAAGCTCTCCCACACCCCAAGCTCTCTTATTCCCCCAAGCTCTCCTACTCCCCCAAGCTCTCCCACTCCCCCAAACTCTCTTACTCCCCCAAGCTCTCTTACTCCCCCAAGCTCTCTTACTCCCCCAAGCTCTCTTACTCCCCCAAGCTCTCCTACTGTGCCAATTTCTCCTACTCTCCCAAGCTCCCCGAATCCCCAAGTTCTCCTACTCCCCCAAGCTCCCCTACTCCCCCAAGCTCTCCTACTCCTCCAAGCTCTTGTATTCCCCCAAGCTTTCTTACTCCCCAAGCTCTCTTACTCCACCAAGCTCAATTACTCCTCCAAGCTCTCCTACTCTGCCAAATTCTCCTACTCCCCCAATCTCTCCTTCTCCTCCAAGCTCTCCTACTCCCCCAAGCGCTCCTACTGCCCCAAGATCTCCTACTCCCCCAAGCTCTCTTACTCCCCTAAGCTATCTTACTCTCCCATGCTCTCCTACTCGCCCAAGCTCTCCTACTCCCCCAAGCTCTCCTACTCCCCCAAGCTCTCCTCCTCCCCCAAGCTCACTTACTCCCCCAAGCTCTCTTACTCCCCCAAGCTCTCCTACTCTGCCAAGTTCTCCTCCTCCACCGAGCTCTCTTACATCCCCAAGCTCTCTTACTCCCCCAAGCTCTCTTAGTCCCCCAAGTTCTCTTACTCTCCCAAGCTCTCTTTCTCCAGAAGCTCTGTTATTCCCTCAAGCTCTCTTACTCCCCCAAGCTCTCTTACTCCCCCGAGCTCTCCTACTCTGCCAAGTTCTCCTACTCCCCCAAGGTCCGCGACTCCCCCAAGCTCTCCTACTCTGCCAAATTCTCCTCCTCCACCTAGCTCTCTTACATCCCCAAGCTCTCTTACTCCCCCAAGCTCTCTTACTCCCCCAAGCTCTCTTACTCCCCCAAGCTCTCTTTCTCCCCCAAGCTTTCTTATTCCCTCAAGCTCTCTTACTCCCCCAAGCTCTCTTACTTCCCAAGTTCTCTTACTCCCCCGAGCTCTCCTAATCTGCCAAGTTCTCCTACTCCCCCAAGGTCCGCGACTCCCCCAAGCTCTCCTACTACCCCAAGCTCCCCCACACCCCAAGCTCTCTACTCCCCCAAGCTCTCCTACGCCCCCAAGCTCTCCCACTCCCCCAAACTCTCTTACTCCCCCAAGCTCTCTTACTCCCCCAAGCTCTCTTACTCCCCCAAGCTCTCCTACTGTGCCAATTTCTCCTACTCTCCCAAGCTCCCCGAATCCCCAAGTTCTCCTACTCCCCCAAGCTCCCCTACTCCCCCAAGCTCTCCTACTCCGCCAAGCTCTCGTTTTCCCCCAAGCTCTCTTACTCCCCAAGCTCTCTTACTCCCCCAAGCTCAATTACTACTCCAAGCTCTCCTATTCTGCCAAATTCTCCTACTCCCCCAATCTTTCCTTCTCCTCCAAGCTCTCCTACTCCCCCAAGCGCTCCTACTGCCCCAAGATCTCCTACTCCCCCAAGCTCTCTTACTCCCCTAAGCTCTCTTACTCCCCCAAGCTCTCCTACTCGCCCAAGCTCTCCTACTCCCCCAAGCTCTCCTACTCCCCCAACTCTCCTACTCCCCCAAGCTCTCTTACTCCCCCAAGCTCTCTTACTCCCCCAAGCTCTCTTACTCCCCCAAGCTCTGTAACTCCCACAAGCTCTCCTACTCTGCCAATTTCTCCTCCTCCCCCAAGCTCTCTTACTCCCCCAAGCTCTCTTACGCCCCCAAGCTCTCTTACTCCCCCAATCCCTCTTTTTCCCCCAAGCTCTCTTACTCCCTCAAGCTCTCTTACTCCCCCAAGCTCTCTTACTCCCCCGAGATCTCCTACTCTGCCAAGTTCTCCTACTCCCCCAAGGTCTGCGACTCCCCCAAGCTCCCCTACTCTGCCAAGTTCTCCTCCTCCACCAAGCTCTCTTACATCCCCAAGCTCTCTTACTCCCCCAAGCTCTCTTACTCCCCCAAGCTCTCTTACTCCCCCAAGCTCTCTTTCTCCCCCAAGCTCTCTTACTCCCTCAAGCCCTCTTACTCCCCCAAGCTCTCTTAATTCCCAAGTTCTCCTACTCCCCAAAGGTCCGCGACTCCCCCAAGATCTCCTACTACCCCAAGCTCTCCCACACCCCAAGCTCTCCTGCTCCTCCAAGTTCTCCTACTCCCCCAAGCTCTCCCACTCCCCCAAACTCTCTTACTCCCCCAAGCTCTCTTACTCCCCCAAGCTCTATTACTCCCCCAAAGCTCTCCTACTGTGCCAATTTCTCCTCCTCTCCCAAGCTCCCCGAATCCCCAAGTTCTCCTACTCCCCCAAGCTCCACTACTCCCCCAAGCTCTCCTACTCCCCCAAGCTCTCGTATTCCCCCAAGCTCTCTTACTCCCCAAGCTCTCTTACTCCCCCAAGCTCAATTACTCCTCCAAGCTCTCCTATTCTGCCAAATTCTCCTACTCCCTCAATCTCTCCTTCTCCTCCAAGCTCTCCTACTCCCCCAAGCGCTCCTACTGTCCCAAGATCTCCTACTCCCCCAAAGCTCTCTTACTCCCCGAAGCTCTCTTACTCCCCCAAGCGCTCCTACTCGCCCAAGCTCTCCGACTCCCCCAAGCTCTCCTACTCCCCCAAGCTCTCCTACTCTGCCACGTTCTCCTCCTCCACGTAGCTCTCTTACATCCCCTGCTCTCTTACTCCCCCAAGCTCTCTTACTCCCCCAAGCTCTCTTACTCCCCCAAGCTCTCTTTCTCCCCCAAGCTCTCTTACTCCCTCAAGCTCTCTTACTCCCCCAAGCTCTCTTACTCCCCCGAGCTCTCATACTCTGCCAAGTTCTCCTACTCCCCCAAGGTCCGCGACTCCCCCAAACTCTCCTACTACCCCAAGCTCTCCCACACCCCAAGCTCTCCTACTCCCCCAAGCTCTCCTACTCCCCCAAGCTCTCCCACTCCCCCAAACTCTCTTACTCCCGCAAGCTCTCTTACTCCCCCAAGCTCTCTTACTCCCCCAAGCTCTCCTACTGTGCCAATTTCTCCTACTCTCCCAAGCTCCCTGAATCCCCAAGTTCTCCTACTCCCCCAAGCTCCCCTACTCCCCCAAGCTCTCTTACTCCCCCAAGCTCTCTTACTCCCCCAAGCTCTCCTACTGTGCCAATTTCTCCTACTCTCCCAAGCTCCCCGAATCCCCAAGTTCTCCTACTCCCCCAAGCTCCCCTACTCCCCCAAGCTCTCCTACTACCCCAAGTTCTCGTATTCCCCCAAGCTCTCTTACTCCCCTAATCTATCTTACTCGCCCAAGCTTTCCCACTCCCACAAGATCTACTTAACCCCCAAGCTCGCCTACTTCCCCAAGCTCTCATACACCCCAAGCTCTCATACTCCCCAAAGCTCTCATACGCCCCCAAGCTCTCATACTCCCCCAAGCTCTCCTACTCTCCCAAGCTCTCCTACTCCCACAAGCTCTGTTACTCCCCAAAGCTCTACTACTCTGCCAAGTTCTCCTACTCCCACAAGCTCCGCGACACCCCCAAGCTCTCCTACTCCCCCACTCTCTACTACTCCCCCAAGCTCTCCTAATCCCCCAAGCTCTCCCACTCCCCCAAGCTCGCCTACTTCCCCAAGCTCTCATACACCCCAAGCTCTCATACTTCCCCAAGCTCTCATACGCCCCCAAGCTCTCATACGCCCCCAACCTCTCCTACCCTCCCAAGCTCTCCTACTCCCCCAAGCTCTCCGACTCCCCCCAGCTCTCCTACTCCCCCAAGCTCTCCTAATCCCCCAAGCTCTCCTACTTCCCCAAGCTCTCCTACTCTCGAAACTCTCCTTCTCCCCCAAGCTCTCTAATTCCCCCAAGTTCTCCTACTCCCCCAAGCTCTCCTGCTCCCCCAAGCGCTCCTACTCCCCCAAGCTCTCCTACTCCCACAATCTCTCCCACTCCCCCAAGCTCTCTTATTCCCCCAAGCTCTCTTACTCCCCAGGCTCTCTTACTCCCCCAAGCTCAATTACTCCTCCAAGGTCTCCTATTCTGCCAAGTTCTCCTACTCCCCCAAGCTCTCCTTCTCCTCCAAGCTCTCCTACTCCCCCAAGCGCTCCTAATGCCCCAAGATCTCCTACTCCCCCAAGCACTCCTACTCCCCCAAGCTCTCCTACTCCCCCAAGCTCTCTTACTCCCCCAAGCTCTCTTACTCCCCCAAGCTCTCTAACTCCCCCAAGCTCTCCTACTCTGCCAAGTTCTCGTCCTCCCCCAAGCTCTCTTACATCCCCAAGCTCTCTTGCTCCCCCAAACTCTCTTACTCCCCCAAGCTCTATTACTCCCCCAAGCTCTCTTACTCTCCCAAGCTCTCCTACTGTGCCAATTTCTCCTACTCTCCCAAGCTCCCCGAATCCCCAAGTTCTCCTACTCCCCCAAGCTCCCCTACTCCCCCAAGCTCTCCTACTCCCCAAAGCTCTCGTATTCCCCCAAGCTCTCTTACTCCCCTAAGCTCAATTACTCCCCCAAGCTCTCCTACTCTGCCAAGTTCTCCTAATCCCCCAAGCTATCCTTCTCCTCCAAGGTCTCCTACTCCCCCAAGCGCTCCCACTGCCCCAAGATCTCCGACTCCCCCAAGCTCTCTTACTCCCCTAAGCTCTCTTACTCCCCCAAGCTCTCCTACTCGCCCAAGCTCTCCTACTCCCCCAAGCCCTCCTACTCCCCCAAGCTCTCTTACTCCCCCATGCTCCCTTACTCCCCCAAGCTCTCTAACTCCCCCACGCTCTCCTACTCTGCCAAGTTCTCCTCCTCCCCCAAGCTCTCTTACATCCCCAAGCTCTCTTACTTCCCCAAGCTCTCTTACTCCCCCAAGCTCTCTTACTCCCCAAAGCTCTCTTACTCCCCCAAGCTCTCTTTCTCCACTAAGCTCTCTTACTCCCCCAAGCTCTCTTACTCCCCCAAGCTCTCCTTCTCTTCCAAGTTCTCCTTCTCCCTCAAGCTCTCCTGCACCCGCAAGCGCTCGTACTCCCACAAGCTCTCCTATTCCCACAAGCTCACCTGTTCCCCAAGCTCTCCTACTCCCCCAAGCTATCTTACTCCCCCAAGCTCAATACTCCCCCAAGCTCTCTTCCTCCCTCTAGCTCTCCTACTCGCCCAAGGTCTCCTACTCCCCCAAGCTCACCTACTCCCCCAAGCTCTCCTACTCCCCAAGCTCTCTTACACCCGCAAGCTCTCTTACTCCCCCAAGCTCTCTTACTTCCCAAGCTCTCTTACTCCCCCGAGCTCTCCTAATCTGCCAAGTTCTCCTACTCCCCCAAGGTCCGCGACACCCCCAAGCTCTCCTAATACCCCAAGCTCTCCCACACCCCAAGCTCTCTTACATTCCCAAGCTCTCTTACTCCCCCAAGCTCTCTTACTCCCCCAAGCTCCCCTACTCCCCCAAGCTCACCTACTCCCCCAAGCTCTCGTATTCCCCCAAGCTCTCTTACACCCCAAGCTCTCTTACTCCCCCCAAGCTCTCTAACTCCCCCAAGCTCTTCTACTCTGCCAAGTTCTCCTCCTCCCCCAAGCTCTCTTACATCCCTAAGCTCTCTTACTCCCCCAAGCTCTCTTACTCCCCCAAGCTCTCTTTCTCCCCCAAGTTCTCTTACTCCGTCAAGCTATCTTACTCCCCCAAGCTCTCTTACTTCCCAAGCTCTCTTACTCCCCCAAGCTCTCCTACTACCCCAAGCTCTCCCACTCCCCCAAGGTCTCTTACACCCCCAAGCTATCTTACTCCCCCAAGCTCTCTTACTCTCCCAAGCTCTCCTACTGTGCCAATTTCTCCTACTCTGCCAAGCTCACCGAATCCCCAAGTTCTCCTACTCCCCCAAGCTCCCCTACTCCCCCAAGGTCTCCTACTCCCCCAAGCTCTCGTATTCCCCCAAGCTCTCTTACTCCCCAAGCTCTCTTACTCCCCCAAGCCATCCTACTACCCCAAGCTCTCCTACTCCCCCAAGTTCTCTTACTCCCCCAAGCTTTCTTACTCCCCCAAGCTCTCTAACTTCCTCAAGCTCTCTTACTCCCCCAAGCTCTCTTCCTCCCCCGAGCTCTCCTACTCTGCCAATTTCTCCTACTCCCCCAAGGTCCGCGACTCTCCCAAACTCTCCTACTCTGCCAAGTTCTCCTCCTCCACCTAGCTCTCTTACATCCCCAAGCTCTCTTAGTCCCCCAAGGTCTCTTACTCCCCCACGCTCTCTTACTCGCCCAAGCTCTCTTTCTCCCCCAAGCTCTCTTACTCCCTCAAGCTCTCTCACTCCCCCAAGCTCTCTTACTTCCCAAACTCTCTTACTCCCCCAAGCTCTCCTAATCTGCCAAGTTCTCCTACTCCCCCAAGGTCAGCGACTCCCCCAAGCTCTCCTACTACCCAAGCTCTCCCACACCCCAAGCTCTTCTACTCCCCCAAGCTCTCCTACTCCCCCAAGCTCTCGCACTCCCCCAAACTCTATTACTCCCCCAAGCTCTCTTACTCCCCCAAGCTCTCCTACTGTGCCAATTTCTCCTACTCTCCCATGCTCCCCGAATCCCCAATTCTCCTACTCCCCCAAACTCCCCTACTCCCCCAAGCTCTCCTACTCCCCCAAGCTCTCGTTTTCCCCCAAGCTCTCTTACTCCCCAAGCTCTCTTACTCCCCCAAGCTCAATTACTCCTCCAAGCTCTCCTATTCTGCCAAATTCTCCTACTCGCCCAATCTCTCCTTCTCCTCCAAGCTCTCTTACTCCCCCAAGCTCTCTTACTCCCCCAAGCTCTCTTACTCCCCCAAGCTCTCTAACTCCCCCAAGCTCTCCTACTCTGCCAAGTTCTCCTCCTCCCCCAAGCTCTCTTACTCCCCCAAGCTCTCTTACTCCCCCAAGCTCTCTAACTCCCCCAAGCTCTCCTACTCTGCCAAGTTCTCCTCCTCCACCTAGCTCTCTTACATCCCCAAGCTCTCTTACTGCCCCAAGCTCTCTTACTCCCCCACGCTCTCTTACTCCCCCAAGCTCTCTTTCTCCCCCAAGCTCTCTTACTCCCTCAAGCTCTCTTACTCCCCCAAGCTCTCTTACTCTCCCAAGCTCTCCTACTGTGCCAATTTCTCCTACTCTCCCAAGCTCCCCGAATCCCCAAGTTCTCCTACTCCCCCAAGCTCCCCTACTCCCCCAAGCTCTCCTACTCTCCCAAGCTCTCGTATTCCCCCAAGCTCTCTTACTCCCCAAGTTCTCTTGCTCCCCCAAGCTCAATTACTCCCCCAAGCTCTCCTTCTCTTCCAAGCTCTCCTACTCCCCCAAGCGCTCCTACTTCCCCAAGATCTCTTACTCCCCCAAGCTCTCTTACTCCCCCAAGCTCTCTTACTCGCCCAAGCTCTTTAACTCCCCCAAGCTCTCCTACTCTGCCAAGTTCTCCTCCTCCCCCAAGTTCTCTTACGTCCCTAAGCTCTCTTACTCCCCCAAGCTCTCTTACTCCACCAAGCTCTCTTTCTTCCCCAAGCTCTCCCACTCCCCCAAGCTCTCTTACTCCTTCAAGCTCTCTTACTCCCCCAAGCTCTCTTACTCCCCAAGCTCTCTTCCTCCCCCAATCTCTCCAACTCTGCCAGGTTATCCTACTCCCCCAAGCTCCGCGACTCCCCCAAGCTCTCTTACTCCCCCAAGCTCTCTTTCTCCCCCTAGCTTTCTTCCTCCCACAAGTTCTCTTACGCCCCCAAGCTCTCCTACTCGCCCAAGCTCTCCCACTCCCACAAGCTCTACTACTCCCCAAAGCTCTCCTACTCTCCCAAGCTTTCCTACTCCCCCAAGCTCTCCTACACTTCCAAGCTCGCATACTTCCCCAAGCTCTCATACACCCCAAGCTCTCATACGCCCCCAAGCTCTCCAACCCTCCCAAGCTCTCCTACTCTCCCAAGCTCTCCGAATCCCCCAAACTCTCCTACTCCCCCAAGCTCTCCTACTCCCCCAAGCTCTCCTACTCTTCCAAGCTCTCCTACTCCCCCAAGCTCTCCTACTCCCCCAAGCTCTCCTAATCCCCCAAGCTCTCCTACTCCCCCAAGATCTCCTACTACCCCAAGTTCTCCTACTCCCCCAAGCTGTCCTACTCCCCCACGCTCTCCTACTCCCCCAATCTCTCCTACTCCCCCAAGCTCTCCTACTCCCACAAGCTCTCCTACTCCCCAAAGCTCTCCTACTCTCCCAAGCTTTCCTACGCCCTCAATCTTTCCTACTCCCCAAGCTCTCCTACTCCCCCAAGCGCTCCTACTCCCCCAAACTCTCCTATTCCCCAAGATCTCCTACTCCCCCAAGCTCTCCTACTCCCCCAAGCTTTCTTCCTCCCCCAAGTTCTCTTACTTCCCCAAGCTCTCCTACTGGCCCAAGCTCTCCCACTCCGACAAGCTCTACTAATCACCCAAGCTCGCCTACTTCCCCAAGCTCTCATACACCCCAAGCTCTCCTACTCTCCCAAGCTCTCCGAATCCCCCAAGCTCTCCTACTCCCCCAGGCTCTCCTACTCCCCCAAGCTCTCCTCCTCCCCTAAGCTCTTCTACTGCCCCAAGTTCTCCTGCTTCGCCAAGCTCTCCTACTCTCCCAAGCTCGCCTAGTCCCCCAAGCTCTCCTACTCCCCCAAGTTCTCCTAATCCCCCAAGCTCTCCTACTCCCCCAAGATCTCCTACTATCCCAAGCTCTCCTACTCCCCCAAGCTCTCCTACTCCCCCAAGCTCTCCTACTCCCCCAATCTCTCCTACTCCCCCAAGCTCTCCTGCTCCCCCAAGTTCTCCTACTCCGCCAAGCTCTCCTACTCTCCCAAGCTCACATACTCCCCCAAGCTCTCCTACTCCCCCAAGCTCTCCAAATCCCCCAATCTCTCCTACTCCCCCAAGATCTCCTACTAACCCAAGCTCTCCTACTCCCCCAAGCTCTCCTGCTCCCCCAAGCTTTCCTACTCCCCCAAGCTCTCCTACTCCCACAAGCTCTCCGACTCCCCAAAACTCCCCTACTCTCCCAAGCTCTCCTACAGGCAGTGACTAGTGGAGTGCCGCAAGGTTCTGTGCTGGGGCCCCAGCTGTTTACATTGTACATTAATGATTTAGACGAGGGGATTAAATGCAGTATCTCCAAATTTGCGGATGATACTAAGTTGGGTGGCAGTGTGAGCTGCGAGGAGGATGCTATTAGGCTGCAGAGTGACTTGGATAGGTTAGGTGAGTGGGCAAATGCATGGCAGATGAAGTATAATGTGGATAAATGTGAGGTTATCCACTTTGGTGGTAAAAACAGAGAGACAGACTATTATCTGAATGGTGACAGATTAGGAAAAGGGAAGGTGCAACGAGACCTGGGTGTCATGGTACATCAGTCATTGAAGGTTGGCATGCAGGTACAGCAGGCGGTTAAGAAAGCAAATGGCATGTTGGCCTTCATAGCGAGGGGATTTGAATACAGGGGCAGGGAGGTGTTGCTACAGTTGTACAGGGCCTTGGTGAGGCCACACCTGGAGTATTGTGTACAGTTTTGGTCTCCTAACTTGAGGAAGGACGTTCTTGCTATTGAGGGAGTGCAGCGAAGGTTCACCAGACTGATTCCCGGGATGGCGGGACTGACCTATCAAGAAAGATTGGATCAATTGGGCTTGTATTCACTGGAGTTCAGAAGAATGAGAGGGGACCTCATAGAAACGTTTAAAATTCTGACGGGTTTAGACAGGTTAGATGCAGAAAGAATGTTCCCAATGTTGGGGAAGTCCAGAACCAGGGGTCACAGTCTGAGGATAAGGGGTAAGCCATTTAGGACCGAGATGAGGAGAAACTTCTTCACCCAGAGAGTGGTGAACCTGTGGAATTATCTACCACAGAAAGTAGTTGAGGCCAATTCACTAAATATATTCAAAAGGGAGTTAGATGAAGTCCTTACTACTCGGGGGATCAAGGGTTATGGCGAGAAAGCAGGAAGGGGGTACTGAAGTTTCATGTTCAGCCATGAACTCATTGAATGGCGGTGCAGGCTAGAAGGGCTGAATGGCCTGCTCCTGCACCTATTTTCTATGTTTCTATGTTTACTCCCGCAGGCTCTCCTACTCCCTCATGCACCCGTACTCCCCCAAGCTCTATTACACCCCCAAGCACTCCTAGACCCCCACCTATCCTATTCCAGGAAGCTCTCCTACTCCCCCAAGATCTCCTGCTCCGGTCAGCTCTCCGACTCCGGTAAGCTCTCCTACTACCTCAAGCTGTCCTACTCCCCCAAAATCTCCAACTCCCCCATGCTCTCCTACTTCCCAAAGCTCTCCTAATCCCCCAAGTTCTCGTACTCCCCCAAGCTTTCTTCCTCCCCCAAGCTCTCTTACTCCTCCAAGCTCTCCTACTCGCCCAAGCTCTCCCACTCCACAAGCTCTACTACTCCCCCAAGCTCGCCTACTTCCCCAAGCTCTCATTCACCACAAGCTCTCCTACTCCCCCAAGCTCTCCTACTCCCCCAAGCTCTCCTACTCCCATAAGCTCTCCTACTCCCCCTAGCTCTCCTAATCCCGCAAGCTCTCCTACTCCCCCAAGATCTCCTACTCCACCAAGCTCTCCTACTCTGCCAAGCTCTCCGACTCCCCCAAGCTCTCCTACACCCCCAAACTCTCCTACTCCCCCAAGATCTCCTACTCCCCCAAGATCTCCTACTCTCCCAAGCTCTCCTACTCCCCCAAGCTCTCCTACTCCCCCAAGCTCTCCTACTCCCCCAAGCTCTCCTACTCCCCCAAGCGCTCCTACTCCACCAAGCTCTCCTACTCCACCAAGCTCTCCAACTCCGCCAAGCTGTCTTACTCCCCCAAGCTCTCTTACTCCCCAAGCTCTCTTACTCCCCCAAGCTCTCCTACTCTGCCAAGTTCTCCTACTCCCCCAAGCTCCGCGACTCCCCCAAGCTCTCCTACTCACCCAAACTCTCCTAATCCCCCAAGCTCTGCTACTCCCCCAAAAGCTCCTACTCCCCCAAGCTCTCCTACTCCCCCAAGCTCTCCTAATCCCCCAGCTCTCTTACTCCCCCAAGCTAACTTCCTCCCCCAACCTCTCTTACTCCCCCAAGCTCTCCTACTCGCCCAAGCTCTCCCACTCCCACAAGCTCTACTACTACCCCAAGCTCGCCTACTTCCCCAAGCTCTCATACACCACAAGCTCTCATACGCCCCCAAGCTCTCATACACCCCCAAGCTCTCCTAACCTCCCAAGCTCTCCTACTGCCCTAAGTTCTCCTACTCCGCCAAGCTCACCTAATCTCCCAAGCTCTCCTGCTCCCACAAGCTCTCCTACTCCCCCTAGATCTCCTAGTCCCGCAAGCTCATCTACTCCGCCAAGATCTCCTACTCTCCCAAGCTCTCCTACTCTCCCAAGCTCTCCTACTCCCCCAAGCTCTCCTCCTCCCCCAAACTCTCCTACTCCCACAAGCTCTGCTACTCCCCAAAGCTCTCCGACTCTCCCAAGCTCTCCTACTCCCCCAAGCTCTCCTACTCCCCCAAGCTCTCCTACTCCCCAAGCTCTCCTACTCCCCCAAGCTCTCCTACTCCCCCAAACTCTCCTAATCCCCCAAGATCTCCTACTCCTCCAAGCTCTCCTACTCTCCCAAGCTCTCCTACTCCCCCAAGCTCTCCTGCTCCCCCATGCTCTCCTACTCCTCCAAACTCTCCTACTCCCCCAAGCGCTCCTACTCCCCCAAGCTCTTCTACTCCCCCAAGCTCTCCCACTCCCCCAAGCTCTCTTACTCCCCCAAGCTCTCTTACTCCCCAAGCTCCCTTACTCAACCAAGCTCTCCTAATCACCCAAGCTCTCCTCCTCCTCCCCCAAGCTCTCCTACTCCCACAAGCTCCCGTAATCCCCAAAGCTCTCCTGCTCTCCAAAGCTCTCCTATTCCCCAAGCTCTCTTACTCCCCCAAGCTCTCCTACTCTGCCAAGGTCTCCTTCTCCCTCAAGCTCTCCTGCGCCCGCAAGCGCTCGTACTCCCCCAAGCTCACCTATTCCCACAAGCTCACCTGTTCCCCAAGCTCTCCTACTCCCCCAAGCTATCTTACTCCCCCAAGCTCTCTTACTCCCCCAAGCTCTCTTCCTCCCCCAAGCTCTCCTACTCGCCCAAGCTCTCCTACTCCACCAAGCTCCCCTACTCCCCCAAGCTCTCCTACTCCCCAAGCTCTCTTACACCAGCAAGATCTCTTACTCCCCCAAGCTCTCTTTTTCCTTCAAGCTCTCTTACTCCCCCAAGCTCTCTTACTCCCCAAGCACTCTTCCTCCCCCAAGCTCTCCCACTCCCCCAGGTTTTCCTGCTCCCCCAAGCTCTGCTACTCCACCAAACTCTCCTACTCCCGCAAGCTCATCTACTCCACCAAGATCTCCTACTCCCCCAAGCTCTCCTACTCTCCCAAGCTCTCCTACTCCCCCAAGCTCTCCTCCTCCCCCAAACTGTCCTACTCCCACAAGCTCTGCTACTCCCCAAAGCTCTCCGACTCTCCCAAGCTCTCCTACTCCCCCAAGCTCTCCTACTCCCCCAAGCTCTCCTACTCCCCCAAGCTCTCCTACTCCCCCTAGCTCTCCTACTCCCCCAAACTCTCCTAATCCCCCAAGATCTCCTACTCCTCCAAGCTCTCCTACTCTCCCAAGCTCTCCTACTCCCCCAAGCTCTCCTGCTCCCCCAAGCTCTCCTACACCTCCAAACTCTCCTACTCCCCCAAGCGCTCCTACTCCCCCAAGCTCTTCTACTCCCCCAAGCTCTCCCACTCCCCCAAGCTCTCTTACTCCCCCAAGCTCTCTTACTCCCCAAGCTCCCTTACTCAACCAAGCTCTCCTAATCCCCCAAGCTCTCCTCCTCCCCCAAGCTCTCCTACTCCCACAAGCTCCCGTAATCCCCAAAGCTCTCCTACTCTCCAAAGCTCTCCTACACCCCCAAGCTCTCTTACTACCCCAAGCTCTCCTACTCTGCCAAGTTCTCCTTCTCCCTCAAGCTCTCCTGCAACCGCAAGCGCTCGTACTCCCCCAAGCTCACCTATTCCCACAAGCTCACCTGTTCCCCAAGCTCTCCTACTCCCCCAAGCTATATTACTCCCCCAAGCTCTCTTACTCCCCCAAGCTCTCTTCCTCCCCCAAGCTCTCCTACTCGCCCAAGCTCTCCTACTCCACCAAGCTCCCCTACTCCCCCAAGCTCTCCTACTCCCCAAGCTCTCTTACACCAGCAAGATCTCTTACTCCCCCAAGCTCTCTTATTCCTTCAAGCTCTCTTACTCCCCCAAGCTCTCTTACTCCCCAAGCACTCTTCCTCCCCCAAGCTCTCCTACTCCCCCAAGTTTTCCTGCTCCCCCAAGCTCTCTTACTCCCCAAGCTCTCTTACTCCACCAAGCTCTCTTACTCCACCAAGCTCTCCTACTCGTCCAAGCTCTCCTACTCCCCCAAGATCTCCTACTCTCCAGAGATCTCCTACTGCCCCAAGCTCTCTGTCTCCCCCAAGCTCTCCTAAACCCCCAAGCGCTCCTACTCCCCCAAGCTCTCCTACTCCCCCAAGCTCTACCACTCCCCCAAGCTCTCTTACTCTCCAAAGCTCTCTTACTTCCCAAGCTCTATTACTCCCCCACGTTCTCCTACACCCCAAGCTCTCTTACTCCCCCAAGCTCTCCTACTGTGCCAAGTTCTCCTACTCCCCCAAGCTCCCCTACTCCCCCAAGTTCTCCTACTAACCCAAGCTCCCCTACTCCCCCAAACTCTCCTACTCCCCCAAGCTCTCGTATTCCCCCAAGCTCTCTTACTCGCCCAAGCTCTCTTACACCCCAAGCTCTCTTACTCCTCCTGCAAGCACTCCTACCCTCCCAAGCGCTCATACTGCCCCAAGCTCTCCTACTCCCCCAAGATCTACTGCTCCCCCAAGCTCTCTTACTCCTTTAAGCTCTCTTACTCCCCCAACCTCTCCTACTCGCCCAAGCTCTTCTACTCCCCCAAGCTCCCCTACGCCCCCAAGCTCTCCTACTCCCCAAGCTCTCTTACACCCGCAAGCTCTCTTACTCCCCCAAGCTCTCTTACTCCTTCAAGCTCTCTTACTCCCCCAAGCTCTCTTACTCCCCAAGCTCTCTTCCTCCCAAAAGCTCTCCTACTCTGCCAGGTTATCCTACTCCCCCAAGCTCCGCGACTCCCCCAAGCTCTCTTACTCCCCAAAGCTCTCTTTCTCCCCCTAGCTTTCTTCCTCCCACAAGTTCTCTTACTCCCCCAAGCTCTCCGACTCGCCCAAGCTCTCCCACTCCCACAAGCTCTACTACTCCCACAAGCACGCATACTTCCCCAAGCTCTCATACACCCCAAGCTCTCATACGCCCCCAAGCTCTCCAACCCTCCCAAGCTCTCCTACTCTCCCAAGCTCTCCGAATCCCCCAAACTCTCCTACTCCCCCAAGCTCTCCTACTCCCCCAAGCTCTCCTACTCTTCCAAGCTCTCCTACTCCCCCAAGCTCTCCTACTCCCCCAAGCTCTCCTAATCCCCCAAGCTCTCCTACTCCCCCAAGATCTCCTACTACCCCAAGTTCTCCGACTCCCCCAAGCTCTCCTACTCCCCCACGCTCTCCTACTCCCCCAATCTCTCCTACTCCCCCAAGCTCTCCTACTCCCACAAGCTCTCCTACTCCCCAAAGCTCTCCTACTCTCCCAAGCTTTCCTACGCCCCCAATCTTTCCTACTCCCCAAGCTCTCCTACTCCCCCAAGCGCTCCTACTCCCCCAAACTCTCCTATTCCCCAAGATCTCCTACTCCCCCAAGCTCTCCTACTCCCCCAAGCTCACTTACTCCCACAAGCTCTCTTTCCGTCCCAAGCTTTCTTCCTCCCCCAAGTTCTCTTACTTCCCCAAGCTCTCCTACTGGCCCAAGCTCTCCCACTCCGACAAGCTCTACTACTCACCCAAGCTCGCCTACTTCCCCAAGCTCTTATACACCCCAAGCTCTCCTACTCTCCCAAGCTCTCCGAATCCCCCAAGCTCTCCTACTCCCCCAGGCTCTCCTCCTCCCCCAAGCTCTCCTCCTCCCCTAAGCTCTTCTACTGCCCCAAGTTCTCCTGCTTCGCCAAGCTCTCCTACTCTCCCAAGCTCGCCTACTCCCCCAAGCTCGCCTACTCCCCCAAGCTCTCCTAATCACCCAAGCTCTCCTACTCCCACAAGATCTCCTACTACCCCAAGCTCTCCTACTCCCCAAGCTCTCCTACTCCCTCAAGCTCTCCTACTCCCCCAATCTCTCCTACTCCCCCAAGCTCTCCTGCTCCCCCAAGTTCTCCTACTCCGCCAAGCTCTCCTACTCTCCCAAGCTCACATACTCCCCCAAGCTCTCCTACTCCCCCAAGCTCTCCTAATCCCCCAATCTCTCCTACTCCCCCAAGATCTCCTACTAACCCAAGCTCTCCTACTCCCCCAAGCTCTCCTGCTCCCCCAAGCTTTCCTACTCCCCCAAGCTCTCCTACTCCCACAAGCTCTCCGACTCCCCAAAACTCCCCTACTCTCCCAAGCTCTCCTACTCCCCCAAGCTCTCCTACTCCCCCAAGCTCTCCTACTCCCCTAAGCTCTCCTACTCCCCCAAGCGCTCCTACTCCCCCAAGCTCTCCTACTACCCCAAGCTCTCCCACTCCCCCAAGCTCTCTTACTCCCCCAAACTCTCTTACACCCCAAGATCTCTTACTCCACCAAGCTCTCTTACTCCCCCAAGCTCTCTTACTCCCCCAAGCTCTCTAACTCCCTGAAGCCATCCTACTCTGCCAATTTCTCCTAATCCTCCAAGCTCACTTCCACCCCCAAGCTCTCTTACTCCCCCAAACTCTCTTACTACCCCAAGCTCTCTTACTCCCCCAAGCTCTCTTACTCCCCCAAGCTCTCTTTCTCCACCAAGCTCTCTTACTCCCCCATGCTCTCTTACTCCCCCAAGCTCTCCTACTCTGCCAAGTTCTCCTTCTCCCTCAAGCTCTCCTACACCCGCAAGCGCTAGTACTCCCCCAAGCTCACCTATTCCCACATGCTCACCTGTATCCCAAGCTCTCCTACTCCCCCAAGCTATCTTACTCCCCCAAGCTCTCTTACTCCCCCAAGCTCTCTTCCTCCCCCAAGCTCTCCTACTCGCCCAAGCTCTCCTACTCCCCCAAGCTCCCCTACTCCCCCAAGCTCTCCTACTCCCCAAGCTCTCTTACACCCGCAAGCTCTCTTACTCCCCCAAGCTCTCTTACTCCTTCAAGGTCTCTTGCTCCCCCAAGCTCTCTTACTCCCGAAGCTCTCTTCCTCCCCCAAGCTCTCCTACTCTGCCAAGTTCTCCTAATCCCCCAAGCTCCGCGACTCCCCCAAGCTCTCCTACTCCCCCAAGCTCTCCTACTCCCACAAGCTCTCTTACTCCCCAAAGCTCTCTTTCTCCCCCTAGCTTTCTTCCTCCCCCAAGTTCTCTTACTCCCCCAAGCTCTCCTACTCGCCCAAGCTCTCCCACTCCCACAATCTCTACTACTCCCCAAAGCACGCATACTTCCCCAAGCTCTCATACACCCCAAGCTCTCATACGCCCCCAAGCTCTCCAACCCTCCCAAGCTCTCCTACTCTCCCAAGCTCTCCGAATCCCCCAAACTCTCCAACTCCCTTAAGCTCTCCTACTCCCCCAAGCTCTCCTAATCCCCCATGCTCTCCTACTCCCCCAAGATCTCCTGCTTCCCCAAGTTCTCCTACTCCCCCAAGCTCTCCTACTCCCCCAAGCTCTCCTACTCCCCCAAGCTCTCCTACTCCCCCAAGCTCTCCTACTCCCCCAATCTCTCCTACTCCCCCAAGCTCTCCTAATCCCCCAATCTCTCCTACTCCCCCAAGATCTCCTACTAACCCAAGCTCTCCTACTCCCCCAAGCTCTCCTGCTCCCCCAAGCTTTCCTACTCCCCCAAGCTCTCCTACTCCCACAAGCTCTCCGACTCCCCAAAACTCCCCTACTCTCCCAAGCTCTCCTACTCCCCCAAGCTCTCCTACTCCCCCAAGCTCTCCTACTCACCTAAGCTCTCCTACTCCCCCAAGCGCTCCTACTCCCCCAAGCTCTCCTACTACCCCAAGCTCTCCCACTCCCCCAAGCTCTCTTACTCCCCCAAACTCTCTTACACCCCAAGATCTCTTACTCCACCAAGCTCTCTTACTCCCCCAAGCTCTCTTACTCCCCCAAGCTCTCTAACTCCCTGAAGCCATCCTACTCTGCCAATTTCTCCTTCTCCTCCAAGCTCACTTCCACCCCCAAGCTCTCTTACTCCCCCAAACTCTCTTACTACCCCAAGCTCTCTTACTCCCCCAAGCTCTCTTACTCCCCCAAGCTCTCTTTCTCCACCAAGCTCTCTTACTCCCCCACGCTCTCTTACTCCCCTAAGCTCTCCTACTCTGCCAAGTTCTCCTTCTCCCTCAAGCTCTCCTACACCCGCAAGCGCTAGTACTCCCCCAAGCTCACCTATTCCCACATGCTCACCTGTATCCCAAGCTCTCCTACTCCCCCAAGCTATCTTACTCCCCCAAGCTCTCTTACTCCCCCAAGCTCTCTTCTTCCCCCAGCTCTCCTACTCGCCCAAGCTCTCCTACTCCCCCAAGCTCCCCTACTCCCCCAAGCTCTCCTACTCCCCAAGCTCTCTTACACCCGCAAGCTCTCTTACTCCCCCAAGCTCTCTTACTCCTTCAAGCTCTCTTGCTCCCCCAAGTTCTCTTACTCCCGAAGCTCTCTTCCTACCCCAAGCTCTCCTACTCTGCCAAGTTCTCCTACTCCCCCAAGCTCCGCGACTCCCCCAAGCTCTCCTACTCCCCCAAGCTCTCCTACTCCCACAAGCTCTCTTACTCCCCCAAGCTCTCTTTCTCCCCCTAGCTTTCTTCCTCCCCCAAGCTCTCCAACCCTCCCAAGCTCTCCTACTCTCCCAGCTCTCCGAATCCCCCAAACTCTCCAACTCCCTTAAGCTCTCCTACTCCCCCAAGCTCTCCTAATCCCCCATGCTCTCCTACTCCCCCAAGATCTCCTGCTACCCCAAGTTCTCCTACTCCCCCAAGCTCTCCTACTCCCCCATGCTCTCCTACTTCCCAAAGCTCTCCTAATCCCCCAAGTTCTCTTACTCCCCCAAGCTTTCTTCCTCCCCCAAGCTCTCTTACTCCTCCAAGCTCTCCTACTCGCCCAAGCTCTCCCACTCCACAAGCTCTACTACTCCCCCAAGCTCGCCTACTTCCCCAAGCTCTCATTCACCACAAGCTCTCCTACTCCCCCAAGCTCTCCTACTCCCCCAAGCTCTCCTACTCCCATAAGCTCTCCTACTCCCCCTAGTTCTCCAAATCCCGCAAGCTCTCCTACTCCCCCAAGATCTCCTACTCCACCAAGCTCTCCTACTCTGCCAAGCTCTCCGACTCCCCCAAGCTCTCCTACACCCCCAAACTCTCCTACTCCCCCAAGATCTCCTACTCCCCCAAGATCTCCTACTCTCCCAAGCTCTCCTACTCCCCCAAGCTCTCCTACTCCCCCAAGCTCTCCTACTCCCCCAAGCTCTCCTACTCCCCCAAGCGCTCCTACTCCACCAAGCTCTCCTACTCCACCAAGCTCTCCAACTCCGCCAAGCTGTCTTACTCCCCCAAGCTCTCTTACTCCCCAAGCTCTCTTACTCCCCCAAGCTCTCCTACTCTGCCAAGTTCTCCTACTCCCCCAAGCTCCGCGACTCCCCCAAGCTCTCCTACTCACCCAAACTCTCCTAATCCCCCAAGCTCTGCTACTCCCCCAAAAGCTCCTACTCCCCCAAGCTCTCCTACTCCCCCAAGCTCTCCTAATCCCCCAGCTCTCTTACTCCCCCAAGCTAACTTCCTCCCCCAACCTCTCTTACTCCCCCAAGCTCTCCTACTCGCCCAAGCTCTCCCACTCCCACAAGCTCTACTACTACCCCAAGCTCGCCTACTTCCCCAAGCTCTCATACACCACAAGCTCTCATACGCCCCCAAGCTCTCATACACCCCCAAGCTCTCCTAACCTCCCAAGCTCTCCTACTGCCCTAAGTTCTCCTACTCCGCCAAGCTCACCTAATCTCCCAAGCTCTCCTGCTCCCACAAGCTCTCCTACTCCCCCTAGATCTCCTAGTCCCGCAAGCTCATCTACTCCGCCAAGATCTCCTACTCTCCCAAGCTCTCCTACTCTCCCAAGCTCTCCTACTCCCCCAAGCTCTCCTCCTCCCCCAAACTCTCCTACTCCCACAAGCTCTGCTACTCCCCAAAGCTCTCCGACTCTCCCAAGCTCTCCTACTCCCCCAAGCTCTCCTACTCCCCCAAGCTCTCCTACTCCCCATGCTCTCCTACTCCCCCAAGCTCTCCTACTCCCCCAAACTCTCCTAATCCCCCAAGATCTCCTACTCCTCCAAGCTCTCCTACTCTCCCAAGCTCTCCTACTCCCCCAAGCTCTCCTGCTCCCCCATGCTCTCCTACTCCTCCAAACTCTCCTACTCCCCCAAGCGCTCCTACTCCCCCAAGCTCTTCTACTCCCCCAAGCTCTCCCACTCCCCCAAGCTCTCTTACTCCCCCAAGCTCTCTTACTCCCCAAGCTCCCTTACTCAACCAAGCTCTCCTAATCACCCAAGCTCTCCTCCTCCTCCCCCAAGCTCTCCTACTCCCACAAGCTCCCGTAATCCCCAAAGCTCTCCTGCTCTCCAAAGCTCTCCTATTCCCCAAGCTCTCTTACTCCCCCAAGCTCTCCTACTCTGCCAAGTTCTCCTTCTCCCTCAAGCTCTCCTGCGCCCGCAAGCGCTCGTACTCCCCCAAGCTCACCTATTCCCACAAGCTCACCTGTTCCCCAAGCTCTCCTACTCCCCCAAGCTATCTTACTCCCCCAAGCTCTCTTACTCCCCCAAGCTCTCTTCCTCCCCCAAGCTCTCCTACTCGCCCAAGCTCTCCTACTCCACCAAGCTCCCCTACTCCCCCAAGCTCTCCTACTCCCCAAGCTCTCTTACACCAGCAAGATCTCTTACTCCCCCAAGCTCTCTTTTTCCTTCAAGCTCTCTTACTCCCCCAAGCTCTCTTACTCCCCAAGCACTCTTCCTCCCCCAAGCTCTCCCACTCCCCCAGGTTTTCCTGCTCCCCCAAGCTCTGCTACTCCACCAAACTCTCCTACTCCCGCAAGCTCATCTACTCCACCAAGATCTCCTACTCCCCCAAGCTCTCCTACTCTCCCAAGCTCTCCTACTCCCCCAAGCTCTCCTCCTCCCCCAAACTGTCCTACTCCCACAAGCTCTGCTACTCCCCAAAGCTCTCCGACTCTCCCAAGCTCTCCTACTCCCCCAAGCTCTCCTACTCCCCCAAGCTCTCCTACTCCCCCAAGCTCTCCTACTCCCCCTAGCTCTCCTACTCCCCCAAACTCTCCTAATCCCCCAAGATCTCCTACTCCTCCAAGCTCTCCTACTCTCCCAAGCTCTCCTACTCCCCCAAGCTCTCCTGCTCCCCCAAGCTCTCCTACACCTCCAAACTCTCCTACTCCCCCAAGCGCTCCTACTCCCCCAAGCTCTTCTACTCCCCCAAGCTCTCCCACTCCCCCAAGCTCTCTTACTCCCCCAAGCTCTCTTACTCCCCAAGCTCCCTTACTCAACCAAGCTCTCCTAATCCCCCAAGCTCTCCTCCTCCCCCAAGCTCTCCTACTCCCACAAGCTCCCGTAATCCCCAAAGCTCTCCTACTCTCCAAAGCTCTCCTACTCCCCCAAGCTCTCCTACTCCCCCAAGCTCTCCTACTCCCCCAAGCTCTCCTACTCCCCCAAGCGCTCCTACTCCACCAAGCTCTCCTACTCCACCAAGCTCTCCAACTCCGCCAAGCTGTCTTACTCCCCCAAGCTCTCTTACTCCCCAAGCTCTCTTACTCCCCCAAGCTCTCCTACTCTGCCAAGTTCTCCTACTCCCCCAAGCTCCGCGACTCCCCCAAGCTCTCCTACTCACCCAAACTCTCCTAATCCCCCAAGCTCTGCTACTCCCCCAAAAGCTCCTACTCCCCCAAGCTCTCCTACTCCCCCAAGCTCTCCTAATCCCCCAGCTCTCTTACTCCCCCAAGCTAACTTCCTCCCCCAACCTCTCTTACTCCCCCAAGCTCTCCTACTCGCCCAAGCTCTCCCACTCCCACAAGCTCTACTACTACCCCAAGCTCGCCTACTTCCCCAAGCTCTCATACACCACAAGCTCTCATACGCCCCCAAGCTCTCATACACCCCCAAGCTCTCCTAACCTCCCAAGCTCTCCTACTGCCCTAAGTTCTCCTACTCCGCCAAGCTCACCTAATCTCCCAAGCTCTCCTGCTCCCACAAGCTCTCCTACTCCCCCTAGATCTCCTAGTCCCGCAAGCTCATCTACTCCGCCAAGATCTCCTACTCTCCCAAGCTCTCCTACTCTCCCAAGCTCTCCTACTCCCCCAAGCTCTCCTCCTCCCCCAAACTCTCCTACTCCCACAAGCTCTGCTACTCCCCAAAGCTCTCCGACTCTCCCAAGCTCTCCTACTCCCCCAAGCTCTCCTACTCCCCCAAGCTCTCCTACTCCCCATGCTCTCCTACTCCCCCAAGCTCTCCTACTCCCCCAAACTCTCCTAATCCCCCAAGATCTCCTACTCCTCCAAGCTCTCCTACTCTCCCAAGCTCTCCTACTCCCCCAAGCTCTCCTGCTCCCCCATGCTCTCCTACTCCTCCAAACTCTCCTACTCCCCCAAGCGCTCCTACTCCCCCAAGCTCTTCTACTCCCCCAAGCTCTCCCACTCCCCCAAGCTCTCTTACTCCCCCAAGCTCTCTTACTCCCCAAGCTCCCTTACTCAACCAAGCTCTCCTAATCACCCAAGCTCTCCTCCTCCTCCCCCAAGCTCTCCTACTCCCACAAGCTCCCGTAATCCCCAAAGCTCTCCTGCTCTCCAAAGCTCTCCTATTCCCCAAGCTCTCTTACTCCCCCAAGCTCTCCTACTCTGCCAAGTTCTCCTTCTCCCTCAAGCTCTCCTGCGCCCGCAAGCGCTCGTACTCCCCCAAGCTCACCTATTCCCACAAGCTCACCTGTTCCCCAAGCTCTCCTACTCCCCCAAGCTATCTTACTCCCCCAAGCTCTCTTACTCCCCCAAGCTCTCTTCCTCCCCCAAGCTCTCCTACTCGCCCAAGCTCTCCTACTCCACCAAGCTCCCCTACTCCCCCAAGCTCTCCTACTCCCCAAGCTCTCTTACACCAGCAAGATCTCTTACTCCCCCAAGCTCTCTTTTTCCTTCAAGCTCTCTTACTCCCCCAAGCTCTCTTACTCCCCAAGCACTCTTCCTCCCCCAAGCTCTCCCACTCCCCCAGGTTTTCCTGCTCCCCCAAGCTCTGCTACTCCACCAAACTCTCCTACTCCCGCAAGCTCATCTACTCCACCAAGATCTCCTACTCCCCCAAGCTCTCCTACTCTCCCAAGCTCTCCTACTCCCCCAAGCTCTCCTCCTCCCCCAAACTGTCCTACTCCCACAAGCTCTGCTACTCCCCAAAGCTCTCCGACTCTCCCAAGCTCTCCTACTCCCCCAAGCTCTCCTACTCCCCCAAGCTCTCCTACTCCCCCAAGCTCTCCTACTCCCCCTAGCTCTCCTACTCCCCCAAACTCTCCTAATCCCCCAAGATCTCCTACTCCTCCAAGCTCTCCTACTCTCCCAAGCTCTCCTACTCCCCCAAGCTCTCCTGCTCCCCCAAGCTCTCCTACACCTCCAAACTCTCCTACTCCCCCAAGCGCTCCTACTCCCCCAAGCTCTTCTACTCCCCCAAGCTCTCCCACTCCCCCAAGCTCTCTTACTCCCCCAAGCTCTCTTACTCCCCAAGCTCCCTTACTCAACCAAGCTCTCCTAATCCCCCAAGCTCTCCTCCTCCCCCAAGCTCTCCTACTCCCACAAGCTCCCGTAATCCCCAAAGCTCTCCTACTCTCCAAAGCTCTCCTACTCCCCCAAGCTCTCCTACTCCCCCAAGCTCTCCTACTCCCCCAAGCTCTCCTACTCCCCCAAGCGCTCCTACTCCACCAAGCTCTCCTACTCCACCAAGCTCTCCAACTCCGCCAAGCTGTCTTACTCCCCCAAGCTCTCTTACTCCCCAAGCTCTCTTACTCCCCCAAGCTCTCCTACTCTGCCAAGTTCTCCTACTCCCCCAAGCTCCGCGACTCCCCCAAGCTCTCCTACTCACCCAAACTCTCCTAATCCCCCAAGCTCTGCTACTCCCCCAAAAGCTCCTACTCCCCCAAGCTCTCCTACTCCCCCAAGCTCTCCTAATCCCCCAGCTCTCTTACTCCCCCAAGCTAACTTCCTCCCCCAACCTCTCTTACTCCCCCAAGCTCTCCTACTCGCCCAAGCTCTCCCACTCCCACAAGCTCTACTACTACCCCAAGCTCGCCTACTTCCCCAAGCTCTCATACACCACAAGCTCTCATACGCCCCCAAGCTCTCATACACCCCCAAGCTCTCCTAACCTCCCAAGCTCTCCTACTGCCCTAAGTTCTCCTACTCCGCCAAGCTCACCTAATCTCCCAAGCTCTCCTGCTCCCACAAGCTCTCCTACTCCCCCTAGATCTCCTAGTCCCGCAAGCTCATCTACTCCGCCAAGATCTCCTACTCTCCCAAGCTCTCCTACTCTCCCAAGCTCTCCTACTCCCCCAAGCTCTCCTCCTCCCCCAAACTCTCCTACTCCCACAAGCTCTGCTACTCCCCAAAGCTCTCCGACTCTCCCAAGCTCTCCTACTCCCCCAAGCTCTCCTACTCCCCCAAGCTCTCCTACTCCCCATGCTCTCCTACTCCCCCAAGCTCTCCTACTCCCCCAAACTCTCCTAATCCCCCAAGATCTCCTACTCCTCCAAGCTCTCCTACTCTCCCAAGCTCTCCTACTCCCCCAAGCTCTCCTGCTCCCCCATGCTCTCCTACTCCTCCAAACTCTCCTACTCCCCCAAGCGCTCCTACTCCCCCAAGCTCTTCTACTCCCCCAAGCTCTCCCACTCCCCCAAGCTCTCTTACTCCCCCAAGCTCTCTTACTCCCCAAGCTCCCTTACTCAACCAAGCTCTCCTAATCACCCAAGCTCTCCTCCTCCTCCCCCAAGCTCTCCTACTCCCACAAGCTCCCGTAATCCCCAAAGCTCTCCTGCTCTCCAAAGCTCTCCTATTCCCCAAGCTCTCTTACTCCCCCAAGCTCTCCTACTCTGCCAAGTTCTCCTTCTCCCTCAAGCTCTCCTGCGCCCGCAAGCGCTCGTACTCCCCCAAGCTCACCTATTCCCACAAGCTCACCTGTTCCCCAAGCTCTCCTACTCCCCCAAGCTATCTTACTCCCCCAAGCTCTCTTACTCCCCCAAGCTCTCTTCCTCCCCCAAGCTCTCCTACTCGCCCAAGCTCTCCTACTCCACCAAGCTCCCCTACTCCCCCAAGCTCTCCTACTCCCCAAGCTCTCTTACACCAGCAAGATCTCTTACTCCCCCAAGCTCTCTTTTTCCTTCAAGCTCTCTTACTCCCCCAAGCTCTCTTACTCCCCAAGCACTCTTCCTCCCCCAAGCTCTCCCACTCCCCCAGGTTTTCCTGCTCCCCCAAGCTCTGCTACTCCACCAAACTCTCCTACTCCCGCAAGCTCATCTACTCCACCAAGATCTCCTACTCCCCCAAGCTCTCCTACTCTCCCAAGCTCTCCTACTCCCCCAAGCTCTCCTCCTCCCCCAAACTGTCCTACTCCCACAAGCTCTGCTACTCCCCAAAGCTCTCCGACTCTCCCAAGCTCTCCTACTCCCCCAAGCTCTCCTACTCCCCCAAGCTCTCCTACTCCCCCAAGCTCTCCTACTCCCCCTAGCTCTCCTACTCCCCCAAACTCTCCTAATCCCCCAAGATCTCCTACTCCTCCAAGCTCTCCTACTCTCCCAAGCTCTCCTACTCCCCCAAGCTCTCCTGCTCCCCCAAGCTCTCCTACACCTCCAAACTCTCCTACTCCCCCAAGCGCTCCTACTCCCCCAAGCTCTTCTACTCCCCCAAGCTCTCCCACTCCCCCAAGCTCTCTTACTCCCCCAAGCTCTCTTACTCCCCAAGCTCCCTTACTCAACCAAGCTCTCCTAATCCCCCAAGCTCTCCTCCTCCCCCAAGCTCTCCTACTCCCACAAGCTCCCGTAATCCCCAAAGCTCTCCTACTCTCCAAAGCTCTCCTACTCCCCCAAGCTCTCTTACTACCCCAAGCTCTCCTACTCTGCCAAGTTCTCCTTCTCCCTCAAGCTCTCCTGCAACCGCAAGCGCTCGTACTCCCCCAAGCTCACCTATTCCCACAAGCTCACCTGTTCCCCAAGCTCTCCTACTCCCCCAAGCTATATTACTCCCCCAAGCTCTCTTACTCCCCCAAGCTCTCTTCCTCCCCCAAGCTCTCCTACTCGCCCAAGCTCTCCTACTCCACCAAGCTCCCCTACTCCCCCAAGCTCTCCTACTCCCCAAGCTCTCTTACACCAGCAAGATCTCTTACTCCCCCAAGCTCTCTTATTCCTTCAAGCTCTCTTACTCCCCCAAGCTCTCTTACTCCCCAAGCACTCTTCCTCCCCCAAGCTCTCCTACTCCCCCAAGTTTTCCTGCTCCCCCAAGCTCTCTTACTCCCCAAGCTCTCTTACTCCACCAAGCTCTCTTACTCCACCAAGCTCTCCTACTCGTCCAAGCTCTCCTACTCCCCCAAGATCTCCTACTCTCCAGAGATCTCCTACTGCCCCAAGCTCTCTGTCTCCCCCAAGCTCTCCTAAACCCCCAAGCGCTCCTACTCCCCCAAGCTCTCCTACTCCCCCAAGCTCTACCACTCCCCCAAGCTCTCTTACTCTCCAAAGCTCTCTTACTTCCCAAGCTCTATTACTCCCCCACGTTCTCCTACACCCCAAGCTCTCTTACTCCCCCAAGCTCTCCTACTGTGCCAAGTTCTCCTACTCCCCCAAGCTCCCCTACTCCCCCAAGTTCTCCTACTAACCCAAGCTCCCCTACTCCCCCAAGCTCTCCTACTCCCCCAAGCTCTCGTATTCCCCCAAGCTCTCTTACTCGCCCAAGCTCTCTTACACCCCAAGCTCTCTTACTCCTCCTGCAAGCACTCCTACCCTCCCAAGCGCTCATACTGCCCCAAGCTCTCCTACTCCCCCAAGATCTACTGCTCCCCCAAGCTCTCTTACTCCTTTAAGCTCTCTTACTCCCCCAACCTCTCCTACTCGCCCAAGCTCTTCTACTCCCCCAAGCTCCCCTACGCCCCCAAGCTCTCCTACTCCCCAAGCTCTCTTACACCCGCAAGCTCTCTTACTCCCCCAAGCTCTCTTACTCCTTCAAGCTCTCTTACTCCCCCAAGCTCTCTTACTCCCCAAGCTCTCTTCCTCCCAAAAGCTCTCCTACTCTGCCAGGTTATCCTACTCCCCCAAGCTCCGCGACTCCCCCAAGCTCTCTTACTCCCCCAAGCTCTCTTTCTCCCCCTAGCTTTCTTCCTCCCACAAGTTCTCTTACTCCCCCAAGCTCTCCGACTCGCCCAAGCTCTCCCACTCCCACAAGCTCTACTACTCCCACAAGCACGCATACTTCCCCAAGCTCTCATACACCCCAAGCTCTCATACGCCCCCAAGCTCTCCAACCCTCCCAAGCTCTCCTACTCTCCCAAGCTCTCCGAATCCCCCAAACTCTCCTACTCCCCCAAGCTCTCCTACTCCCCCAAGCTCTCCTACTCTTCCAAGCTCTCCTACTCCCCCAAGCTCTCCTACTCCCCCAAGCTCTCCTAATCCCCCAAGCTCTCCTACTCCCCCAAGATCTCCTACTACCCCAAGTTCTCCGACTCCCCCAAGCTCTCCTACTCCCCCACGCTCTCCTACTCCCCCAATCTCTCCTACTCCCCCAAGCTCTCCTACTCCCACAAGCTCTCCTACTCCCCAAAGCTCTCCTACTCTCCCAAGCTTTCCTACGCCCCCAATCTTTCCTACTCCCCAAGCTCTCCTACTCCCCCAAGCGCTCCTACTCCCCCAAACTCTCCTATTCCCCAAGATCTCCTACTCCCCCAAGCTCTCCTACTCCCCCAAGCTCACTTACTCCCACAAGCTCTCTTTCCGTCCCAAGCTTTCTTCCTCCCCCAAGTTCTCTTACTTCCCCAAGCTCTCCTACTGGCCCAAGCTCTCCCACTCCGACAAGCTCTACTACTCACCCAAGCTCGCCTACTTCCCCAAGCTCTTATACACCCCAAGCTCTCCTACTCTCCCAAGCTCTCCGAATCCCCCAAGCTCTCCTACTCCCCCAGGCTCTCCTCCTCCCCCAAGCTCTCCTCCTCCCCTAAGCTCTTCTACTGCCCCAAGTTCTCCTGCTTCGCCAAGCTCTCCTACTCTCCCAAGCTCGCCTACTCCCCCAAGCTCGCCTACTCCCCCAAGCTCTCCTAATCACCCAAGCTCTCCTACTCCCACAAGATCTCCTACTACCCCAAGCTCTCCTACTCCCCAAGCTCTCCTACTCCCTCAAGCTCTCCTACTCCCCCAATCTCTCCTACTCCCCCAAGCTCTCCTGCTCCCCCAAGTTCTCCTACTCCGCCAAGCTCTCCTACTCTCCCAAGCTCACATACTCCCCCAAGCTCTCCTACTCCCCCAAGCTCTCCTAATCCCCCAATCTCTCCTACTCCCCCAAGATCTCCTACTAACCCAAGCTCTCCTACTCCCCCAAGCTCTCCTGCTCCCCCAAGCTTTCCTACTCCCCCAAGCTCTCCTACTCCCACAAGCTCTCCGACTCCCCAAAACTCCCCTACTCTCCCAAGCTCTCCTACTCCCCCAAGCTCTCCTACTCCCCCAAGCTCTCCTACTCCCCTAAGCTCTCCTACTCCCCCAAGCGCTCCTACTCCCCCAAGCTCTCCTACTACCCCAAGCTCTCCCACTCACCCAAGCTCTCTTACTCCCCCAAACTCTCTTACACCCCAAGATCTCTTACTCCACCAAGCTCTCTTACTCCCCCAAGCTCTCTTACTCCCCCAAGCTCTCTAACTCCCTGAAGCCATCCTACTCTGCCAATTTCTCCTAATCCTCCAAGCTCACTTCCACCCCCAAGCTCTCTTACTCCCCCAAACTCTCTTACTACCCCAAGCTCTCTTACTCCCCCAAGCTCTCTTACTCCCCCAAGCTCTCTTTCTCCACCAAGCTCTCTTACTCCCCCATGCTCTCTTACTCCCCCAAGCTCTCCTACTCTGCCAAGTTCTCCTTCTCCCTCAAGCTCTCCTACACCCGCAAGCGCTAGTACTCCCCCAAGCTCACCTATTCCCACATGCTCACCTGTATCCCAAGCTCTCCTACTCCCCCAAGCTATCTTACTCCCCCAAGCTCTCTTACTCCCCCAAGCTCTCTTCCTCCCCCAAGCTCTCCTACTCGCCCAAGCTCTCCTACTCCCCCAAGCTCCCCTACTCCCCCAAGCTCTCCTACTCCCCAAGCTCTCTTACACCCGCAAGCTCTCTTACTCCCCCAAGCTCTCTTACTCCTTCAAGGTCTCTTGCTCCCCCAAGCTCTCTTACTCCCGAAGCTCTCTTCCTCCCCCAAGCTCTCCTACTCTGCCAAGTTCTCCTAATCCCCCAAGCTCCGCGACTCCCCCAAGCTCTCCTACTCCCCCAAGCTCTCCTACTCCCACAAGCTCTCTTACTCCCCAAAGCTCTCTTTCTCCCCCTAGCTTTCTTCCTCCCCCAAGTTCTCTTACTCCCCCAAGCTCTCCTACTCGCCCAAGCTCTCCCACTCCCACAATCTCTACTACTCCCCAAAGCACGCATACTTCCCCAAGCTCTCATACACCCCAAGCTCTCATACGCCCCCAAGCTCTCCAACCCTCCCAAGCTCTCCTACTCTCCCAAGCTCTCCGAATCCCCCAAACTCTCCAACTCCCTTAAGCTCTCCTACTCCCCCAAGCTCTCCTAATCCCCCATGCTCTCCTACTCCCCCAAGATCTCCTGCTTCCCCAAGTTCTCCTACTCCCCCAAGCTCTCCTACTCACCCAAGCTCTCCTACTCCCCCAAGCTCTCCTACTCCCCCAAGCTCTCCTACTCCCCCAATCTCTCCTACTCCCCCAAGCTCTCCTAATCCCCCAATCTCTCCTACTCCCCCAAGATCTCCTACTAACCCAAGCTCTCCTACTCCCCCAAGCTCTCCTGCTCCCCCATGCTTTCCTACTCCCCCAAGCTCTCCTACTCCCACAAGCTCTCCGACTCCCCAAAACTCCCCTACTCTCCCAAGCTCTCCTACTCCCCCAAGCTCTCCTACTCCCCCAAGCTCTCCTACTCACCTAAGCTCTCCTACTCCCCCAAGCGCTCCTACTCCCCCAAGCTCTCCTACTACCCCAAGCTCTCCCACTCCCCCAAGCTCTCTTACTCCCCCAAACTCTCTTACACCCCAAGATCTCTTACTCCACCAAGCTCTCTTACTCCCCCAAGCTCTCTTACTCCCCCAAGCTCTCTAACTCCCTGAAGCCATCCTACTCTGCCAATTTCTCCTTCTCCTCCAAGCTCACTTCCACCCCCAAGCTCTCTTACTCCCCCAAACTCTCTTACTACCCCAAGCTCTCTTACTCCCCCAAGCTCTCTTACTCCCCCAAGCTCTCTTTCTCCACCAAGCTCTCTTACTCCCCCACGCTCTCTTACTCCCCTAAGCTCTCCTACTCTGCCAAGTTCTCCTTCTCCCTCAAGCTCTCCTACACCCGCAAGCGCTAGTACTCCCCCAAGCTCACCTATTCCCACATGCTCACCTGTATCCCAAGCTCTCCTACTCCCCCAAGCTATCTTACTCCCCCAAGCTCTCTTACTCCCCCAAGCTCTCTTCTTCCCCCAGCTCTCCTACTCGCCCAAGCTCTCCTACTCCCCCAAGCTCCCCTACTCCCCCAAGCTCTCCTACTCCCCAAGCTCTCTTACACCCGCAAGCTCTCTTACTCCCCCAAGCTCTCTTACTCCTTCAAGCTCTCTTGCTCCCCCAAGTTCTCTTACTCCCGAAGCTCTCTTCCTACCCCAAGCTCTCCTACTCTGCCAAGTTCTCCTACTCCCCCAAGCTCCGCGACTCCCCCAAGCTCTCCTACTCCCCCAAGCTCTCCTACTCCCACAAGCTCTCTTACTCCCCCAAGCTCTCTTTCTCCCCCTAGCTTTCTTCCTCCCCCAAGCTCTCCAACCCTCCCAAGCTCTCCTACTCTCCCAGCTCTCCGAATCCCCCAAACTCTCCAACTCCCTTAAGCTCTCCTACTCCCCCAAGCTCTCCTAATCCCCCATGCTCTCCTACTCCCCCAAGATCTCCTGCTACCCCAAGTTCTCCTACTCCCCCAAGCTCTCCTACTCCCCCAAGCTCTCCTACTCCCCCAAGCTCTCCTACTCCCCCAAGCTCTCCTACTCCCCCAATCTCTCCTACTCCCCCAAGCTCTCCTACTCCCACAAGCTCTCCTACTCCGCAAAGCTCTCCTACTCTCCCAAGCTTTCCTACTCCCCCAAACTCTCCTACTCCCCCAAGCTCTCCTACTCTCCTAAGCTCTCCTACTCCCCCAAGCTCTCCTACTCCCCCAATCTCTCCTAATCCCCCAAGCTCTCCTACTCCCCCAAGATCTCCTACTACCCCAAGTTCTCCTACTCCCCCAAGCTCTCCTACTCCCCCAAGCTCTCCTACTCCCCCAATCTCTCCTACTCCCACAAGCTCTCCTACTCCCACAAGACCTCCTACTCCCCCAAGCTCTCCTACTCCCCCAAGCTCTCTTACTCCCCCAAGCTCTCTTTCTCCCCAAGCTTTCTTCCTCCCCCAAGTTCTCTTACTCCCCCAAGCTCTCCTAATCGCCCAAGCTCTCCCACTCCCACAAGCTCTACTACTCCCCCAAGCTCGCCTACTTCCCGAAGCTCTCATACACCCCAAGCTCTCATACGCCCCCAAGCTCTTATACCCTCCCAAGCTCTCCTACTCTCCCAAGCTCTCCGAATCTCCCAATCTCTCCTACTCTCCCAGGCTCACCTACTCCCCCAAGCTCTCCTCCTCCCCTAAGCTGTCCTACTGCCCCAAGTTCTCCTGCTCCGCCAAGCTCTCCTACTCTCCCAAGCTCGCCTACTCCCCCAAGCTCTCTTACTCCCCCAAGCTCTCTTACTCCTTCAAACTCTCTTACTCCCCCAAGCGCTCTTACTCCCCAAGCTCTCTTCCTCCCCCAAGCTCTCCTACTCTGCCAAGTTCTCCTACTCCCCCAAGCTCCACGACTCCCCCAAGCTCTCCTACTCCCCCAAGCTCTCCTGCTCCCACAAGCTCTCTTACTCCCCCAAGCTGTCTTTCTCCCCCGAGCTTTCTTCCTCCCCCAAGTTCTCTTACTGCCCCAAGCTCTCCTACTCGCCCAAGCTCTCCCACTCCCACAATCTCTACTACTCCCCCAAGCACGCCTACTTCGCCAAGCTCTCATACACCCCAAGCTCTCATACGCCCCCAAAGCTCTCCTACTCCCCCAAGCTCTCCTACTCCCCCAAGCTCTCCTACTCCCCCAAGCTCTCCTACTCCCCCAAACTCTCCTAATCCCCCAAGATCTCCTACTCCTCCAAGCTCTCCTACTCTCCCAAGCTCTCCTACTCCCCCAAGCTTTCCTACTCCCCCAAGCTCTCCTACTCCCCCAAGCGCTCCTACTCCCCCAAGCTCTCCTACTCCCCCAAGCTCTCCTACTCCCCCAAGCTTTACTGCTCCCCCAAGCTCTCTTACTCCTTTAAGCTCTCTTACTCCCCCAACCTCTCCTACTCGCCCAAACTCTCCTACTCCCCCAAGCACTCCTACTCACCCAAGCTCCCTTACTCCCCCAAGCTCTCTTTCTCCACCAAGCTCTCTTACTCCCCCAAGCTCTCTTACTCCCCAAGCTCTCTAACTCCCCCAAGCCCTCCTACTCTGCCAATTTCTCCTACTCCTCCAAGCTCACTTACTCCCCCAAGCTCTCTTACTCCCCCAAGCTTTCCTACTCGCCCAAGCTCTTCTACTCCCCCAAGCTCCCCTACGCCCCCAAGCTCTCCTACTCCCCAAGCTCTCTTACACCCGCAAGCTCTCTTACTCCGACAAGCTCTCTTACTCCTTCAAGCTCTCTTACTCCCCCAAGCTCTCTTACTCCTCAAGCTCTCTTCCTCCCCCAAGCTCTCCTACTCTGCCAAGTTATCCTACACCCCCAAGCTCCGCGACTCCCCCAAGCTCTCTTACTCCCCCAAGCTCTCATTCGCCCCCTAGCTTTCTTCCTCCCCCAAGTTCTCTTACTCCCCCAAGCTCTCCTACTCGCCCAAGCTCTCCCACTCCCACAAGCTCTACTACTCCCCCAAGCACGCATACTTCCCCAAGCTCTCATACACCCCAAGCTCCCATACGCCCCCAAGTTCTCCAACCCTACCCAGCTCTCCTACTCCCCAAGCTCTCCTACTCCCCCAAGTTCTCCTACTACCCCAAGTTCTCCTACTCCCCCAAGCTCTCCTACTCTCCCAAGCTCTCCGAATCCCCCAAACTCTCCTACTCCCCCAAGCTCTCCTACTCCCCCAAGCTCTCCTACTCCCCCAAGCTCTCCTACTCCCCAAGCTCTCCTACTCCCCCAAGCTCTCCTTCTACCCCAAGTTCTCCTACTCCCCCAAGCTCTCCTACACCCCCACGCTCTCCTACTCCCCCAATCTCTCCTACTCCCCCAAGCTCTCCTACTCCCACAAGCTCTCCTACTCCCCAAAGCTCTCCTACTCTCCCAAGCTTTCCTACGCCCCCAATCTTTCCTACTCCCCAAGCTCTCCTACTCCCCCAAGCTCTCCTACACCCCCACGCTCTCCTACTCCCCCAATCTCTCCTACTCCCCCAAGCTCTCCCACTCCTACAAGCTCTACTACTCCCCCAAGCACGCATACTTCCCCAAGCTCTCATACACCCCAAGCTCTCATACGCCCCCAAGTTCTCCAACCCTCCCAAACTCTCCTACTCTCCCAAGCTCTCCGAATCCCCCAAACTCTCCTACTTCCCCAAGCTCTCCTACTGGCCCAAGCTCTCCCACTCCGACAAGCTCTACTACTCACCCTAGCTCGCCTACTTCCGCTAGCTCTCATACACCCCAAGCTCTCCTACTCTCCCAAGCTCTTCGAATCCCCCAAGCTCTCCTACTCCCCCAGGCTCTCCTACTCCCCCAAGCTCTCCTCCTCCCCTAAGCTCTTCTACTGCCCCAAGTTCTCCTGCTTCCCAAGCTCTCCTACTCTCCCAAGCTCGCCTACTCCCCCAAGCTCTCCTACTCCCCCAAGCTCTCCTAATCCCCCAAGCTCTCCTACTCCCCCAAGATCTCCTACTACCCCAAGCTCTCCTACTCGCCCAAGCTCTCCTACTCCCTCAAGCTATCCTACTCCCCAAATCTCTCCTACTCCCCCAAGCTCTACTGCTCCCCCAAGTTCTCCTACTCCGCCAAGCTCTCCTACTCTCCCAAGCTCACATACTCCCCCAAGCTCTCCTACTCCCCCAAGCTCTCCTAATCCCCCAATCTCTCCTACTCCCCCAAGATCTCCTACTAACCCAAGCTCTCCTACTCCCCCAAGCTCTCCTACTCCCACAAGCTCTCCGACTCCCCAAAAACCCCCCTACTCTCCCAAGCTCTTCTACTCCCCCAAGCTCTCCTACTCCCACAAGCGCTCCTACTCCCCCAAGCTCTCCTACTACCCCAAGCTCTCCCACTCCCCCAAGCTCTCTTACTCCCCCAAGCTCTCTTACACCCCAAGCTCTCTTACTCCACCAAGCTCTCTTACTCCCCCAAGCTCTCTTACTCCCCCAAGCTCGCTAACTCCCTGAATCCCTCCTACTCTGCCAATTTCTCCTACTTCTCCAAGCTCACTTACACCCCCAAGCTCTCTTACTCCCCCAAACTCTCTTACTACCCCATGCTCTCTTACTCCCCCAAGCTCTCTTACTCCCCCAAGCTCTCTTTCTCCACCAAGCTCTCTTACTCCCCCAAGCTCTCTTACTCCCCCTAGCTCTCCTACTCTGCCAAGTTCTCCTTCTCCCTCAGGCTCTCCTACACCTGCAAGCGCTCGTACTCCTCCAAGCTCTCCTATTCCCACAAGCTCACCTGTTCCCCAAGCTCTCCAACTCGCCCATGGTCCCCTACTCCCCCAAGCTCCCCTACTCCCCCAAGCTCTCCTACTCCCCAAGCTCTCTTACACCCGCAAGCTCTCTTACTCCCCCAAGCTCTCTTACTCCCCAAGCTCTCTTACTCTCCCAAGCTCTCCTACTCCGCCAAGTTCTCCTACTCCCCCAAGCTCCGCGACTCCCCCAAAATCTCCTACCCCCCAAGCTCTCCTGCTCCCCCAAGCTCTCCTAATCCCCCAAGCTCTCTTACTCCCCCAAGGTTTCTTCCTCCCCCAAGCTATCTTACTCCCCCAAGCTCTCCTACTCGCCCAAGCTCTCCCACTCTCACAAGCTCTACTACTCCCCCAAGGTCGCCTACTCCCCCAAGCTCTCATACGCCCCAGGCCCTCATACGCCGCCAAGCTCTCCTAACCTCCCAAGCTCTCCTACTCACCCAAGCTCTCCGACTCCCCCAAGCTCTCCAACTGCCCTACGTTCTCCTACTCCGCCAAGCTCTCCTAATCTCCCAAGCTCTCCTACTCCCACAAGCACTCCTACTCCCCCTAGCTCTCCTAATCCCGCAAGCTCTCCTACTCTCCCAAGCTCTCCTACTCCCCCAAGCTCTCCTACTCCCCCAAACTCTCCTATTCCCCCAAGCTCTCCTACTCCCCCAAGATCTCCTACTCCTCCAAGCTCTCCTACTCTCCCAAGCTCTCCTACTCCCCCAAGCTCTCCTACTCCCCCAAGCTCTCCTACTCCCCCAAGCTCTTCTACTCCCCCAAGCGCTCCTACTCCCCCAAGCTCTCCTACTCACCCAAGCTCTCCCACTCCCCCAAGCTCTCTTACTCCCCCAAGCTCTCTTACTCCCCAAGCTCTCTTACTCCCACAAGCTCTCCTACTCTGCCAAGTTCTCCTACTCCCCCAAGCTCCGCGACTCCCCCAAGCTCTCCTACTCCCCCAAACTATCCTAATCCCCCAAGCTCTCCTACTCCCCCAAAATCTCCTACTCCGCCAAGCTCTCCTACTCCCCCAAGCTCTCCTAATTCCCCAAGCTCTCATACGCCCCCAAGCTCTCCTAACCTCCCAAGCTCTCCTACTCCCCCAAGCTCTCCGACTCCCCCAAGCTCTCCAACTGCCCTAAATTCTCCTACTCCGCCAAGATCTCCTAATCTCCCAAGCTCTCCTACTCCCACAAGCTCTCCTACTCCCCCTAGCTCTGCTACTCCCTCAAGCTCTCCTACTCCCCCAAACTCTCCTACTCCCCCAAGCTCTGCTACTCCCCCAAGATGTCCTACTCCCACAAGCTCTCCTACTCCTCCAAGCTCTCCTACTCCCCCAAGCGCTCCTACTGCCCAAAGATCTCCTACACCCCCAAGCTCTCTTACTCCCCTAAGCTCTCTTACTCCCCCAAGCTCTCCTACTCGCCCAAGCTCTCCTACTCCCCCAAGCTCTCCTACTCCCCCAAGCTCTCCTACTCCCACAAGCACCCTTACTCCCCCAAGCTCTCTTACTCCCCCAAGCTCTCTTACTCCCCCAAGCTCTCTTACTCCCCCAAGCTCTCTTTCTCCCCCAAGCTCTCTTACTCCCTCAAGCTCTCTTACTCCCCCAAGCTCTCTAACTCCCCCAAGCTCTCCTACTCTGCCACGTTCTCCTCCTCCCCCAAGCTCTCTTACTCCCCCAAGCTCTCTTTCTCCCCCAAGCTCTCTAACTCCCCCAAGCTCTCCTACTCTGCGAAGTTCCCCTCCTCCAACTAGCTCTCTTACATCCCCAAGCTCTCTTACTCCCCCAAGCTCTCTTACTCCCCCAAGCTCTCTTACTCCCCCAAAATCTCCTACACCCCAAAGCTCTCCTACTCACCCAAGCTCTCCTACTCCCCCATGCTCTCTTTCTCCCCCAAGCTTTCTTCGTCCCCCAAGCTCTCTTACTCCCCTAATCTCTCTTACTCGCCCAAGCTTTCCCACTCCCACAACATCTACTTAACCCCCAAGTTCGCCTACTTCCCCAAGCTCTCATACAGCCCAAGCTCTCTTACTCCCCAAGCTCGCTTACTCCCCCAAGCTCAATTACTCCTCCAAGCTCTCCTACTCTGCCAAATTCACCTACTCCCCCAAGCTCTCCTTCTCCTCCAAGCTCTTCTACTCCCCCAAGCGCTCCTACTGCCCCAAGATCTCCTACTCCCCCAAGCTCTCTTACTCCCCTAATCTATCTTACTCCCCCAAGCTCTTCTACTCGCCCAAGCTCTCCTACTCCCCCAAGCTCTCCTACTCCCCCAAGCTCTCCTACTCCCCCAAGCTCTCCTACTCCACCAAGCTCTCTTACTCCCCCAAGCTCTCTAACTCCCCCAAGCTCTCCTACTCTGCCAGGTTCTCCTCCTCCCCCAAGCTCTCTTACATCCCGAAGCTCTCTTACTCCCCCAAGCTCTCTTACTCCCTCAAGCTCTCTTACTCCCCCAAGCTCTCTTTCTCCCCCAAGATCTCTTACTCCCCCAAGCTCTCCTACTCTGTCAAGTTCTCCTCCTCCACCTATCTCTCTTACATCCCCAAGCTCTCTTACTCCCCCAAGCTCTCTTACTCCCCCAAGCTCTCTTACTCCCCCAAGCTCTCTTTCTCCCCTAAGCTCTCTTACTCCCCGAAGATATCTTCCTCCCCCAAGCTCTCTTACTCCCTCAAGCTCTCTTACTCCCCCAAGCTCTCTTACTTCCCAAGCTCTCTTACTCCCCCAAGCTCTCCTACTCTGCCAAGTTCTCCTAATCCCCCAAGGTCCGCGACTCCCGCAAGCTCTCCTACTACCCCAAGCTCTCCCACTCCCCCAAGCTCTCTTACTCCCCTAAGCGCTCTTACTCCCCCAAGCTCTCTAACTCCCCCAAGCTCTCCTACTCTGCCAAGTTTTCCTCCTCCCCCATGCTCTCTTATTCCCCCAAGCTCTCTTACTCCCCCAAGCTCTCTTACTCCCCCAAGCTCTCCTACTGTGCCAATTTCTCCTACTCTCCCAAGCTCCCCGAATCCCCAAGTTCTCCTACTCCCCCAAGCTCCGCTACTCCCCCAAGCTCTCCTACTCCCCCAAGCTCTTGTATTCCCCCAAGCTCTCTTACTCCGCAAGCTCTCTTACTCCCCCAAGCTCAATTACTCCTCCAAGCTCTCCTACTCTGCCAAATTCTCCTACTCCCCCAATCTCTCCTTCTCCTCCATGCTCTCCTAATCCCCCAAGCGCTCCTACTGCCCCAAGATCTCCTACTCCCCCAAGCTCTCTTACTCCCCTAAGCTCTCTTACTCTCCCAAGCTCTCCTACTCCCCCAAGCTCTCCTACTCCCCCAAGCTCTCTTACTCCCCCAAGCTCTCTTACTCCCCCAAGATCTCTTACTCCCCCAAGCTCTCTAACTCCCCCAAGCTCTCCTACTCTGCCACGTTCTCCTCCTCCCCCAAGCTCTCTTACTCCCCCAAGCTCTCTTACTCCCCCAAGCTCTCTAAATCCCCCAAGCTCTCCTACTCTGCCAAGTTCTCCTCCTCCACCTAGCTCTCTTACATCCCCAAGCTCTCTTACTCCCCCAAGCTCTCTTAATCCCCCAAGCTCTCCTACTCTGCCACGTTCTCCTCCTCCCCCAAGCTCTCTTACTCCCCCAAGCTCTCTTACTCCCCCAAGCTCTCTTTCTCCCCCAAGCTCTCTTACTCCCTCAAGCTCTCTTACTCCCCCAAGCTCTCTTACTCCCCCGAGCTCTCCTACTCTGCCAAGTTCTCCTACTCCCCCAAGGTCCGCGACTCCCCCAAGCTCTCCAACTCTGCCAAGTTCTCCTCCTCCACCTAGCCCTCTTACATCCCAAAGCTCTCTTACTCCCCCAAGCTCTCTTACTCCCCCACGCTCTCTTACTCGCCCAAGCTCTCTTTCTCCCCCAAGCTCTCTTACTCCTCAAGCTCTCTTACTCCCCCAATCTCTCTTACTTCCCAAGCTCTCTTTCTCCCCCAAGCTCTCTTACTCCCTCAAGCTCTCGTATTCCCCCAAGCTCTCTTACTCCCCAAGCTCTCTTACTCCCCCAAGCTCAATTACTCCTCCAAGCTCTCCTATTCTGCCAAATTCTCCTACTCGCCCAATCTCTCCTTCTCCTCCAAGCTCTCCTACTCCCCCAAGCGCTCCTACTGCCCCAAGATCTCCTACTCCCCCAAGCTCTCTTACTCCCCTAAGCTCTCTTACTCCTCCAAGCTCTCCTACTCGCCCAAGCTCTCCTACTCCCACAAGCTCTCCTACTCCCCCAAGCTCTCCTACTCCCCCAAGCTCTCTTACTCCCCCAAGCTCTCTTACTCCCCCAAGCTCTCCTACTCCCCCAAGCTCTCTTACTCCCCCAAGCTCTCTTACTCCCCCAAGCTCTCTTACTCCCCCAAGCTCTCTAACTCCCCCAAGCTCTCTTACTCCCTCCCCCAAGCTCTCTTACTCCCCCAAGATCTCTTACTCCCCCAAGCTCTCTAACTCCCCAAAGCTCTCCTACTCTGCCACGTTTTCCTCCTCCCCCAAGCTCTCTTACTCCCCCAAGCTCTCTTACTCCCCCAAGCTCTCTAACTCCCCCAAGCTCTCCTACTCTGCCAAGTTCTCCTCCTCCACCGAGCTCTCTTACATCCCCAAGCTCTCTTACTCCCCCAAGCTCTCTTAATCGCCCAAGCTATCTTACTCCCCCAAGCTCTCTTTCTCCCCCAAGCTCTCTAACTTCCTCAAGCTCTCTTACTCCCCCAAGCTCTCTTCCTCCCCCGAGCTCTCCTACTCTGCCAATTTCTCCTACTCCCCCAAGGTCCGCGACTCTCCCAAACTCTCCTACTCTGCCAAGTTCTCCTCCTCCACCTAGCTCTCTTACATCCCCAAGCTCTCTTAGTCCCCCAAGGTCTCTTACTCCCCCACGCTCTCTTACTCGCCCAAGCTCTCTTTCTCCCCCAAGCTCTCTTACTCCCTCAAGCTCTCTCACTCCCCCAAGCTCTCTTACTTCCCAAACTCTCTTACTCCCCCAAGCTCTCCTAATCTGCCAAGTTCTCCTACTCCCCCAAGGTCAGCGACTCCCCCAAGCTCTCCTACTACCCAAGCTCTCCCACACCCCAAGCTCTTCTACTCCCCCAAGCTCTCCTACTCCCCCAAGCTCTCGCACTCCCCCAAACTCTATTACTCCCCCAAGCTCTCTTACTCCCCCAAGCTCTCCTACTGTGCCAATTTCTCCTACTCTCCCATGCTCCCCGAATCCCCAATTCTCCTACTCCCCCAAACTCCCCTACTCCCCCAAGCTCTCCTACTCCCCCAAGCTCTCGTGTTCCCCCAAGCTCTCTTACTCCCCAAGCTCTCTTACTCCCCCAAGCTCAATTACTCCTCCAAGCTCTCCTATTCTGCCAAATTCTCCTACTCGCCCAATCTCTCCTTCTCCTCCAAGCTCTCTTACTCCCCCAAGCTCTCTTACTCCCCCAAGCTCTCTTACTCCCCCAAGCTCTCTAACTCCCCCAAGCTCTCCTACTCTGCCAAGTTCTCCTCCTCCCCCAAGCTCTCTTACTCCCCCAAGCTCTCTTACTCCCCCAAGCTCTCTAACTCCCCCAAGCTCTCCTACTCTGCCAAGTTCTCCTCCTCCACCTAGCTCTCTTACATCCCCAAGCTCTCTTACTGCCCCAAGCTCTCTTACTCCCCCACGCTCTCTTACTCCCCCAAGCTCTCTTTCTCCCCCAAGCTCTCTTACTCCCTCAAGCTCTCTTACTCCCCCAAGCTCTCTTACTCTCCCAAGCTCTCCTACTGTGCCAATTTCTCCTACTCTCCCAAGCTCCCCGAATCCCCAAGTTCTCCTACTCCCCCAAGCTCCCCTACTCCCCCAAGCTCTCCTACTATCCCAAGCTCTCGTATTACCCCAAGCTCTCTTACTCCCCAAGTTCTCTTACTCCCCCATGCTCAATTACTCCTCCAAGCTCTCCTACTCTGCCAAGTTCTCCTACTCCCCCAAGATCTCCTACTCCCCCAAGCTCTCTTACTCCCCCAAGCTCTCTTACTCCCGCAAGCTCTCTAACTCCCCCAAGCTCTCCTACTCTGCCAAGTTCTCCTCCTCCCCCAAGCTCTCTTACATCCCCAAGCTCTCTTACTCCCCCAAGCTCTCTTACTCCCCCAAGCTCTCTTACTCCCCCAAGCTCTCTTACTCCCCCAAGCTCTCTTACATCCCCAATTTCTCCTACTCCCCCAAGCTCCAGTACTCCCCCAAGCTCTCCTACTCTCCCAAGCTCTCGTATTCCCCCAAGCTCTCTTACTCCCCAAGTTCTCTTGCTCCCCCAAGCTCAATTACTCCCCCAAGCTCTCCTTCTCTTCCAAGCTCTCCTACTCCCCCAAGCGCTCCTACTTCCCCAAGATCTCTTACTCCCCCAAGCTCTCTTACTCCCCCAAGCTCTCTTACTCGCCCAAGCTCTTTAACTCCCCCAAGCTCTCCTACTCTGCCAAGTTCTCCTCCTCCCCCAAGCTCTCTTACGTCCCTAAGCTCTCTTACTCCCCCAAGCTCTCTTACTCCACCAAGCTCTCTTTCTTCCCCAAGCTCTCCCACTCCCCCAAGGTCTCTTACTCCCCCAAGCTCTCTTACTCCCCCAAGCTCTCTTACTCTCCCAAGCTCTCCTACTGTGCCAATTTCTCCTACTCTCCCAAGCTCCCCGAATCCCCAAGTTCTCCTACTCCCCCAAGCTCCCCTACTGCCACAAGCTCTCCTATTCCCCCAAGCTCTCGTATTCCCCCAAACTCTCTTACTCCCCAAGCTCTCTTACTCCCCCAAGCTCAATTACTCCTCCAAGCTCTCCTACTCTGCAAATTTCTCCTACTCCCCCAAGCTCTCCTTCTCCTCCAAGCTCTCCTACTCCCCCAAGCGCTCCTACTGCCCCAAGATCTCCTACTCCCCCAAGCTCTCTTACTCGCCCAAGCTCTCTTTCTCCCCCAAGCTCTCTTACTCCCTCAAGCTCTCTTACTCCCCCAAGCTCTCTTACTTCCCAAACTCTCTTACTCCCCCAAGCTCTCCTAATCTGCCAAGTTCTCCTACTCCCCCAAGGTCAGCGACTCCCCCAAGCTCTCCTACTACCCAAGCTCTCCCACACCCCAAGCTCTTCTACTCCCCCAAGCTCTCCTACTCCCCCAAGCTCTCCCACTCCCCCAAACTCTATTACTCCCCCAAGCTCTCTTACTCCCCCAAGCTATCTTACTCCCCCAAGCTCTCCTACTGTGCCAATTTCTCCTACTCTCCCAAGCTCCCCGAATCCCCAAGCTCTCCTACTCCCCCAAGCTCTCGTATTCCCCCAAGCTCTCTTACTCCCCAAGCTCTCTTACTCCCCCAAGCTCAATTACTCCTCCAAGCTCTCCTATTCTGCCAAATTCTCCTACTCGCCCAATCTCTCCTTCTCCTCCAAGCTCTCCTACTCCCCCAAGCGCTCCTACTGCCCCAAGATCTCCTACTCCCCCAAGCTCTCTTACTCCCCTAAGCTCTCTTACTCCCCCAAGCTCTCCTACTCGCCCAAGCTCTCCTACTCCCCCAAGCTCTCCTACTCCCCCAAGCTCTCCTACTCCCCCAAGCTCTATTACTCCCCCAAGCTCTCTTACTCCCCAAGCTCTCTTACTCCCCCAAGCTCTCTAACTCCTCCAAGCTCTCCTACTCTGCCAAGTTCTCCTCCTCCACCTAGCTCTCTTACATCCCCAAGCTCTCTTACTCCCCCAAGCTCTCTTACTCCCCCAAGCTCTCTTACTCCCCTAAGCTCTCTTTCTCCCCCAAGCTCTCTTACTCCCTCAAGCTCTCTTACTCCCCCAAGCTCTCTTACTCCCCAAGCTCTCTAACTCCCCCAAGCTCTCCTACTCTGCCAAGTTCTCCTCCTCCCCCAAGCTCTCTCACATTCCCAAGCTCTCTTACTCCCCCAAGCTCTCTTACTCCCCCAAGCTCCCCTACTCCCCCAAGCGCTCCTACTCCCCCAAGCTCTCGTATTCCCCCAAGCTCTCTTACTCCCCAAGCTCTCTTACTCCCCCAAGCCATCCTACTCCCCCAAGCTCTCCTACTCCACCAAGCTCTCTTACTCCCCCAAGCTCTCTTACTCCCCCAAGCTCTCTAACTCCCCCAAGCTCTCCTACTCTGCCAAGTTCTCCTCCTCCCCCAAGCTCTCTTACATCTCCAAGCTCTCTTACTCCTCCAAGCTCTCCTACTGCCCCAAGCTCTCTGACTCCCCCAAGCTATCCTACTCCCCCAAGCCCTCCTACTCCCCCAAGCTCTCCTACTCCCCCAAGCTCTCTTAGTCCCCCAAGCTCTCTTACTCCCCCAAGCTCTCTTACTCCCCGAAGCTCTCTTACTCCCCCAAGCTCTCCTACTCGCCCAAGCTCTCCTATTCCCCCAAGCCCTCCTACTCCCCCAAGCTCTCCTACTCCCCCAAGCTCTCTTACTCCACCAAGCTCTCTTACGCCCCCAAGCTCTCTAACTTCCCCAAGCTCTCCTACTCTGCCAAGTTCTCCTCCTCCCCCAAGCTCTCTTACATTCCCAAGCTCTCTTACTCCCCCAAGCTCACTTACTCCCCCAAGCTCGCTTACTCCCCAAAGCTCTCTTACTCCCCCAACATCTCTTACTCCCCCAAGCTCTCTTACTCTCCCAAGCTCTCCGACTGTGCCAATTTCTCCTACTCTCCCAAGCTCCCCGAATGCCCAAGTTCTCCTACTCCCGCAAGCTCCCCTACTCCCCCAAGCTCTACTACTCCCCCAAGCTCTCGTATTCCCCCAAGCTCTCTTACTCCCCCAAGCTCTCTTACTCCCGCAAGCTCTCTAACTCCCCCAAGCTCTCCTACTCTGCCAAGTTCTCCTCCTCCCCCAAGCTCTCTTACATCCCCAAGCTCTCTTACTCCCCCAAGCTCTCTTACTCCCCCAAGCTCTCTTACTCCCCAAAGCTCTCTTACTCCCCCAAGCTCTCTTACTCTCCCAAGCTATCCGACTGTGCCAATTTCTCCTGCTCTGCCAAGCTCCCCGAATCCCCAAGTTCTCCTACTCCCCCAAGCTCCACTACTCCCCCAAGCTCTCCTACTCTCCCAAGCTCTCGTATTCCCCCAATCTCTCTTACTCCCCAAGTTGTCTTACTCCCCCAAGCTCAATTACTCCCCCAAGCTCTCCTTCTCTTCCAAGCTCTCCTACTCCCCCAAGCGCTCCTACTGCCCCAAGATCTCTTACTCCCCCAAGCTCTCTTACTCCCCCAAGCTCTCTTACTCGCCCAAGCTCTCTTACTCGCCCAAGCTCTCTTTCTCCCCCAAGCTCTCCCACTCCCCCAAGGTCTTTTACTCCCCCAAGCTCTCTTACTCCCCCAAGCTCTCTTACTCCCCAAGTTGTCTTACTCCCCCAAGCTCAATTACTCCCCCAAGCTCTCCTTCTCTTCCAAGCTCTCCTACTCCCCCAAGCGCTCCTACTGCCCCAAGATATCTTACTCCCCCAAGCTCTCCCACTCCCCCAAGGTCTCTTACTCCCCCAAGCTCTCTTACTCCCCCAAGCTCTCTTACTCTCCCAAGCTCTCCTACTGTGCCAATTTCTCCTACTCTCCCAAGCTCCCCGAATCCCCAAGGTCTCCTACTCCCCCAAGCTCCCCTACTCCCACAAGCTCTCCTATTCCCCCAAGCTCTCGTATTCCCCCAAACTCTCCTACTCCCCAAGCTCTCTTACTCCCCCAAGCTCAATTACTCCTCCAAGCTCTCCTACTCTGCCAATTTCTCCTACTCCCCCAAGCTCTCCTTCTCCTCCAAGCTCTCCTACTCCCCCAAGCGCTCCTACTGCCCCAAGATCTCCTACTCCCCCAAGCTCTCTTACTCGCCCAAGCTCACTTTCTCCCCCAAGCTCTCTTACTCCCTCAAGCTCACTTACTCCCCCAAGCTCTCTTACTTCCCAAACTCTCTTACTCCCCCAAGCTCTCCTAATCTGCCAAGTTCTCCTACTCCCCCAAGGTCAGCGACTCCCCCAAGCTCTCCTACTACCCAAGCTCTCCCACACCCCAAGCTCTTCTACTCCCCCAAGCTCTCCTACTCCCCCAAGCTCTCCCACTCCCCCAAACTCTATTACTCCCCCAAGCTCTCTTACTCCCCCAAGCTCTCTTACTCCCCCAAGCTCTCCTACTGTGCCAATTTCTCCTACTCTCCCAAGCTCCCCGAATCCCCAAGTTCTCCTACTCCCCCAAACTCCCCTACTCCCCCAAGCTCTCCTACTCCCCCAAGCTCTCGTATTCCCCCAAGCTCTCTTACTCCCCAAGCTCTCTTACTCCCCCAAGCTCAATTACTCCTCCAAGCTCTCCTATTCTGCCAAATTCTCCTACTCGCCCAATCTCTCCTTCTCCTCCAAGCTCTCCTACTCCCCCAAGCGCTCCTACTGCCCCAAGATCTCCTACTCCCCCAAGCTCTCTTACTCCCCTAAGCTCTCTTACTCCCCCAAGCTCTCCTACTCGCCAAAGCTCTCCTACTCCCCCAAGCTCTCCTACTCCCCCAAGCTCTCCTACTCCCCCAAGCTCTCTTACTCCCCCAAGCTCTCTTACTCCCCCAAGCTCTCTTACTCCCCCAAGCTCTCTAACTCCCCCAAGCTCTCCTACTCTGCCATGTTCTCCTCCTCCCCCAAGCTCTCTTACTCCCCCAAGCTCTCTTACTCCCCCAAGCTCTCTAACCCCCCCAAGCTCTCCTACTCTGCCAAGTTCTCCTGCTCCACCTAGCTCTCTTACATCCCCAAGCTCTCTTACTCCCCCAAGCTCTCTTACACCCCCAAGCTCTCTTACTCCCCCAAGCTCTCTTTCTCCCCCAAGCTCTCTTACTCCCTCAAGCTCTCTTACTCCCCCAAGCTCTCTTACTCTCCCAAGCTCTCCTACTGTGACAATTTCTCCTACTCTCCCAAGCTCCCCGAATCCCCAAGTTCTCCTACTCCCCCAAGCTCCACTACTCCCCCAAGCTCTCCTACTATCCCAAGCTCTCGTATTCCCCCAAGCTCTCTTACTCCCCAAGTTCTCTTACTCCCCCATGCTCAATTACTCCTCCAAGCTCTCCTACTCTGCCAAGTTCTCCTACTCCCCCAAGCTCTCCTTCTCCTCCAAGCTCACTTACTCCCGCAAGCTCTCTAACTCCCCCAAGCTCTCCTACTCTGCCAAATTCTCCTCCTCCCCCAAGCTCTCTTACATCCCCAAGCTCTCTTACTCCCCCAAGCTCTCTTACTCCCCCAAGCTCTCTTACTCCCCAAAGCTCTCTTACTCCCCCAAGCTCTCTTACTCTCCCAAGCTCTCCGACTGTGCCAATTTCTCCTGCTCTCCCAAGCTCCCCGATTCCCCAAGCTCTCCTACTCTCCCAAGCTCTCGTATTCCCCCAAGCTCTCTTACTCCCCAAGTTCTCTTACTCCCCCAAGCTCAATTACTCCCCCAAGCTCTCCTTCTCTTCCAAGCTCTCCTACTCCCCCAAGCGCTCCTACTGCCCCAAGATCTCTTACTCCCTCAAGCTCTCTTACTCCCCCAAGCTCTCTTACTCGCCCAAGCTCTCTAACTCCCCCAAGCTCTCCTACTCTGCCAAGTTCTCCTCCTCCCCCAAGCTCTCTTACGTCCCTAAGATCGCTTACTCCACCAAGCTCTCTTACTCCCCCAAGCTCTCTTTCTCCCCCAAGCTCTCCCACTCCCCCAAGGTCTCTTACTCCCCCAAGCTCTCTTACTCCCCCAAGCTCTCTTACTCTCCCAAGCTCTCCTACTGTGCCAATTTCTCCTACTCTCCCAAGCTCCCCGAATCCCCAAGTTCTCCTACTCCCCCAAGCTCCCCTCCTCCCACAAGCTCTCCTATTCCCCCAAGCTCTCGTATTCCCCCAAACTCTCTTACTCCCCAAGCTCTCCTACTCCCCCAAGCTCTCCTTCTCCTCCAAGCTCTCCTACTCCCCCAAGCGCTCCTACTGCCCCAAGATCTCCTACTCCCCCAAGCTCTCTTACTCCACCAAGCTCTCTTACTCCCCCAAGCTCTCTAACTCCCCCAAGCTCTCCTACTCTGCCAAGTTCTCCTCTTCCCCCAAGCTCTCTTACATTCCCAAGCTCTCTTACTCCCCCAAGCTCTCTTACTCCCCCAAGCTCCCCTACTCGCCCAAGCGCTCCTACTCCCCCAAGCTCTCGTATTCCCCCAAGCTCTCTTACACCCCATGCTCTCTTACTCCCTCAAGCTCTCTTACTCCCCCAAGCTCTCTTACTTCCCAAGCTCTCTTACTCCCCCAAGCTCTCCTACTCTGCCAAGTTCTCCTACTCCCCCAAGGTCCGCGACTCCCCCAAGCTCTACTACTACCCCAAGCTCTCCCACTCCCCCAAGGTCTCTTACTCCCCCAAGCTCTCTTACTCGCCCAAGCTCTATTACTCTCCCAAGCTCCCCTACTGTGCCAATTTATCCTACTCTCCCAAGCTCCCCGAATCCCCAAGTTCTCCTACTCCCCCAAGCTCCCCTACTCCCCCAAGGTCTCCTACTCCCCCAAGCTCTCGTATTCCCCCAAGCTCTCTTACTCCCCAAGCTCTCTTACTCCCCCAAGCCATCCTACTCCTCCAAGCTCTCCTACTCCCCCAAGCTCTCTTACTCCCCCAAGCTCTCTTACTCCGCCAAGCTCTCTAACTCCCCCAAGCTCTCCTACTCTGCCAAGTTCTCCTCCTCCCCCAAGCTCTCTTACATCTCCAAGCTCTCTTACTCCTCCAAGCCCTCCTACTGCCCCAAGCTCTCTGACTCCCCCAAGCTATCCTACTCCCCCAAGCCCTCCTACTCCCCCAAGCTCTCCTACTCCCCCAAGCTCTCTTAGTCCCCCAAGCTCTCTTACTCCCCCAAGCTCTCTTACTCCCCTAAGCTCTCTTACTCCCCCAAGCTCTCCTACTCGTCCAAGCTCTCCTATTCCCCCAAGCTCTCCTACTCCCCCAAGCTCTCCTACTCCCCCAAGCTCTCTTACTCCACCAAGCTCTCTTACGCCCCCAAGCTCTCTAACTCCCCCAAGCTCTCCTACTCTGCCAAGTTCTCCTCCTCCCCCAAGCTCTCTTACATTCCCAAGCTCTCTTACTCCCCCAAGCTCTCTTACTCCCCCAAGCTCGCTTACTCCCCAAAGCTCTCTTACTCCCCCAACATCTCTTACTCCCCCAAGCTCTCCGACTGTGCCAATTTCTCCTACTCTCCCTAGCTCCCCGAATCCCCAAGTTCTCCTACTCCCGCAAGCTCCCCTAATCCCCCAAGCTCTCCTACTCCCCCAAGCTCTCGTATTCCCCCAAGCTCTCTTACACCCCAAGCTCTCTTACTCCCCCAAGCTCTCTTTCTCCCCCAATTTCTCTTACTCCCTCAAGCTCTCTTACTCCCCCAAGCTCTCTTACTCCCGCAAGCTCTCTAACTCCCCCAAGCTCTCCTACTCTGCCAAGTTCTCCTCCTCCCCCAAGCTCTCTTACATCCCCAAGCTCTCTTACTCCCCCAAGCTCTCTTACTCCCCCAAGCTCTCTTACTCCCCCAACATCTCTTACTCCCCCAAGCTCTCCGACTGTGCCAATTTCTCCTGCTCTCCCAAGCTCCCCGAATCCCCAAGTTCTCCTACTCCCCCAAGCTCCACTACTCCCCCAAGCTCTCCTACTCTCCCAAGCTCTCGTATTCCCCCAAGCTCTCTTACTCCCCAAGTTGTCTTACTCCCCCAAGCTCAATTACTCCCCCAAGCTCTCCTTCTCTTCCAAGCTCTCCTACTCCCCCAAGCGCTCCTACTGCGCCAAGATCTCTTACTCCCCCAAGCTCTCTTACTCCCCCAAGCTCTCTTACTCGCCCAAGCTCTCTAACTCCCCCAAGCTCTCCTACTCTGCCAAGTTCTCCTCCTCCCCCAAGCTCTCTTACGTCCCTAAGCTCTCTTACTCCCCCAAGCTCTCTTACTCCCCCAAGCTCTCTTTCTCCCCCAAGCTCTCCCACTCCCCCAAGGTCTCTTACTCCCCCAAGCTCTCTTACTCCCCCAAGCTCTCTTACTCTCCCAAGCTCTCCTACTGTGCCAATTTCTCCTACTCTCCCAAGCTCCCCGAATCACCAAGGTCTCCTACTCCCCCAAGCTCCCCTACTCCCACAAGCTCTCGTATTCCCCCAAGCTCTCGTATTCCCCCAAACTCTCCTACTCCCCAAGCTCTCTTACTCCCCCAAGCTCAATTACTCCTCCAAGCTCTCCTATTCTGCCAAATTCTCCTACTCGCCCAAACTCTCCTTCTCCTCCAAGCTCTCCTACTCCCCCAAGCGCTCCTACTGCCCCAAGATCTCCTACTCCCCCAAGCTCTCTTACTCCCCTAAGCTCTCTTACTCCCCCAAGCTCTCCTACTCGCCCAAGCTCTCCTACTCTGCCAAGTTCTCCTCCTCCCCCAAGCTCTCTTACGTCCCTAAGCTCTCTTACTCCCCCAAGCTCTCTTACTCCCCCAAGCTCTCCTAATCTGCCAAGTTCTCCTACTCCCCCAAGGTCAGCGACTCCCCCAAGCTCTCCTACTACCCAAGCTCTCCCACACCCCAAGCTCTTCTACTCCCCCAAGCTCTCCTACTCCCCCAAGCTCTCCCACTCCCCCAAACTCTATGACTCCCCCAAGCTCTCTTACTCCCCCAAGCTCTCTTACTCCCCCAAGCTCTCCTACTGTGCCAAGTTCTCCTACTCTCCAAAGCTCCCCGAATCCCCAAGTTCTCCTACTCCCCCAAACTCCCCTACTCCCCCAAGCTCTCCTACTCCCCCAAGCTCTCGTATTCCCCCAAGCTCTCTTACTCCCCAAGCTCTCTTACTCCCCCAAGCTCAATTACTCCTCGAAGCTCTCCTATTCTGCCAAATTCTCCTACTCGCCCAATCTCTCCTTCTCCTCCAAGCTCGCCTACTCCCCCAAGCGCTCCTACTGCCCCAAGATCTCCTACTCCCCCAAGCTCTCTTACTCCCCCAAGCTCTCTTTCTCCCCCAAGCTCTCTTACTCCCCAAAGCTCTTTTACTCCCCCAAGCTCTCTTACTCTCCCAAGCTCTCCGACTGTGCCAATTTCTCCTGCTCTGCCAAGCTCCCAGAATCCCCAAGTTCTCCTACTCCTCAAGCTCCACTACTCCCCCAAGCTCTCCTACTCTCCCAAGCTCTCGTATTCCCCCAAGCTCTCTTACTCCCCAAGTTGTCTTACTCCCCAAGCTCAATTACTCCCCCAAGCTCTCCTTCTCTTCCAAGCTCTCCTACTCCCCCAAGCGCTCCTACTGCCCCAAGATCTCTTACTCCCCCAAGCTCTCTTACTCCCCCAAGCTCTCTTACTCGCCCAAGCTCTCTAACTCCCCCAAGCTCTCCTACTCTGCCAAGTTCTCCTCCTCCCCCAAGCTCTCTTACGTCCCTAAGCTCTCTTACTCCCCCAAGCTCTCTTACTCCACCAAGCTCTCTTTCTCCCCCAAGCTCTCCCACTCCCCCAAGGTCTCTTACACCCCCAAGCTCTCTTACTCCCCCAAGCTCTCTTACTCTCCAAAGCTCTCCTACTGTGCCAATTTCTAATACTCTCCCAAGCTCCCCGAATCCCCAAGGTCTCCTACTCCCCCAAGCTCCCCTACTCCCACAAGCTCTCCTATTCCCCCAAGCTCTCGTATTCCACCAAACTCCCCTACTCCCCAAGCTCTGTTACTCCCCCAAGCTCAATTACTCCTCCAAGCTCTCCTACTCTGCCAATTTCTCCTACTCCCCCAAGCTCTCCTTCTCCTCCAAGCTCTCCTACTCCCCCAAGCGCTCCTACTGCCCCAAGATCTCCTACTCCCCCAAGCACTCTTACTCGCCCAAGCTCTCTTTCTCCCCCAAGCTCTCTTACTCCCTCAAGCTCTCTTACTCCCCCAAGCTCTCTTACTTCCCAAACTCTCGTACTCCCCCAAGCTCTCCTAATCTGCCAAGTTCTCCTACTCCCCCAAGGTCAGCGACTCCCCCAAGCTCTCCTACTACCCAAGCTCTCCCACACCCCAAGCTCTTCTACTCCCCCAAGCTCTCCTACTCCCCCAAGCTCTCCCACTCCCCCAAACTCTATTACTCCCCCAAGCTCTCTTACTCCCCCAAGCTCTCTTACTCCCCCAAGCTCTCCTACTGTGCCAATTTCTCCTACTCTCCCAAGCTCCCCGAATCCCCAAGTTCTCCTACTCCCCCAAACTCCCCTACTCCCTCAAGCTCTCCTACTCCCCCAAGCTCTCGTATTCCCCCAAGCTCTCTTACTCCCCAAGCTCTCTTACTCCCCCAAGCTCAATTACTCCTCCAAGCTCTCCTATTCTGCCAAATTCTCCTACTCGCCCAATCTCTCCTTCTCCTCCAAGCTCTCCTACTCCCCCAAGCGCTCCTACTGCCCCAAGATCTCCTACTCCCCCAAGCTCTCTTACTCCCCTAAGCTCTCTTACTCCCCCAAGCTCTCCTACTCGCCCAAGCTCTCCTACTCCCCCAAGCTCTTCTACTCCCCCAAGCTCTCCTACTCCCTCAAGCTCTCTTACTCTCCCAAGCTCTCTTACTCCCCCAAGCTCTCTTACTCCCCCAAGCTCTCTAACTCCCCCAAGCTCTCCTAATCTGCCATGTTCTCCTCCTACCCGAAGCTCTCTTACTCCCCCAAGCTCTCTTACTCCCCCAAGCTCTCTAACTCGCCCAAGCTCTCCTACTCTGCCAAGTTCTCCTCCTCCACCTAGCTCTCTTACATCCCCAAGCTCTCTTACTCCCACAAGCTCTCTTACTCCCCCAAGCTCTCTTTCTCCCCCAAGCTCTCTTACTCCCTCAAGCTCTCTTACTCCCCCAAGCTCTCTTACTCTCCCAAGCTCTCCTACTGTGCCAATTTCTCCTACTCTCCCAAGCTCCCCGAATCCCCAAGTTCTCCTACTCCCCCAAGGTCCCCTACTCCCCCAAGCTCTCCTACTATCCCAAGCTCTCGTATTCCCCCAAGCTCTCTTCCTCCCCAAGTTCTCTTACTCCCCCATGCTCAATTACTCCTCCAAGCTCTCCTACTCCCCCAAGCCCTCCTCCTCCCCCAAGCTCTCTTACATCCCCAAGCTCTCTTACTCCCCCAAGCTCTCTTACTCCCGCAAGCTCTCTTACTCCCCAAAGCTATCTTACTCCCCCAAGCTCTCTTACTCTCCCAAGCTCTCCGACTGTGCCAATTTCTCCTGCTCTCCCAAGCTCCCCGAATCCCCAAGTTCTCCTACTCCCCCAAGCTCCCCTACTCCCCCAAGCTCTCCTACTCTCCCAAGCTCTCGTATTCCCCCAAGCAATCTTACTCCCCAAGTTCTCTTACTCTCCCAAGCTCAATTACTCCCCCAAGCTCTCCTTCTCTTCCAAGCTCTCCTACTCCCCCAAGCGCTCCTACTGCCCCAAGATCTCTTACTCCCCCAAGCTCTCTTACTCCCCCAAGCTCTCTTTCTCCCCCAAGCTCTCCCACTCCCCCAAGGTCTCTTACTCCCTCAAGCTCTCTTACTCCCCCAAGCTCTCTTACTCTCCCAAGCTCTCCTACTGTGCCAATTTCTCCTACTCACCCAAGCTCCCCGAATACCCAACTTCTCCTACTCCCCCAAGCTCCCCTACTCCCACAAGCTCTCCCACTCCCCCAAGGTCTCTTACACCCCCAAGCTCTCTTACTCCCCCAAGCTCTCTTACTCCCCCAAGCTCTCCTACTGTGCCAATTTCTAATACTCTCCCAAGCTCCCCGAATCCCCAAGGTCTCCTTCTCCCCCAAGCTCCCCTACTCCCACAAGCTCTCCTATTCCCCCAAGCTCTCGTATTCCACCAAACTCCCCTACTACCCAATCTCTCTTACTCCCCCAAGCTCAATTACTCCTCCAAGCTCTCCTACTCTGCCAATTTCTCCTACTCCCCCAAGCTCTCCTTCTCCTCCAAGCTCTCCTACTCCCCCAAGCGCTCCTACTGCCCCAAGATCTCCTACTCCCCCAAGCACTCTTACTCGCCCAAGCTCTCTTTCTCCCCCAAGCTCTCTTACTCCCTCAAGCTCTCTTACTCCCCCAAGCTCTCTTACTTCCCAAACTCTCGTACTCCCCCAAGCTCTCCTAATCTGCCAAGTTCTCCTACTCCCCCAAGGTCAGCGACTCCCCCAAGCTCTCCTACTACCCAAGCTCTCCCACACCCCAAGCTCTTCTACTCCCCCAAGCTCTCCTACTCCCCCAAGCTCTCCCACTCCCCCAAACTCTATTACTCCCCCAAGCTCTCTTACTCCCCCAAGCTCTCTTACTCCCCCAAGCTCTCCTACTGTGCCAATTTCTCCTACTCTCCCAAGCTCCCCGAATCCCCAAGTTCTCCTACTCCCCCAAACTCCCCTACTCCCCCAAGCTCTCCTACTCCCCCAAGCTCTCGTATTCCCCCAAGCTCTCTTACTCCCCAAGCTCTCTTACTCCCCCAAGCTCAATTACTCCTCCAAGCTCTCCTATTCTGCCAAATTCTCCTACTCGCCCAATCTCTCCTTCTCCTCCAAGCTCTCCTACTCCCCCAAGAGCTCCTACTGCCCCAAGATCTCCTACTCCCCCAAGCTCTCTTACTCCCCTAAGCTCTCTTACTCCCCCAAGCTCTCCTACTCGCCCAAGCTCTCCTACTCCCCCAAGCTCTCCTACTCCCCCAAGCTCTCCTACTCCCCCAAGCTCTCTTACTCCCCCAAGCTCTCTTACTCCCCCAAGCTCTCTTACTCCCCCAAGCTCTCTAACTCCCCCAAGCTCTCCTAATCTGCCATGTTCTCCTCCTACCCGAAGCTCTCTTACTCCCCCAAGCTCTCTTACTCCCCCAAGCTCTCTAACTCGCCCAAGCTCTCCTACTCTGCCAAGTTCTCCTCCTCCACCTAGCTCTCTTACATCCCCAAGCTCTCTTACTCCCCCAAGCTCTCTTACTCCCCCAAGCTCTCCTACTCGCCCAAGCTCTCCTATTCCCCCAAGCCCTCCTACTCCCCCAATCTCTCTTACTCCCCCAAGCTCGCTTACTCCCCAAAGCTCTCTTACTCCCCCAACATCTCTTACTCCCCCAAGCTCTCTTACTCTCCCAAGCTCTCCGACTGTGCCAATTTCTCCTACTCTCCCAAGCTCCCCGAATCCCCAAGTTCTCCTACTCCCGCAAGCTCCCCTACTCCCCCAAGCTCTCCTACTCCCCCAAGCTCTCGTATTCCCCCAAGCTCTCTTACACCCCAAGCTCTCTTACTCCCCCAAGCTCTCTTTCTCCCCCAAGTTCTCTTACTCCCTCAAGCTCTCTTACTCCCCCAAGCTCTCTTACTTCCCAAGCTTTCTTACTCCCCCAAGCTCTCCTACTCTGCCAAGTTCTCCTACTTCCCCAAGGTCCGCGACTCCCCCAAGCTCTCCTACTACCCAAGCTCTCCCACTCCCCCAAGGTCTCTTACTCCCCCAAGCTCTCTTACTCCCCCAAGCTCTCTTACTCTCCCAAGCTCTCCTACTGTGCCAATTTCTCCTACTCTCCCAAGCTCCCCGAATCCCCAAGTTCTCCTACTCCCCCAAGCTCCCCTACTCCCCCAAGGTCTCCTACTCCCCTAAGCTCTCCTACTCCCCCAAGCTCTCTTACTCCCCCAAGCTCTCTTACTCCCCCAAGCTCTCTAACTCCCCCAAGCTCTCCTACTCTGCCAAGTTCTCCTCCTCCCCCAAGCTCTCTTACATCTCCAAGCTCTCTTACTCCTCCAAGCTCTCCTACTGCCCCAAGCTCTCTGACTCCCCCAAGCTATCCTACTCCCCCAAGCCCTCCTACTCCCCCAAGCTCTCCTACTCCCCCAAGCTCTCTTACTCCCCCAAGCTCTCTTACTCCCCAAAGCTCTCTTACTCCCCCAAGCTCTCTTTCTCCACCAAGCTCTCTTACTCCCCCAAGCTCTCTTACTCCCCCAAGCTCTCCTACTCTGCCAAGTTCTCCTTCTCCCTCAAGCTCTCCTACACCCGCAAGCGCTCGTACTCCCACAAGCTCTCCATTCCCACAAGCTCACCTGTTCCCCAAGCTCTCCTACTCCCCCAAGTTATCTTACTCCCCCACGCTCAATTCTCCCCCAAGCTCTCTTCGTCCCTCCAGCACTCCGACTCGCCCAAGGTCTCCTACTCCCCCAAGCTCCCCTACTCCCCAAGCTCTCCTACTCCCCAAGCTCTCTTACACCGCATGCTCTCTTACTCCCCCAAGCTCTCTTACTCCCTCAAGCTCTCTTACTCCCCCAAGCTCTCTTACTTCCCAAGCTCTCTTACTCCCCCAAGCTCTCCTACTCTGCCAAGTTCTCCTTCTCCCCCAAGGTCCGCGACTCCCCCAAGCTCTCCTACTACCCAAAATCTCCTACACCCCAAAGCTCTCCTACTCACCCAAGCTCTCCTACTCCCCCAAGCTCTCTTTCTCCCCCAAGCTTTCTTCGTCCCCCAAGCTCTCTTACTCCCCTAATCTCTCTTACTCGCCCAAGCTTTCCCACTCCCACAAGATCTACTTAACCCCCAAGCTCGCCTACTTCCCCAAGCTCTCATACAGCCCAAGCTCTCTTACTCCCCAAGCTCTCTTACTCCCCCAAGCTCAATTACTCCTCCAAGCTCTCCTACTCTGCCAAATTCTCCTACTCCCCCAAGCTCTCCTTCTCCTCCAAGCTCTCCTACTCCCCCAAGCGCTCCTACTGCCCCAAGATCTCCTACTCCCCCAAGCTCTCTTACTCCCCTAATCTATCTTACTCCCCCAAGCTCTTCTACTCGCCCAAGCTCTCCTACTCCCCCAAGCTCTCCTACTCCCCAAAGCTCTCCTACTCCCCCAAGATCTCCTACTCCCCCAAGCTCTCCTACTCCCCCAAGCTCTCCTAATCTGCCATGTTCTCCTCCTCCCCGAAGCTCTCTTACTCCCCCAAGCTCTCTTACTCCCCCAAGCTCTCTAACTCGCCCAAGCTCTCCTACTCTGCCAAGTTCTCCTCCTCCACCTAGCTCTCTTACATCCCCAAGCTCTCTTACTCCCCCAAGCTCTCTTACTCCCCCAAGCTCTCTTACTCCCCCAAGCTCTCTTTCTCCCCCAAGCTCTCTTACTCCCTCAAGCTCTCTTACTCCCCCAAGCTCTCTTACTCTCCCAAGCTCTCCTACTGTGCCAATTTCTCCTACTCTCCCAAGCTCCCCGAATCCCCAAGTTCTCCTACTCCCCCAAGGTCCCCTACTCCCCCAAGCTCTCCTACTATCCCAAGCTCTCGTATTCCCCCAAGCTCTCTTCCTCCCCAAGTTCTCTTACTCCCCCATGCTCAATTACTCCTCCAAGCTCTCCTGCTCCCCCAAGCCCTCCTCCTCCCCCAAGCTCTCTTACATCCCCAAGCTCTCTTACTCCCCCAAGCTCTCTTACTCCCGCAAGCTCTCTTACTCCCCAAAGCTATCTTACTCCCCCAAGCTCTCTTACTCTCCCAAGCTCTCCGACTGTGCCAATTTCTCCTGCTCTCCCAAGCTCCCCGAATCCCCAAGTTCTCCTACTCCCCCAAGCTCCCCTACTCCCCCAAGCTCTCCTACTCTCCCAAGCTCTCGTATTCCCCCAAGCAATCTTACTCCCCAAGTTCTCTTACTCTCCCAAGCTCAATTACTCCCCCAAGCTCTCCTTCTCTTCCAAGCTCTCCTACTCCCCCAAGCGCTCCTACTGCCCCAAGATCTCTTACTCCCCCAAGCTCTCTTTCTCCCCCAAGCTCTCCCACTCCCCCAAGGTCTCTTACTCCCTCAAGCTCTCTTACTCCCCCAAGCTCTCTTACTCTCCCAAGCTCTCCTACTGTGCCAATTTCTCCTACTCACCCAAGCTCCCCGAATACCCAACTTCTCCTACTCCCCCAAGCTCCCCTACTCCCACAAGCTCTCCTATTCCCCCAAGCTCTCGTATTCCCCCAAACTCTCTTACTCCCCAAGCTCTCTTACTCCCCCAAGCTCAATTACTCCTCCAAGCTCTCCTACTCTGCCAATTTCTCCTACTCCCCCAAGCTCTCCTTCTCCTCCAAGCTCTGATACTCCCCCAAGCGCTCCTACTGCCCCAAGACCTCCTACTCCCCCAAGCTCTCTTACTCCACCAAGCTGTCTTACTCCCCCAAGCTCTCTAACTCCCCCAAGCTCTCCTACTCTGCCAAGTTCTCCTCCTCCCCCAAGCTCTCTCACATTCCCAAGCTCTCTTACTCCCCCAAGCTCTCTTACTCCCCCAAGCTCCCCTACTTCTCCAAGCGCTCCTACTCCCCCAAGCTCTCGTATTCCCCCAAGCTCTCTTACACCCCAAGCTCTCTTGCTCCCTCAAGCTCTCTTACTCCCCAAGCTCTCTTACTTCCCAAGCTCTCTTACTCCCCCAAGCTCTCCTACTCTGCCAAGTTCTCCTACTCCCCCAAGGTCCGCGACTCCCCCAAGCTCTCCTACTACCCCAAGCTCTCCCACTCCCCCAAGGTCTCTTACTCCCCCAAGCTCTCTTACTCACCCAAGCTCTATTACTCTCCCAAGCTCCCCTACTGTGCCAATTTATCCTACTCTCCCAAGCTCCCCGAATCCCCAAGTTCTCCTACTCCCCCAAGCTCCCCTACTACCCAAGGTCTCCTACTCCCCCAAGCTCTCGTATTCCCCCAAGCTCTCTTACTCCCCAAGCTCTCTTACTCCCCCAAGCCATCCTACTCCCCCAAGCTCTCCTACTCCCCCAAGCTCTCTTACTCCCCCAAGCTCTCTTACTCCCCCAAGCTCTCTAACTCCCCCAAGCTCTCCTACTCTGCCAAGTTCTCCTCCTCCCCCAAGCTCTCTTACATCTCCAAGCTCTCTTACTCCTCCAAGCTCTCCTACTGCCCCAAGCTCTCTGACTCCCCCAAGCTATCCTACTCCCCCAAGCCCTCCTACTCCCCCAAGCTCTCCTACTCCCCCAAGCTCTCTTAGTCCCCCAAGCTCTCTTACTCCCCCAAGCTCTCTTACTCCCCTAAGCTCTCTTACTCCCCCAAGCTCTCCTACTCGCCCAAGCTCTCCTGTTCCCCCAAGCCCTCCTACTCCCCCAAGCTCTCCTACTCCCCCAAGCACTCTTACTCCACCAAGCTCTCTTACGCCCCCAAGCTCTCTAACTCCCCCAAGCTCTCCTACTCTGCCAAGTTCTCCTCCTCCCCCAAGCTCTCTTACATTCCCAAGCTCTCTTACTCCCCCAAGCTCTCTTACTCCCCCAAGCTCGCTTACTCCCCAAAGCTCTCTTACTCCCCCAACATCTCTTACTCCCCCAAGCTCTCTTACTCTCCCAAGCTCTCCGACTGTGCCAATTTCTCCTACTCTGCCAAGCTCCCCGAATCCCCAAGTTCTCCTACTCCCGCAAGCTCCCCTACTCCCCCAAGCTCTCCTACTCCCCCAAGCTCTCGTATTCCCCCAAGCGCTCTTACTCCCCAAGCTCTCTAACTCCCCCAAGCTCTCCTACTCTGCCAAGTTCTCCTCCTCCCCCATGCTCTCTTACTCCCCCAAGCTCTCTTACTCCCCCAAGCTCTCTTCCTCCCCCAAGCTCTCTTACTCCCCCAAGCTCTCCTACTGTGCCAATTTCTCCTACTCTCCCAAGCTCTCCTACTCCCCCAAGATCTCCTACTCCCCCAAGCTCTCCTACTCCCCCAAGCTCTCCTACTCCCCCAAGCTCTCTTACTCCCCCAAGCTCTCTAACTCCCCCAAGCTCTCCTACTCTGCCAAGTTCTCCTCCTCCCCCAAGCTCTCTTACATTCCCAAGCTCTCTTACTCCCCCAAGCTCTCTTACTCCCCCAAGCTCGCTTACTCCCCAAAGCTCTCTTACTCCCCCAACATCTCTTACTCCCCCAAGCTCTCTTACTCTCCCAAGCTCTCCGACTGTGCCAATTTCTCCTACTCTCCCAAGCTCCCCGAATCCCCAAGTTCTCCTACTCCCGCAAGCTCCCCTACTCCCCCAAGCTCTCCTACTCCCCCAAGCTCTCGTATTCCCCCAAGCTCTCTTACACCCCAAGCTCTCTTACTCCCCCAAGCTCTCTTTCTCCCCCAAGTTCTCTTACTCCCTCAAGCTCTCTTACTCCCCCAAGCTCTCTTACTCCCCCAAGCTCTCTTACTCCCCCAAGCTCTCTTACATCCCCAATTTCTCCTACTCCCCCAAGCTCCAGTACTCCCCCAAGCTCTCCTACTCTCCCAAGCTCTCGTATTCCCCCAAGCTCTCTTACTCCCCAAGTTCTCTTGCTCCCCCAAGCTCAATTACTCCCCCAAGCTCTCCTTCTCTTCCAAGCTCTGCTACTCCCCCAAGCGCTCCTACTGCCCCAAGATCTCTTACTCCCCCAAGCTCTCTTACTCCCCAAGCTCTCTTACTCCCCCAAGCTCTCTTACTCCCCCAAGCTCTCTAACTCCCCCAAGCTCTCCTACTCTGCCAAGTTCTCCTCCTCCCCCAAGCTCTCTTACATCTCCAAGCTCTCTTACTCCTCCAAGCTCTCCTACTGCCCCAAGCTCTCTAACTCCCCCAAGCTATCCTACTCCCCCAAGCTCTCTTACTCCCCAAAGCTCTCTTACTCCCCCAAGCTCTCTTTCTCCACCAAGCTCTCTTACTCCCCCAAGCTCTCTTACTCCCCCAAGCTCTCCTACTCTGCCAAGTTCTCCTTCTCCCTCAAGCTCTCCTACACCCGCAAGCGCTCGTACTCCCACAAGCTCTCCATTCCCACAAGCTCACCTGTTCCCCAAGCTCTCCTACTCCCCCAAGTTATCTTACTCCCCCACGCTCAATTCTCCCCCAAGCTCTCTTCGTCCCTCCAGCTCTCCGACTCGCCCAAGGTCTCCTACTCCCCCAAGCTCCCCTACTCCCCAAGCTCTCCTACTCCCCAAGCTCTCTTACACCGCAAGCTCTCTTACTCCCCCAAGCTCTCTTACTCCCTCAAGCTCTCTTACTCTCCCCAAGCTCTCTTACTTCCAAAGCTCTCTTACTCCCCCAAGCTCTCCTACTCTGCCAAGTTCTCCTTCTCCCCCAAGGTCCGCGACTCCCCCAAGCTCTCCTACTACCCAAAATCTCCTACACCCCAAAGCTCTCCTACTCACCCAAGCTCTCCTACTCCCCCAAGCTCTCTTTCTCCCCCAAGCTTTCTTCGTCCCCCAAGCTCTCTTACTCCCCTAATCTCTCTTACTCGCCCAAGCTTTCCCACTCCCACAAGATCTACTTAACCCCCAAGCTCGCCTACTTCCCCAAGCTCTCATACAGCCCAAGCTCTCTTACTCCCCAAGCTCTCTTACTCCCCCAAGCTCAATTACTCCTCCAAGCTCTCCTACTCTGCCAAATTCTCCTACTCCCCCAAGCTCTCCTTCTCCTCCAAGCTCTCCTACTCCCCCAAGCGCTCCTACTGCCCCAAGATCTCCTACTCCCCCAAGCTCTCTTACTCCCCTAATCTATCTTACTCCCCCAAGCTCTCCTACTCCGCAAAGCTCTCCTACTCCCCCAAGATCTCCTACTCCCCCAAGCTCTCCTACTCCCCCAAGCTCTCCAACTCCCCCAAGCGCTCTTACTCCCCCAAGCACTCTAACTCCCCCAAGCTCTCCTACTCTGCCAAGTTCTCCTCCTCCCCCATGCTCTCTTACTCCCCCAAGCTCTCTTACTCCCCCAAGCTCTCTTACTCCCCCAAGCTCTATTACTCCCCCAAGCTCTCCTACTGTGCCAATTTCTCCTACTCTCCCAAGCTCTCCTACTCCCCCAAGATCTCCTACTCCCCCAAGCTCTCCTACTCCCCCAAGCTCTCCTACTCCCCCAAGCTCTCTTACTCCCCCAAGCTCTCTAACTTCCCCTAGCTCTCCTACTCTGCCAAGTTCTCCTCCTCCCCCAAGCTCTCTTACATCCCTAAGCTCTCTTACTCCCCCAAGCTCTCTTACTCCCTCAAGCTCTCTTACTCCCCCAAGCTCTCTTTCGCCCCCAAGATCTCTTACTCCCCCAAGCTCTCTTACTCCCTCAAGCTCTCTTACTCCCCCAAGCTCTCTTACTTCCCAAGCTCTCTTACTCCCCCAAGCTCTCCTACTCTGCCAAGTTCTCCTACTCCCCCAAGGTCCGCGACACGCGCAAGCTCTCCTACTACCCCAAGCTCTCCCACTCCCCCAAGCTCTCTTACTCCCCCAAGCGCTCTTACTCCCCGAAGCTCTCTAACTCCCCCAAGCTCTCCTACTCTGCCAAGTTCTCCTCCTCCCCCATGCTCTCTTACTCCCCCAAGCGCTCTTACTCCCCCAAGCTCTCTAACTCCCCCAAGCTCTCCTACTCTGCCAAGTTCTCCTCCTCCCCCATGCTCTCTTACTCCCCCAAGCTCTCTTACTCCCCCAAGCTCTCTTACTCCCCCAAGCTCTCTTACTCCCCCAAGCTCTCCTACTGTGCCAATTTCTCCTACTCTCCCAAGCTCCCCGAATCCCCAAGTTCTCCTACTCCCCCAAGCTCCCCTACTCCCCCAAGCTCTCCTACTCCCCCAAGCTCTTGTATTCCCCCAAGCTCTCTTACTCCCCAATCTCTCTTACTCCCCCAAGCTCAATTACTCCTCCAAGCTCCCCTAATCTGCCAAATTCTCCTACTCCCCCAATCTCTCCTTCTCCTCCAAGCTCTCCTACTCCCCCTAGCGCTCCTACTGCCCCAAGATCTCCTACTCCCCCAAGCTCTCTTACTCCCCTAAGCTCTCTTACTCTCCCAAGCTCTCCTACTCGCCCAAGCTCTCCTACTCCCCCAAGATCTCCTACTCCCCCAATCTCTCCTACTCCCCCAAGCTCTCTTACTCCCCCAAGCTCTCTTACTCCCCCAAGATCTCTTACTCCCTCCCCCAAGCTCTCTAACTCCCCCAAGCTCTCCTACTCTGCCACGTTCTCCTCCTCCCCCAAGCTCTCTTACTCCCCCAAGCTCTCTTACTCCCCCAAGCTCTCTAACTCCCCCAAGCTCTCCTACTCTGCCAAGTTCTCCTCCTCCACCTAGCTCTCTTACATCCCCAAGCTCTCTTACTCCCCCAAGCTCTCTAACTCCCCCAAGCTCTCTTACTCCCCCAAGCTCTCTTTCTCCCCCAAGCTCTCTTACTGCCTCAAGCTCTCTTACTCCCCCAAGCTCTCTTACTCCCCCTAGCTCTCCTACTCTGCCAAGTTCTCCTACTCCCCCAAGGTCCACGACTCCCCCAAGCTCTCCTACTCTGCCAAGTTCTCCTCCGCCACCTAGCTCTCTTACATCCCCAAGCACTCTTACTCCCCCAAGCTCTCTTACTCCCCCAATCTCTCTTACTCCCCCTAGCACTCTTTCTCCCCCAAGCTCTCTTACTCCCTCAAGCTCTCTTACTCCCCCGAGCTGTCTTACTTCCCAAGCTCTCTTACTCCCCCGAGCTCTCCTAAACTGACAAGTTCTCCTACTCCCCCAAGGTCCGCGACTCCCCCAAGCTCTCCTACTACCCAAGCTCTCCCACACCCCAAGCTCTCCTACTCCCCCAAGCTCTCCTACTCCCCCAAGCTCTCCCATTCCCCCAAACTCTCTTACTCCCCCAAGCTCTCTTACTCCCCAAATCTCTCTTTTCCCCCAAGCTCTCCTACTGTGCCAATTTCTCCTACTCTCCAAAGCTCCCCGAATACCCAAGTTTTCCTACTCCGCCAAGCTCCCCTACTCCCCCAAGCACTCCTACTCCCCCAAGCTCTCGTATTCCCCCAAGCTCTCTTACTCCCCAAGCTCTCTTACTCCCCCAAGCTCAATTACTCCTCCAAGCTCTCCTATTCTGCCAAATTCTCCAAATCCCCCAATCTCTCCTTCTCCTTCAAGCTCTCCTACTCCCCCAAGCGCTCCTACTGCCCCAAGATCTCCTACTCCCCCAAGCTCTCTTACTCCCCTAAGCTCTCTTACTCCCCCAAGCTCTCCTACTCGCCCAAGCTCTCCTACTCCCCCAAGCTCTCCTACTCCCTAAGCTCTCCTATTCCCCCAAGCTCCCTTACTCCCCCAAGCTCTCTTACTCCCCCAAGCTCTCTTACTCCCCCAAGCTCTCTAACTCCCCCAAGCTCTCCTACTCTGCCAAGTTCTCCTCCTCCCCCATGCTCTCTTACTCCCCCAAGCTCTCTTACTCCCCCAAGCTCTCTTACTCCCCCAAGCTCTCTTACTCCCCCAAGCTCTTCTACTGTGCCAATTTCTCCTACTCTCCCAAGCTCTCCTACTCCCCCAAGATCTCCTACTCCCCCAAGCTCTCCTACTCCCCCAAGCTCTCCTACTCCCCCAAGCTCTCTTACTCCCCCAAGCTCTCTAACTCCCCCAAGCTCTCCTACTCTGCCAAGTTCTCCTCCTCCCCCAAGCTCTCTTACATTCCCAAGCTCTCTTACTCCCCCAAGCTCTCTTACTCCCCCAAGCTCGCTTACTCCCCAAAGCTCTCTTACTCCCCCAACATCTCTTACTCCCCTAAGCTCTCTTACTCTCCCAAGCTCTCCGACTGTGCCAATTTCTCCTACTCTCCCAAGCTCCCCGAATCCCCAAGTTCTCCTACTCCCGCAAGCTCCCCTACTCCCCCAAGCTCTCCTACTCCCCCAAGCTCTCGTATTCCCCCAAGCTCTCTTACACCCAAGCTCTCTTACTCCCCCAAGCTCTCTTTCTCCCCCAAGTTCTCTTACTCCCTCAAGCTCTCTTACTCCCCCAAGCTCTCTTACTTCCCAAGCGTTCTTACTCCCCCAAGCTCTCCTACTCTGCCAAGTTCTCCTACTCCCCCAAGGTCCGCGACTCCCCCAAGCTCTCCTACTACCCAAGCTCTCCCACTCCCCCAAGGTCTCTTACTCCCCCAAGCTCTCTTACTCCCCCAAGCTCTCTTACTCTCCCAAGCTCTTCTACTGTGCCAACTTCTCCTACTCTCCCAAGCTCCCCGAATCCCCAAGTTCTCCTACTCCCCCAAGCTCCCCTACTCACCCAAGGTCTCCTACTCCCCTAAGCTCTCCTGCTCCCCCAAGCTCTCTTACTCCCCCAAGCTCTCTTACTCCCCCAAGCTCTCTAACTCCCCCAAGCTCTCCTACTCTGCCAAGTTCTCCTCCTCCCCCAAGCTCTCTTACATCTCCAAGCTCTCTTACTCCATCAAGCTCTCCTACTGCCCCAAGCTCTCTGACTCCCCCAAGCTATCCTACTCCCCCAAGCCCTCCTACTCCCCCAAGCTCTCCTACTCCCCCAAGCTCTCTTACTCCCCCAAGCTCTCTTACTCCCCAAAGCTCTCTTACTCCCCCAAGCTCTCTTTCTCCACCAAGCTCTCTTACTCCCCCAAGCTCTCTTACTCCCCCAAGCTCTCCTACTCTGCCAAGTTCTCCTTCTCCCTCAAGCTATCCTACACCCGCAAGCGCTCGTACTCCCACAAGCTCTCCATTCCCACAAGCTCACCTGTTCCCCAAGCTCTCCTACTCCCCCAACTTATCTTACTCCCCCACGCTCAATTCTCCCCCAAGCTCTCTTCGTCCCTCCAGCTCTCCGACTCGCCCAAGGTCTCCTACTCTGCCAAGTTCTCCTTCTCCCTCAAGCTATCCTACACCCGCAAGCGCTCGTACTCCCACAAGCTCTCCATTCCCACAAGCTCACCTGTTCCCCAAGCTCTCCTACTCCCCCAAGTTATCTTACTCCCCCACGCTCAATTCTCCCCCAAGCTCTCTTCGTCCCTCCAGCTCTCCGACTCGCCCAAGGTCTCCTACTCCCCCAAGCTCCCCTACTCCCCAAGCTCTCCTACTCCCCAAGCTCTCTTACACCGCAAGCTCTCTTACTCCCCCAAGCTCTCTTACTCCCTCAAGCTCTCTTACTCCCCCAAGCTCTCTTACTTCCCAAGCTCTCTTACTCCCCCAAGCTCTCCTACCCTGCCAAGTTCTCCTTCTCCCCCAAGGTCCGCGACTCCCCCAAGCTCTCCTACTACCCAAAAGATCCTACACCCCAAAGCTCTCCTACTCACCCAAGCTCTCCTACTCCCCCAAGCTCTCTTTCTCCCCCAAGCTTTCTTCGTCCCCCAAGCTCTCTTACTCCCCTAATCTCTCTTACTCGCCCAAGCTTTCCCACTCCCACAAGATCTACTTAACCCCCAAGCTCGCCTACTTCCCCAAGCTCTCATACAGCCCAAGCTCTCTTACTCCCCAAGCTCTCTTAGTCCCCCAAGCTCAATTACTCCTCCAAGCTCTCCTACTCTGCCAAATTCTCCTACTCCCCCAAGCTCTCCTTCTCCTCCAAGCTCTCCTACTCCCCCAAGCGCTCCTACTCCCCCAAGCTCTCCTACTCCCCCAAGCTCTCCTACTCCCCCAAGCTCTCTTACTCCCCCAAGGTCTCTAACTTCCCCTAGCACTCCTACTCTGCCAAGTTCTCCTCCTCCCCCAAGCTCTCTTACTCCCCCAAGCGCTCTTACTCCCCGAAGCTCTCTAACTCCCCCAAGCTCTCCTACTCTGCCAAGTTCTCCTCCTCCCCCAGTCTCTCTTACTCCCCCAAGCGCTCTTACTCCCCCAAGCTCTCTAACTCCCCCAAGCTCTCCTACTCTGCCAAGTTCTCCTCCTCCCCCATGCACTCTTACTCCCCCAAGCTCTCCTACTCCCCCAAGCTCTCCTACTCCCCCAAGCTCTCTTACTCCCCCAAGCTCTCTAACTCCCCCAAGCTCTCCTACTCTGCCAAGTTCTCCTCCTCCCCCATGCTCTCTTACTCCCCCAAGCTCTCTTACTCCCTCAAGCTCTCTTACTCCCCCAAGCTCTCTTACTTCCCAAGCTCTCTTACTCCCCCAAGCTCTCCTACTCTGCCAAGTTCTCCTACTCCCCCAAGGTCCGCGACACCCGCAAGCTCTCCTACTACCCCAAGCTCTCCCACTCCCCCAAGCTCTCTTACTCCCCCAAGCGCTCTTACTCCCCGAAGCTCTCTAACTCCCCCAAGCTCTCCTACTCTGCCAAGTTCTCCTCCTCCCCCATGCTCTCTTACTCCCCCAAGCGCTCTTACTCCCCCAAGCTCTCTAACTCCCCCAAGCTCTCCTACTCTGCCAAGTTCTCCTCCTCCCCCATGCTCTCTTACTCCCCCAAGCTCTCTTACTCCCCCAAGCTCTCTTACTCCCCCAAGCTCTCTTACTCCCCCAAGCTCTCCTACTGTGCCAATTTCTCCGACTCTCCCAAGCTCCCCGAATCCCCAAGTTCTCCTACTCCCCCAAGCTCCCCTACTCCCCCAAGCTCTCCTACTCCCCCAAGCTCTTGTATTCCCCCAAGCTCTCTTACTCCCCAAGCTCTCTTACTCCCCCAAGCTCAATTACTCCTCCAAGCTCCCCTAATCTGCCAAATTCTCCTACTCCCACAATCTCTCCTTCTCCTCCAAGCTCTCCTACTCCCCCTAGCGCTCCTACTGCCCCAAGATCTCCTACTCCCCCAAGCTCTCTTACTCCCCTAAGCTCTCTTACTCTCCCAAGCTCTCCTACTCGCCCAAAGCCCTCCTACTCCCCCAAGATCTCCTACTCCCCCAATCTCTCCTACTCCCCCAAGCTCTCTTACTCCCCCAAGCTCTCTTACTCCCCCAAGATCTCTTACTCCCCCAAGCTCTATAACTCCCCCAAGCTCTCCTACTCTGCCACGTTCTCCTCCTCCCCCTAGCTCTCTTACTCCCCCAAGCTCTCTTACTCCCCCAAGCTCTCTAACTCCCCCAAGCTCTCCTACTCTGCCAAGTTCTCCTCCTCCACCTAGCTCTCTTACATCCCCAAGCTCTCTTACTCCCCCAAGCTCCCTAACTCCCCCAAGCTCTCTTACTCCCCCAAGCTCTCTTTCTCCCCCAAGCTCTCTTACTGCCTCAAGCTCTCTTACTCCCCCAAGCTCTCTTACTCCCCCTAGCTCTCCTACTCTGCCAAGTTCTCCTACTCCCCCAAAGTCCACGACTCCCCCAAGCTCTCCTACTCTGCCAAGTTCTCCTCCTCCACCTAGCTCTCTTACATCACCAAGCACTCTTACTCCCCCAAGATCTCTTACTCCCCCAAGCTCTCTTACTCCCCCAAGCACTCTTTCTCCCCCAAGCTCTCTTACTCCCCCGAGCTGTCTTACTTCCCAAGCTCTCTTACTCCCCCGAGCTCTCCAAAACTGACAAGTTCTCCTACTCCCCCAAGGTCCGCGACTCCCCCAACCTCTCCTACTACCCAAGCTCTCCCATTCCCCCAAACTCTCTTACTCCCCCAAGCTCTCTTACTCCCCAAATCTCTCTTTTCCCCCAAGCTCTCCTACTGTGCCAATTTCTCCTACTCTCCAAAGCTCCCCGAATACCCAAGGTTTCCTACTCCCCCAAGCTCCCCTACTCCCCCAAGCACTCCTACTCCCCCAAGCTCTCGTATTCCCCCAAGCTCTCTTACTTCCCAAGCTCTCTTACTCCCCCAAGCTCAATTACTCCTCCAAGCTCTCCTATTCTGCCAAATTCTCCTACTCCCCCAATCTCTCCTTCTCCTTCAAGCTCTCCTACTCCCCCAAGCGCTCCTACTGCCCCAAGATCTCCTACTCCCCCAAGCTCTCTTACTCCCCTAAGCTCTCTTACTCCCCCAAGCTCTCCTACTCGCCCAAGCTCTCCTACTCCCCCAAGCTCTCCTACTCCCCCAAGCTCTCCTACTCCCCCAAGCTCCCTTACTCCCCCAAGCTCTCTTACTCCCCCAAGCTCTCCAACTCCCCCAAGCTCTCCTACTCTGCCAAGTTCTCCTCCTCCCCCATGCTCTCTTACTCCCCCAAGCTCTCTTACTCCCCCAAGCTCTCTTACTCCCCCAAGCTCTCTTACTCCCCCAAGCTCTCCTACTGTGCCAATTTCTCCTACTCTCCCAAGCTCTCCTACTCCCCCAAGATCTCCTACTCCCCCAAGCTCTCCTACTCCCCCAAGCTCTCCTACTCCCCCAAGCTCTCTTACTCCCCCAAGCTCTCTAACTCCCCCAAGCTCTCCTACTCTGCCAAGTTCTCCTCCTCCCCCAAGCTCTCTTACATTCCCAAGCTCTCTTACTCCCCCAAGCTCTCTTACTCCCCCAAGCTCGCTTACTCCCCAAAGCTCTCTTACTCCCCCAACATCTCTTACTCCCCCAAGCTCTCTTACTCTCCCAAGCTCTCCGACTGTGCCAATTTCTCCTACTCTCCCAAGCTCCCCGAATCCCCAAGTTCTCCCACTCCCGCAAGCTCCCCTACTCCCCCAAGCTCTCCTACTCCCCCAAGCTCTCGTATTCCCCCAAGCTCTCTTACACCCCAAGCTCTCTTACTCCCCCAAGCTCTCTTTCTCCCCCAAGTTCTCTTACTCCCTCAAGCTCTCTTACTCCCCCAAGCTCTCTTACTTCCCAAGCTTTCTTACTCCCACAAGCTCTCCTACTCTGCCAAATTCTCCTACTCCCCCAAGGTCCGCGACTCCCCCAAGCTCTCCTACTACCCAAGCTCTCCCACTCCCCCAAGGTCTCTTACTCCCCCAAGCTCTCTTACTCCCCCAAGCTCTCTTACTCTCCCAAGCTCTTCTACTGTGCCAATTTCTCCTACTCTCCCAAGCTCCCCGAATCCCCAAGTTCTCCTACTCCCCCAAGCTCCCCTACTCACCCAAGGTCTCCTACTCCCCTAAGCTCTCCTACTCCCCCAAGCTCTCTTACTCTCCCAAGCTCTCTTACTCCCCCAAGCTCTCTAACTCATCCAAGCTCTCCTACTCTGCCAAGTTCTCCTCCTCCCCCAAGCTCTCTTACATCTCCAAGCTCTCTTACTCCTCCAAGCTCTCCTACTGCCCCAAGCTCTCTGACTCCCCCAAGCTATCCTACTCCCCCAAGCCCTCCTACTCCCCCAAGCTCTCCTACTCCCCCAAGCTCTCTTACTCCCCCAAGCTCTCTTACTCCCCAAAGCTCTCTTACTCCCCCAAGCTCTCTTTCTCCACCAAGCTCTCTTACTCCCCCAAGCTCTCTTACTCCCCCAAGCTCTCCTACTCTGCCAAGTTCTCCTTCTCCCTCAAGCTATCCTACACCCGCAAGCGCTCGTACTCCCACAAGCTCTCCATTCCCACAAGCTCACCTGTTCCCCAAGCTCTCCTACTCCCCCAAGTTATGTTACTCCCCCACGCTCAATTCTCCCCCAAGCTCTCTTCGTCCCTCCAGCTCTCCGACTCGCCCAAGGTCTCCTACTCCCCCAAGCTCCCCTACTCCCCAAGCTCTCCTACTCCCCAAGCTCTCTTACACCGCAAGCTCTCTTACTTCCCAAGCTCTCTTACTCCCCCAAGCTCTCCTACTCTGCCAAGTTCTCCTTCTCCCCCAAGGTCCGCGACTCCCCCAAGCTCTCCTACTACCCAAAATCTCCTACACCCCAAAGCTCTCCTACTCACCCAAGCTCTCCTACTCCCCCAAGCTCTCTTTCTCCCCCAAGCTTTCTTCGTCCCCCAAGCTCTCTTACTCCCCTAATCTCTCTTACTCGCCCAAGCTTTCCCACTCCCACAAGATCTACTAAACCCCCAAGCTCGCCTACTTCCCCAAGCTCTCATACAGCCCAAGCTCTCTTACTCCCCAAGCTCTCTTACTCCCCCAAGCTCAATTACTCCTCCAAGCTCTCCTACTCTGCCAAATTCTCCTACTCCCCCAAGCTCTCCTTCTCCTCCAAGCTCTCCTACTCCCCCAAGCGCTCCTACTGCCCCAAGATCTCCTACTCCCCCAAGCTCTCTTACTCCCCTAATCTATCTTACTCCCCCAAGCTCTTCTACTCGCCCAAGCTCTCTTTCTCCCCCAAGCTTTCTTCGTCCCCCAAGCTCTCTTACTCCCCTAATCTCTCTTACTCGCCCAAGCTTTCCCACTCCCACAAGATCTACTTAACCCCCAAGCTCGCCTACTTCCCCAAGCTCTCATACAGCCCAAGCTCTCTTACTCCCCAAGCTCTCTTACTCCCCCAAGCTCAATTACTCCTCCAAGCTCTCCTACTCTGCCAAATTCTCCTACTCCCCCAAGCTCTCCTTCTCCTCCAAGCTCTCCTACTCCCCCAAGCGCTCCTACTGCCCCAAGATCTCCTACTCCCCCAAGCTCTCTTACTCCCCTAATCTATCTTACTCCCCCAAGCTCTTCTACTCGCCCAAGCTCTCCTACTCCCCCAAGCTCTCCTACTCCCCCAAGCTCTCCTACTCCCCCAAGATCTCCTACTCCCCCAAGCTCTCCTACTCCCCCAAGCTCTCTTACTCCCCCAAGCGCTCTTACTCCCCGAAGCTCTCTAACTCCCCCAAGCTCTCCTACTCTGCCAAGTTCTCCTCCTCCCCCATGCTCTCTTACTCCCCCAAGCGCTCTTACTCCCCGAAGCTCTCTAACTCCCCCAAGCTCTCCTACTCTGCCAAGTTCTCCTCCTCCCCCATGCTCTCTTACTCCCCCAAGCGCTCTTACTCCCCCAAGCTCTCTAACCCTCCCAAGCTCTCCTACTCTGCCAAGTTCTCCTCCTCCCCATGCTCTCTTACTCCCCCAAGCTCTCTTACTCCCCCAAGCTCTCTTACTCCCCCAAGCTCTCTTACTCCCCCAAGCTCTCCTACTGTGCCAATTTCTCCTACTCTCCCAAGCTCTCCTACTCCCCCAAGATCTCCTACTCCCCCAAGCTCTCCTACTCCCCCAAGCTCTCCTCCTCCCCCAAGCTCTCTTACTCCCCCAAGCTCTCTTACTCCCTCAAGCTCTCTTACTCCCCCAAGCTCTCTTTCTCCCCCAAGATCTCTTACTCCCCCAAGCTCTCTTACTCCCTCAAGCTCTCTTACTCCCCCAAGCTCTCTTACTTCCCAAGCTCTCTTACTCCCCCAAGCTCTCCTACTCTGCCAAGTTCTCCTACTCCCCCAAGGTCCGCGACACCCGCAAGCTCTCCTACTACCCCAAGCTCTCCCACTCCCCCAAGCTCTCTTACTCCCCCAAGCGCTCTTACTCCCCGAAGCTCTCTAACTCCCCCAAGCTCTCCTACTCTGCCAAGTTCTCCTCCACCCCATGCTCTCTTACTCCCCCAAGCGCTCTTACTCCCCCAAGCTCTCTAACTCCCCCAAGCTCTCCTACTCTGCCAAGTTCTCCTCCTCCCCCATGCTCTCTTACTCCCCCAAGCTCTCTTACTCCCCCAAGCTCTCTTACTCCCCCAAGCTCTCTTACTCCCCCAAGCTCTCCTACTGTGCCAATTTCTCCTACTCTCCCAAGCTCCCCGAATCCCCAAGTTCTCCTACTCCCCCAAGCTCCCCTACTCCCCCAAGCTCTCCTACTCCCCCAAGCTCTTGTATTCCCCCAAGCTCAATTACTCCTCCAAGCTCCCCTAATCTGCCAAATTCTCCTACTCCCCCAATCTCTCCTTCTCCTCCAAGCTCTCCTACTCCCCCTAGCGCTCCGACTGCCCCAAGATCTCCTACTCCCCCAAGCTCTCTTACTCCCCTAAGCTCTCTTACTCTCCCAAGCTCTCCTACTCGCCCAAGCTCTCCTACTCCCCCAAGATCTCCTACTCCCCCAATCTCTCCTACTCCCACAAGCTCTCTTACTCCCCCAAGCTCTCTTACTCCCCCAAGATCTCTTACTCCCCCAAGCTCTCTAACTCCCCCAAGCTCTCCTACTCTGCCACGTTCTCCTCCTCCCCCAAGCTCTCTTACTCCCCCAAGCTCTCTTACTCCCCCAAGCTCTCTAACTCCCCCAAGCTCTCCTACTCTGCCAAGTTCTCCTCCTCCACCTAGCTCTCTTACATCCCCAAGCTCTCTTACTCCCCCAAGCTCTCTAACTCCCCCAAGCTCTCTTACTCCCCCAAGCTCTCTTACTGCCTCAAGCTCTCTTACTCCCCCAAGCTCTCTTACTCCCCCTAGCTCTCCTACTCTGCCAAGTTCTCCTACTCCCCCAAGGTCCACGACTCCCCCAAGCTCTCCTACTCTGCCAAGTTCTCCTCCTCCACCTAGCTCTCTTACATCCCCAAGCACTCTTACTCCCCCAAGATCTCTTACTCCCCCAAGCTCTCTTACTCTCCCAAGCACTCTTTCTCCCCCAAGCTCTCTTACTCCCTCAAGCTCTCTTACTCCCCCGAGCTGTCTTACTTCCCAAGCTCTCTTACTCCCCCGAGCTCTCCTAAACTGACAAGTTCTCCTACTCCCCCAAGGTCCGCGACTCCCCCAAGCTCTCCTACTACCCAAGCTCTCCCACACCCCAAGCTCTCCTACTCCCCCAAGCTCTCCTACTCCCCCAAGCTCTCCCATTCCCCCAAACTCTCTTACTCCCCCAAGCTCTCTTACTCTCCAAATCTCTCTTTTCCCCCAAGCTCTCCTACTGTGCCAATTTCTCCTACTCTCCAAAGCTCCCCGAATACCAAAGTATTCCTACTCCCTCAAGCTCCCCTACTCCCCCAAGCACTCCTACTCCCCCAAGCTCTCGTATTCCCCCAAGCTCTCTTACTCCCCAAGCTCTCTTACTCCCCCAAGCTCAATTACTCCTCCAAGCTCTCCTATTCTGCCAAATTCTCCTACTCCCCCAATCTCTCCTTCTCCTTCAAGCTCTCCTACTCCCCCAAGCGCTCCTACTGCCCCAAGATCTCCTACTCCCCCAAGCTCTCTTACTCCCCGAAGCTCTCTTACTCCCCCAAGCTCTCCTACTCGCCCAAGCTCTCCTACTCCCCCAAGCTCTCCTACTCCCCCAAGCTCTCCTACTCCCCCAAGCTCCCTTACTCCCCCAAGCTCTCTTACTCCCCCAAGCTCTCTTACTCCCCCAAGCTCTCTAACTCCCCCAAGCTCTCCTACTCTGCCAAGTTCTCCTCCTCCCCCCAGCTCTCTTACTCCCCCAAGCTCTCTTACTCTCCCAAGCATTCTAGCTCCCCCAAGCTCTCCTACTCTGCCAAGATCTCCTCCTCCACCTCGCTCTCTTCCATCCCCAAGCTCTCTTACTGCTCCAAGCTCTCTTACTCCCCCAAGCTCTCCTACTCCCCCAAGCTCTCCTACTCCCCCAAGATCTCCTACTCCCCCAAGCTCTCCTACTCCCCCAAGCTCTCCTACTCCCCCAAGCTCTCTTACTCCCCCAAGCTCTCTAACTTCCCCTAGCTCTCCTACTCTGCCAAGTTCTCCTCCTCCCCCAAGCTCTCTTACATCACTAAGCTCTCTTACTCCCCCAAGCTCTCTTACTCCCTCAAGCTCTCTTACTCCCCCAAGCTCTCTTTCTCCCCCAAGATCTCTTACTCCCCCAAGCTCTCTTACTCCCTCAAGCTCTCTTACTCCCCCAAGCTCTCTTACTTCCCAAGCTCTCTTACTCCCCCAAGCTCTCCTACTCTGCCAAGTTCTCCTACTCCCCCAAGGTCCGCGACACCCGCAAGCTCTCTTACTACCCCAAGCTCTCCCACTCCCCCAAGCTCTCTTACTCCCCCAAGCGCTCTTACTCCCCGAAGCTCTCTAACTCCCCCAAGCTCTCCTACTCTGCCAAGTTCTCCTCCTCCCCCATGCTCTCTTACGCCCCCAAGCGCTCTTACTCCCCCAAGCTCTCTAACTCCCCCAAGCTCTCCTACTCTGCCAAGTTCTCCTCCTCCCCCATGCTCTCTTACTCCCCCAAGCTCTCTTACTCCCCCAAGCTCTCTTACTCATCCAAGCTCTCTTACTCCCCCAAGCTCTCCTACTGTGCCAATTTCTCCTACTCTCCCAAGCTCCCCGAATCCCCAAGTTCTCCTACTCCCCCAAGCTCCCCTACTCCCCCAAGCTCTCCTACTGCCCCAAGATCTCCTACTCCCCCAAGCTCTCTTACTCCCCTAAGCTCTCTTACTCTCCCAAGCTCTCCTACTCTCCCAAGCTCTCCTACTCCCCTAAGATATCCTACTCCCCCAAGCTCACCTACTCCCCCAAGCTCTCTTACTCCCCCAAGCTCTCTTACTCCCCCAAGATCTCTTACTCCCCCAAGCTCTCTAACTCCCCCAAGCTCTCCTACTCTGCTGCGTTCTCCTCCTCCCCCAAGCTCTCTTACTCCCCCAAGCTCTCTTACTCCCCCAAGCTCTCTAACTCCACCAAGCACTCATACTCTGTCAAGTTCTCCTCCTCCACCTAGCTCTCTTACATCCCCAAACTCTCTTACTCCCCCAAGCTCTCTAACTCCCTCAAGCTCTCTTACTCCCCCAAGCTCTCTTTCTCCCCCAAGCTCTCTTACTGCCTCAAGCTATCTTACTCCCCCAAGCTCTCTTACTCCCCCGAGCTCTCCTACTCTGCCAAGTTCTCCTACTCCCCCAAGGTCCACGACTCCCCCAAGCTCTCCTACTCTGCCAAGTTCTCCTCCTCCACCTAGCTCTCTTACATCCCCAAGCACTCTTACTACCCCAAGCTCTCTTACTCCCCCAAGCTCTCTTACTCCCCCAAGCTCTCTTTCTCCCCCAAGCTCTCTTACTCCCTCAAGCTCTCTTACTCCCCCGAGCTCTCTTACTTCCCAAGCTCTCTTACTCCCCCGAGCTCTCCTAAACTGCCAAGTTCTCCTACTCCCCCAAGGTCCGCGACTCCCCCAAGCTCTCCTACTATCCAAGCTCTCCCACACCCCAAGCTCTCCTACTCCCCCAAGCTCTCCTACTCCCCCAAGCTCTCCCACTCCCCCAAACTCTCTTACTCCCCCAAGCTCTCTTACTCCCCCAAGCTCTCCTTTCCCCCAAGCTCTCCTACTGTGCCAATTTCTCCTACTCTCCAAAGCTCCCCGAATACCCAAGTTTCCCTACTCCCCCAAGCTCCCCTACTCCCCCAAGCTCTCCTACTCCCCCAAGCTCTCGTATTCCCCCAAGCTCTCTTACTCCCCAAGCTCTCTTACTCCCCCAAGCTCAATTACTCCTCCAAACTCTCCTATTCTGCCAAATTCTCCTACTCCCCCAATCTCTCCTACTCCCCCAAGCTCTCCTACTCTGCTGCGTTCTCCTCCTCCCCCAAGCTCTCTTACTCCCACAAGCTCTCTTACTCCCCCAAGCTCTCTAACTCCACCAAGCTCTCCTACTCTGTCAAGTTCTCCTCCTCCACCTAGCTCTCTTACATCCCCAAACTCTCTTACTCCCCCAATCTCTCTAACTCCCTCAAGCTCTCTTACTCCCCCAAGCTCTCTTTCTCCCCCAAGCTCTCTTACTGCCTCAAGCTATCTTACTCCCCCAAGCTCTCTTACTCCCCCGAGCTCTCCTACTCTGCCAAGTTCTCCTACTCCCCCAAGGTCCACGACTCCCCCAAGCTCTCCTACTCTGCCAAGTTCTCCTCCTCCACCTAGCTCTCTTACATCCCCAAGCACTCTTACTACCCCAAGCTCTCTTACTCCCCCAAGCTCTCTTACTCCCCCAAGCTCTCTTTCTCCCCCAAGCTCTCTTACTCCCTCAAGCTCTCTTACTCCCCCGAGCTCTCTTACTTCCCAAGCTCTCTTACTCCCCCGAGCTCTCCTAAACTGCCAAGTTCTCCTACTCCCCCAAGGTCCGCGACTCCCCCAAGCTCTCCTACTATCCAAGCTCTCCCACACCCCAAGCTCTCCTACTCCCCCAAGCTCTCCTACTCCCCCAAGCTCTCCCACTCCCCCAAACTCTCTTACTCCCCCAAGCTCTCTTACTCCCCCAAGCTCTCCTTTCCCCCAAGCTCTCCTACTGTGCCAATTTCTCCTACTCTCCAAAGCTCCCCGAATACCCAAGTTTCCCTACTCCCCCAAGCTCCCCTACTCCCCCAAGCTCTCCTACTCCCCCAAGCTCTCGTATTCCCCCAAGCTCTCTTACTCCCCAAGCTCTCTTACTCCCCCAAGCTCAATTACTCCTCCAAACTCTCCTATTCTGCCAAATTCTCCTACTCCCCCAATCTCTCCTTCTCCTCCAAGCTCTCCTACTCCCCCAAGCGCTCCTACTGCCCCAAGATCTCCTACTCCCCCAAGCTCTCTTACTCCCCGAAGCTCTCTTACTCCCCCAAGCTCTCCTACTCCCCCAAGCTCCCTTACTCCCCCAAGCTCTCTTACTCCCCCAAGCTCTCTTACTCCCCCAAGCTCTCTAACTCCCCCAAGCTCTCCTACTCTGCCAAGTTCTCCTCCTCCCCCAAGCTCTCTTACTCCCCCAAGCTCTCTTACTCTCCCAAGCACTCTAGCTCCCCCAAGCTCTCCTACTCTGCCAAGATCTCCTCCTCCACCTCGCTCTCTTACATCCCCAAGCTCTCTTACTCCCCCAAGCTCTCTTACTCCCACAAGCTCTCTTACTCCCCCAAGCTCTCTTTCTCCCCCAAGCTCTCTTACTCCCCCAAGCTCTCTTACTCCCCCAAGCTCTCTTTCTCCCCCAAGCTCTCTTACTCCCTCAAGCTCTCTTACTCCCCCGAGCTCTCTTACTTCCCAAGCTCTCTTACTCCCCCGAGCTCTCCTAAACTGCCAAGTTCTCCTACTCCCCCAAGGTCCGCGACTCCCCCAAGCTCTCCTACTACCCAAGCTCTCCCACTCCCCCAAGCTCTCTTACTCCCCCAAGCGCTCTTACTCCCCGAAGCTCTCTAACTCCCCCAAGCTCTCCTACTCTGCCACGTTCTCCTCCTCCCCCAAGCTCTCTTACTCCCCCAAGCTCTCTTTCTCCCCCAAGCTCTCTAACTCCCCCAAGCTTTCCTACTCTGCGAAGTTCCCCTCCTCCAACTAGCTCTCTTACATCCCCAAGCTCTCTTACTCCCCCAAGCTCTCTTACTCCCCCAAGCTCTCTTACTCCACCAAAATCTCCTACACCCCAAAGCTCTCCTACTCACCCAAGCTCTCCTACTCCCCCAAGCTCTCTTTCTCCCCCAAGATTTCTTCGTCCCCCAAGCTCTCTTACTCCCCTCATCTCTCTTATTCGCCCAAGCGTTCCCACTCCCACAACATCTACTTAACCCCCAAGCTCGCCTACTTCCCCAAGCTCTCATACAGCCCAAGCTCTCTTACTCCCCAAGCTCGCTTACTCCCCCAAGCTCAATTACTCCTCCAAGCTCTCCTACTCTGCCAAATTCTCCTACTCCCCCAAGCTCTCCTTCTCCTCCAAGCTCTTCTATCCCCCAAGCACTCCTACTGCCCCAAGATCTCCTACTCCCCCAAGCTCTCTTACTCCCCTAATCTATCTTACTCCCCCAAGCTCTTCTACTCGCCCAAGCTCTCCTACTCCCCCAAGCTCTCCTACTCCCCCAAACTCTCCTTCTCCCCCAAGATCTCCTACTCCCCCAAGCTCTCCTACTCCCCCAAGCTCTCCTACTCCACCAAGCTCTCTTACTCCCCCAAGCACTCTTACTCCCCCAAGCTCTCTTACTTCCCAAGCTCTCTTACTCCCCCACGCTCTCCTACTCTGCCAAGTTCTCCTACTCACCCAAGGTCCGCGACTCCCGCAAGCTCTCCTACTTCCCCAAGCTCTCCCACTCCCCCAAGCTCTCTTACTCACCCAAGCGCTCTTACTCCCCCAAGCTCTCTAACTCCCCCAAGCTCTCCTACTCTGCCAAGTTCTCCTCCTCCCCCATGCTCTCTTACTCCCCCAAGCTCTCTTACTCCCCCAAGCTCTCGAAATCCCCCAAGCTCTCCTACTCTGTCAAGTTCTCCTCCTCCACCTAGCTCTCTTACATCCCCAAGCTCTCTTACTCCCCCAAGCTGTCTTACTCCCCCAAGCTCTCTTACTCCCCCAAGCTCTCTTTCTCCCCTAAGCTCTCTTACTCCCTCAAGCTCTCTTACTCCCCCAAGCTCTCTTATTTCCCAAGCTCTCTTACTCCCCCGAGCTCTCCTAATCTGCCAAGTTCTCCTACTCCCCCAAGGTCCGCGACTCCCCCAAGCTCTCCTACTACCCCAAGCTCTCCCACACCCCAAGCTCTCTTACTCCCCCAAGCTCTCCTACTCCCCCAAGCTCTCCCACTCCCCCAAACTCTCTTACTCCCCCAAGCTCTCTTACTCCCCCAAGCTCTCTTACTCCCCCAAGCTCTCTTACTCCCCCAAGCTCTCCTACTGTGCCAATTTCTCCTACTCTCCCAAGCTCCCCGAATCCCCAAGTTCTCCTACTCCCCCAAGCTCCCCTACTCCCCCAAGCTCTCCTACTCCCCCAAGCTCTTGTATTCCCCCAAGCTCTCTTACTCCCCAAGCTCTCTTACTCCCCCAAGCTCAATTACTCCTCCAAGCTCTCATACTCTGCCAAATTCTCCTACTCCCCCAATCTCTCCTTCTCCTCCAAGCTCTCCTACTCCACCATGCGTTCCGACTGCCCCAAGATCTCCTACTCCCCCAAGCTCTCTTACTCCCCTAAGCTATCTTACTCTTATATGCTCTCCTACTCGCCCAAGCTCTCCTCCTCCCCCAAGCTCTCCTACTCCCCCAAGCTCTCTTACACCCTCAAGCACTCTTACTCCCCCAAGCTCTCTTTCTCCCCCAAGATCTCTTACTCCCCCAAGCTCTCTTACTCCCCCAAGCTCTCTTACTCCCCCAAGCTCTCTTACTTCCCAAGCTCTCTTACTCCCCCACGCTCTCCTACTCTGCCAAGTTCTCCTACTCACCCAAGGTCCGCGACTCCCGCAAGCTCTCCTACTTCCCCAAGCTCTCCCACTCCGACAAGCTCTCTTACTCCCCCAAGCGCTCTTACTCCCCCAAGCTCTCTAAAACCCCCAAGCTCTCCTACTCTGCCAAGTTCTCCTCCTCCCCCATGCTCTCTTACTCCCCCAAGCTCTCTTACTCCCCCAAGCTCTCTAACTCCCCCAAGCTCTCCTACTCTGTCAAGTTATCCTCCTCCACCTAGCTCTCTTACATCCCCAAGCTCTCTTACTCCCCCAAGCTCTCTTACTCCCCCAAGCTCTCTTACTCCCCCAAGCTCTCTTTCTCCCCTAAGCTCTCTTACTCTCTAAAGCTCCTTACTCCCCCAAGCTCTCTTATTTCCCAAGCTCTCTTACTCCCCCGAGCTCTCCTAATCTGCCAAGTTCTCCTACTCCCCCGAGGTCCGCGACTCCCCCAAGCTCTCCTACTACCCCAAGCTCTCCCACACCCCAAGCTCTCTTATTCCCCCAAGCTCTCCTACTCCCCCAAGCTCTCCCACTCCCCCAAACTCTCTTACTCCCCCAAGCTCTCTTACTCCCCCAAGCTCTCTTACTCCCCCAAGCTCTCCTACTGTGCCAATTTCTCCTACTCTCCCAAGCTCCCCGAATCCCCAAGTTCTCCTACTCCCCCAAGCTCCCCTACTCCCCCAAGCTCTCCTACTCCTCCAAGCTCTTGTATTCCCCCAAGCTCTCTTACTCCCCAAGCTCTCTTACTCCACCAAGCTCAATTACTCCTCCAAGCTCTCCTACTCTGCCAAATTCTCCTACTCCCCCAATCTCTCCTTCTCCTCCAAGCTCTCCTACTCCCCCAAGCGCTCCTACTGCCCCAAGATCTCCTACTCCCCCAAGCTCTCTTACTCCCCTAAGCTATCTTACTCTCCCATGCTCTCCTACTCGCCCAAGCTCTCCTACTCCCCCAAGCTCTCCTACTCCACCAAGCTCTCCTACTCCCCCAAGCTCCCTTACTCCCCCAAGCTCTCTTACTCCCCCAAGATCTCTTACTCCCCCAAGCTCTCTAACTCCTCCAAGCTCTCCTTCTCTGCCACGTTCTCCTCCTCCCCCAAGCTCACTTACTCCCCCAAGCGCTCTTACTCCCCCAAGCTCTCCTACTCTGCCAAGTTCTCCTCCTCCACCGAGCTCTCTTACATCCCCAAGCTCTCTTACTCCCCCAAGCTCTCTTACTCCCCCAAGTTCTCTTACTCCCCCAAGCTCTCTTTCTCCAGAAGCTCTGTTACTCCCTCAAGCTCTCTTACTCCCCCAAGCTCTCTTACTCCCCCGAGCTCTCCTACTCTGCCAAGTTCTCCTACTCCCCCAAGGTCCGCGACTCCCCCAAGCTTTCCTACTCTGCCAAGTTCTCCTCCTCCACCTAGCTCTCTTACATCCCCAAGCTCTCTTACTCCCCCAAGCTCTCTTACTCCCCCAAGCTCTCTTACTCCCCCAAGCTATCTTTCTCCCCCAAGCTTTCTTATTCCCTCAAGCTCTCTTACTCCCCCAAGCTCTCTTACTTCCCAAGTTCTCTTACTCCCCCGAGCTCTCCTAATCTGCCAAGTTCTCCTACTCCCCCAAGGTCCGCGACTCCCCCAAGCTCCCCCACACCCCAAGCTCTCTACTCCCCCAAGCTCTCCTACGCCCCCAAGCTCTCCCACTCCCCCAAACTCTCTTACTCCCCCAAGCTCTCTTACTCCCCCAAGCTCTCTTACTCCCCCAAGCTCTCCTACTGTGCCAATTTCTCCTACTCTCCCAAGCTCCCCGAATCCCCAAGTTCTCCTACTCCCCCAAGCTCCCCTACTCCCCCAAGCTCTCCTACTCCGCCAAACTCTCGTTTTCCCCCAAGCTCTCTTACTCCCCAAGCTCTCTTACTCCCCCAAGCTTAATTACTACTCCAAGCTCTCCTATTCTGCCAAATTCTCCTACTCCCCCAATCTCTCCTTCTCCTCCAAGCTCTCCTACTCCCCCAAGCGCTCCTACTGCCCCAAGATCTCCCACTCCCCCAAGCTCTCTTACTCCCCTAAGCTCTCTTACTCCCCCAAGCTCTCCTACTCGCCCAAGCTCTCCTACTCCCCCAAGCTCTCCTACTCCCCCAACTCTCCTACTCCCCCAAGCCCTCTTACTCCCCCAAGCTCTCTTACTCCCCCAAGCTCTCTTACTCCCCCAAGCTCTGTAACTCCCACAAGCTCTCCTACTCTGCCAATTTCTCCTCCTCCCCCAAGCTCTCTTACTCCCCCAAGCTCTCTTACTCCCCCAAGCTCTCTAACTCCCCCAAGCTCTCCTACTCTGCCAAATTCTCCTCCTCCACCTAGCTCTCTTACATCCCCATGCTCTCTTACTCCCCCAAGCTCTCTTACTCCCTCAAGATCTCTTACTCCCCCAAGCTCTCTTTCTCCACCAATCTCTCTTACACCCTCAAGCTCTCTTGCTCCCCCAAGCTCTCTAACTCCACCAAGCTCTCCTACTCTGCCACGTTCTCCTCCTCCCCCAAGCTCTCTTACTCCCCCAAGCTCTCTTACTCCCCCAAGCTCTCTAACTCCCCCAAGCTCTCCTACTCTGCCAAGTTCTCCTCCTCCACCTAGCTCTCTTACATCCCCAAGCTCTCTTACTCCCCCAAGCTCCCTTACTCCCCCAAGCTCTCTTTCTCCCCCAAGCTCTCTTACACCCTCAAGCTCTCTTACTCCCCCAAGCTCTCTTACTCCCCCGAGCTCTCCTACTCTGCCAAATTCTCCTACTCCCCCAAGGTCCGCGACTCCCCCAAGCTCTCCTACGCTGCCAAGTTCTCCTCCTACACCTAGCTCTCTTACATCCCCAAGCTCTCTTACTCACCCAAGCTCTCTTACTCCCCCAAGCTCTCTTACTCCCCCAAGCCCTCTTTTTCCCCCAAGCTCTCTTACTCCCTCAAGTTCTCTTACTCCCCCAAGCTCTCTTACTCCACCGAGATCTCCTACTCTGCCAAGTTCTCCTACTCCCCCAAGGTCTGCGACTCCCCCAAGCTCTCCTACTCTGCCAAATTCTCCTCCTCCACCTAGCTCTCTTACATCCCCAAGCTCTCTTACTCCCCCAAGCTCTCTTACTCCCCCAAGCTCTCTTACTCCCCCAAGCTCTCTTTCTCCCCCAAGCTCTCTTACTCCCTCAAGCCCTCTTACTCCCCCAAGCTCTCTTAATTCCCAAGTTCTCCTACTCCCCCAAGGTCCGCGACTCCCCCAAGATCTCCTACTACCCCAAGCTCTCCCACACCCCAAGCTCTCCTACTACTCCAAGCTCTCCTACTCCCCCAAGCTCTCCCACTCCCCCAAACTCTCTTACTCCCCCAAGCTCTCTTACTCCCCCAAGCTCTATTACTCCCCCATAGCTCTCCTACTGTGCTAATTTCTCCTCCTCTCCCAAGCTCCCCGAATCCCCAAGTTCTCCTACTCCCCCAAGCTCCACTACTCTCCCAAGCTCTCCTACTCCCCCAAGCTCTCGTATTCCCCCAAGCTCTCTTACTCCCCAAGCTCTCTTACTCCCCCAAGCTCAATTACTCCTCCAAGCTCTCCTATTCTGCCAAATTCTCCTACTCCCTCAATCTCTCCTTCTCCTCCAAGCTCTCCTACTCCCCCAAGCGCTCCTACTGTCCCAAGATCTCCTACTCCCCCAAAGCTCTCTTACTCCCCTAAGCTCTCTTACTCCCCCAAGCGCCCCTACTCGCCCAAGCTCTCCGACTCCCCCAAGCTCTCCTACTCCCCCAAGCTCTCCTACTCTGCAATGTTCTCCTCCTCCCCCAAGCTCTCTTACTCCCCCAAGCTCTCTTACTCCCCCAAGCTCTCTAACTCCCCCAAGCTCTCCTACTCTGCCACGTTCTCCTCCTCCACGTAGCTCTCTTACATCCCCTGCTCTCTTACTCCCCCAAGCTCTCTTACTCCCCCAAGCTCTCTTACTCCCCCAAGCTCTCTTTCTCCCCCAAGCTCTCTTACTCCCTCAAGCTCTCTTACTCCCCCAAGCTCTCTTACTCCCCCGAGCTCTCCTACTCTGTCAAGTTCTCCTACTCCCCCAAGGTCCGCGACTCCCCCAAGCTCTCCTACTACCCCAAGCTCTCCCACACCCCAAGCTCTCCTACTCCCCCAAGCTCTCCTACTCCCCCAAGCTCTCCCACTCCCCCAAACTCTCTTACTCCCGCAAGCTCTCTTACTCCCCCAAGCTCTCTTACTCCCCCAAGCTCTCCTACTGTGCCAATTTCGCCTACTCTCCCAAGCTCCCTGAATCCCCAAGTTCTCCTACTCCCCCAAGCTCCCCTACTCCCCCAAGCTCTCTTACTCCCCCAAGCTCTCTTATACCCCCAAGCTCTCCTACTGTGCCAATTTCTCCTACTCTCCCAAGCTCCCCGAATCCCCAAGTTCTCCTACTCCCCCAAGCTCCCCTACTCCCCCAAGCTCTCCTACTACCCCAAGTTCTCGTATTCCCCCAAGCTCTCTTACTCCCCAAGCTCTCTTACTCCCCCAAGCTCAATTACTCCTCCAAGCTCTCCTACTCTGCCAAATTCTCCTACTCCCCCAAGCTCTCCTTTTCCTCCAAGCTCTTCTACTCCCCCAAGCGCTCCTACTGCCCAAAGATCTCCTACTTTCCAAGCTCTCTTACTCCCCCAAGCTCTCTTACTCCCCCAAGCTCTCTAACTCCCCCAAGCTCTCCTACTCTGCCAAGTTCTCCTCCTCCCCCAAGCTCTCTTACTCCCCCAAGCTCTCTTTCTCCCCCAAGCTCTCTAACTCCCCCAAGCTGTCCTACTCTGCCAATTCTCCTCCTCAACCTAGCTCTCTTACATCCCCAAGCTCTCTTACTCCCCCAAGCTCTCTTACTCCCCCAAGCTCTCTTACTCCACCAAACTCTCTTTCTCCCCCAAGCTCTCTTACTTCCCAAGCTCTCTTACTCCCCCGAGCTCTCCTACTCTGCCAAGTTCTCCTACTCCCCCAAGGTCCGCGACTCCCCCAAGCTCTCCTACTACCCCAAGCTCTCCCACACCCCAAGCTCTCCTACTCCCCCAAGTCTCTCTTACTCCCCCAAGTTCTCTTACTCCCCCAAGCTCTCCTACTGTGCCAATTTCTCCTACTCTCCCAAGCTCCCCGAATCCCCAAGTTCTCCTACTCCACCAAGCTCCCCTACTCCCCCAAGCTCTCCTACTCCCCCAAGCTCTCGTATTCCCCCAAGCTCTCTTTCTCCCCCAAGCTCTCTTACTCCCTCAAGCTCTCTTACTCCCCCAAACTCTCTTACTTCCCAAGCTCTCCTACTACCACAAGCTCTCCCACTCCCCCAAGCTTTCTTACTCCCCCAAGCTCTCTTACTCCCCCAAGCTCTCTTACTCTCCCAAGCTCTCCTACTGTGCCAATTTCTCCTACTCTCCCAAGCTCCCCGAACCCCCAAGTTCTCCTACTCCCCCAAGCTCCCCTACTCCCCCAAGCTCTCCTACTCCCCCAAGCTCTCGTATCCCCCCAAGAGCTCTTACTCCCCAAGCTCTCTTACTCCCCCAAGCTCCATTAATCCTCCAAGGTCTCCTACTCTGCCAAGTTCTCCTACTCCCCCAAGCTCCCCTAATCCCCCAGGCTCTCCTACTCCCCCAAGCTCTCGTATTCCCCCAAGCTCACTTTCTCCCCCAAGCTCTCTTACTCCCTCAAGCTCTCTTACTCCCCCAAACTCTCTTACTTCCCAAGCTCTCCTACTACCAAAAGCTCTCCCACTCCCCCAAGCTTTCTTACTCCCCCAAGCTCTCTTGCTCCCCTAAGCTCTCTTACTCCCCCAAGCTCTCCTACTCGCCCAAGCCCTCCTACTCCCCCAAGCTCTCCTAATCACCCAAGCTCTCCTACTCCCCCAAGCTCTCTTACTCCCACCCCCGAGCTCTCTTTCTCCCCCAAGCTTTCTTCGTCCCCCAAGCTCTCTTACTCCCCTAATCTATCTTACTCGCCCAAGCTTTCCCACTCCCACAAGATCTACTTAACCCCCAAGCTCACCGACTTCCCCAAGCTCTCATACACCCCAAGCTCTCATACTCCCCAAAGCTCTCATACGCCCCCAAGCTCTCATACTCCCCCAAGCTCTCCTACCCCCCCAAGCTCTTCTACTCCCCTAAAATCTCCTACTGCCTCAAGTTCTCCTACTCCTCCAAGCTCTCCTACTCTCCCAAGTTCTCCTACTCCCACAAGCTCCGCGACACCCCCAAGCTCTCCTACTCCCCCACTCTCTACTACTCCCCCAAGCTCTCCTAATCCCCCAAGCTCTCCTACTCCCCCAAGCTCGCCTACTTCCCCAAGCTCTCATACACCCCAAGCTCTCATACTTCCCCAAGCTCTCATACGCCCCCAAGCTCTCATACGCCCCCAAGCTCTCCTACCCTCCCAAGCTCTCCTACTCCCCCAAGCTCTACGACTCCCCCAAGCTCTCCTACTCCCCCAAGCTCTCCTAATCCCCCAAGCTCTCCTACTTCCCCAAGCTCTCCTACTCTCGAAACTCTCCTTCTCCCCCAAGCTCTCTAATTCCCCCAAGCTCTCCTACTCCCCCAAGCTCTCCTGCTCCCCCAAGCGCTCCTACTCCCCCAAGCTCTCCTACTCCCACAATCTCTCCCACTCCCCCAAGCTCTCTTATTCCCCCAAGCTCTCTTACTCCCCAGGCTCTCTTACTCCCCCAAGCTCAATTACTCCTCCAAGGTCTCCTATTCTGCCAAGTTCTCCTAATCCCCCAAGCTCTCCTTCTCCTCCAAGCTCTCCTACTCCCCCAAGCGCTCCTAATGCCCCAAGATCTCCTACTCCCCCAAGCCCTCCTACTCCCCCAAGCTCTCCTACTCTCCCAAGCTCTCGTATTTATCCAAGCTCTCTTACTCCCCAAGTTCTCTTACTCCCCCAAGCTCAATTACTCCCCCAAGCTCTCCTTCTCTTCCAAGCTCTCCTACTCCCCCAAGCGCTCCTACTGCCCCAAGATCTCCTACTCCCCCAAGCTCTCTTACTCCCCCAAGCTCTCTTACTCGCCCAAGCTCTCCTACTCTGCCAAGTTCTCCTCCTCCCCCAAGCTCTCTTACGTCCCTAAGCTCTCTTACTCCCCCAAGCTCTCTTACTCCCCCAATCTCTCTTACTCCCCCAAGCTCTCTTACTTCCCAAGCTCTCTTACAACCCCAAGCTCTCCTACTCTGCCAAGTTCTCCTACTCCCCCAAGGTCCGCGACTCCCCCAAGCTCTCGCACTAACCCAAGCTCTCCCTCTCCCCCAAGGTCTCTTACTCCCCCAAGCTCTCTTACTCCCCCAAGCTCTCTTCCTCTCCCAAGCTCTCCTACTGTGCCAATTTCTCCTACTCTCCCAAGCTCTCGTATTCCCCAAGCTCTCTTACTCCCCAAGTTCTCTTACTCCCCCAAGCTCAATTACTCCTCCAAGCTCTCCTACTCTGCCAATTTCTCCTACTATCCCAAGCTCTCGTATTCCCCAAGCTCTCTTACTCCCCTAAGCTCTCTTACTCCCCCAAGCTCTCCTACTCGCCCAAGCTCTCCTACTCCCCCAAGCTCTCCTACTCCCCCAACTCTCCTACTCCCCCAAGCCCTCTTACTCCCCCAAGCTCTCTTACTCCCCCAAGCTCTCTTACTCCCCCAAGCTCTGTAACTCCCACAAGCTCTCCTACTCTGCCAATTTCTCCTCCTCCCCCAAGCTCTCTTACTCCCCCAAGCTCTCTTACTCCCCCAAGCTCTCTAACTCCCCCAAGCTCTCCTACTCTGCCAAATTCTCCTCCTCCACCTAGCTCTCTTACATCCCCATGCTCTCTTACTCCCCCAAGCTCTCTTACTCCCTCAAGATCTCTTACTCCCCCAAGCTCTCTTTCTCCACCAATCTCTCTTACACCCTCAAGCTCTCTTGCTCCCCCAAGCTCTCTAACTCCACCAAGCTCTCCTACTCTGCCACGTTCTCCTCCTCCCCCAAGCTCTCTTACTCCCCCAAGCTCTCTTACTCCCCCAAGCTCTCTAACTCCCCCAAGCTCTCCTACTCTGCCAAGTTCTCCTCCTCCACCTAGCTCTCTTACATCCCCAAGCTCTCTTACTCCCCCAAGCTCCCTTACTCCCCCAAGCTCTCTTTCTCCCCCAAGCTCTCTTACACCCTCAAGCTCTCTTACTCCCCCAAGCTCTCTTACTCCCCCGAGCTCTCCTACTCTGCCAAATTCTCCTACTCCCCCAAGGTCCGCGACTCCCCCAAGCTCTCCTACGCTGCCAAGTTCTCCTCCTACACCTAGCTCTCTTACATCCCCAAGCTCTCTTACTCACCCAAGCTCTCTTACTCCCCCAAGCTCTCTTACTCCCCCAAGCCCTCTTTTTCCCCCAAGCTCTCTTACTCCCTCAAGTTCTCTTACTCCCCCAAGCTCTCTTACTCCACCGAGATCTCCTACTCTGCCAAGTTCTCCTACTCCCCCAAGGTCTGCGACTCCCCCAAGCTCTCCTACTCTGCCAAATTCTCCTCCTCCACCTAGCTCTCTTACATCCCCAAGCTCTCTTACTCCCCCAAGCTCTCTTACTCCCCCAAGCTCTCTTACTCCCCCAAGCTCTCTTTCTCCCCCAAGCTCTCTTACTCCCTCAAGCCCTCTTACTCCCCCAAGCTCTCTTAATTCCCAAGTTCTCCTACTCCCCCAAGGTCCGCGACTCCCCCAAGATCTCCTACTACCCCAAGCTCTCCCACACCCCAAGCTCTCCTACTACTCCAAGCTCTCCTACTCCCCCAAGCTCTCCCACTCCCCCAAACTCTCTTACTCCCCCAAGCTCTCTTACTCCCCCAAGCTCTATTACTCCCCCATAGCTCTCCTACTGTGCTAATTTCTCCTCCTCTCCCAAGCTCCCCGAATCCCCAAGTTCTCCTACTCCCCCAAGCTCCACTACTCTCCCAAGCTCTCCTACTCCCCCAAGCTCTCGTATTCCCCCAAGCTCTCTTACTCCCCAAGCTCTCTTACTCCCCCAAGCTCAATTACTCCTCCAAGCTCTCCTATTCTGCCAAATTCTCCTACTCCCTCAATCTCTCCTTCTCCTCCAAGCTCTCCTACTCCCCCAAGCGCTCCTACTGTCCCAAGATCTCCTACTCCCCCAAAGCTCTCTTACTCCCCTAAGCTCTCTTACTCCCCCAAGCGCCCCTACTCGCCCAAGCTCTCCGACTCCCCCAAGCTCTCCTACTCCCCCAAGCTCTCCTACTCTGCAATGTTCTCCTCCTCCCCCAAGCTCTCTTACTCCCCCAAGCTCTCTTACTCCCCCAAGCTCTCTAACTCCCCCAAGCTCTCCTACTCTGCCACGTTCTCCTCCTCCACGTAGCTCTCTTACATCCCCTGCTCTCTTACTCCCCCAAGCTCTCTTACTCCCCCAAGCTCTCTTACTCCCCCAAGCTCTCTTTCTCCCCCAAGCTCTCTTACTCCCTCAAGCTCTCTTACTCCCCCAAGCTCTCTTACTCCCCCGAGCTCTCCTACTCTGTCAAGTTCTCCTACTCCCCCAAGGTCCGCGACTCCCCCAAGCTCTCCTACTACCCCAAGCTCTCCCACACCCCAAGCTCTCCTACTCCCCCAAGCTCTCCTACTCCCCCAAGCTCTCCCACTCCCCCAAACTCTCTTACTCCCGCAAGCTCTCTTACTCCCCCAAGCTCTCTTACTCCCCCAAGCTCTCCTACTGTGCCAATTTCGCCTACTCTCCCAAGCTCCCTGAATCCCCAAGTTCTCCTACTCCCCCAAGCTCCCCTACTCCCCCAAGCTCTCTTACTCCCCCAAGCTCTCTTATACCCCCAAGCTCTCCTACTGTGCCAATTTCTCCTACTCTCCCAAGCTCCCCGAATCCCCAAGTTCTCCTACTCCCCCAAGCTCCCCTACTCCCCCAAGCTCTCCTACTACCCCAAGTTCTCGTATTCCCCCAAGCTCTCTTACTCCCCAAGCTCTCTTACTCCCCCAAGCTCAATTACTCCTCCAAGCTCTCCTACTCTGCCAAATTCTCCTACTCCCCCAAGCTCTCCTTTTCCTCCAAGCTCTTCTACTCCCCCAAGCGCTCCTACTGCCCAAAGATCTCCTACTTTCCAAGCTCTCTTACTCCCCCAAGCTCTCTTACTCCCCCAAGCTCTCTAACTCCCCCAAGCTCTCCTACTCTGCCAAGTTCTCCTCCTCCCCCAAGCTCTCTTACTCCCCCAAGCTCTCTTTCTCCCCCAAGCTCTCTAACTCCCCCAAGCTGTCCTACTCTGCCAATTCTCCTCCTCAACCTAGCTCTCTTACATCCCCAAGCTCTCTTACTCCCCCAAGCTCTCTTACTCCCCCAAGCTCTCTTACTCCACCAAACTCTCTTTCTCCCCCAAGCTCTCTTACTTCCCAAGCTCTCTTACTCCCCCGAGCTCTCCTACTCTGCCAAGTTCTCCTACTCCCCCAAGGTCCGCGACTCCCCCAAGCTCTCCTACTACCCCAAGCTCTCCCACACCCCAAGCTCTCCTACTCCCCCAAGTCTCTCTTACTCCCCCAAGTTCTCTTACTCCCCCAAGCTCTCCTACTGTGCCAATTTCTCCTACTCTCCCAAGCTCCCCGAATCCCCAAGTTCTCCTACTCCACCAAGCTCCCCTACTCCCCCAAGCTCTCCTACTCCCCCAAGCTCTCGTATTCCCCCAAGCTCTCTTTCTCCCCCAAGCTCTCTTACTCCCTCAAGCTCTCTTACTCCCCCAAACTCTCTTACTTCCCAAGCTCTCCTACTACCACAAGCTCTCCCACTCCCCCAAGCTTTCTTACTCCCCCAAGCTCTCTTACTCCCCCAAGCTCTCTTACTCTCCCAAGCTCTCCTACTGTGCCAATTTCTCCTACTCTCCCAAGCTCCCCGAACCCCCAAGTTCTCCTACTCCCCCAAGCTCCCCTACTCCCCCAAGCTCTCCTACTCCCCCAAGCTCTCGTATCCCCCCAAGAGCTCTTACTCCCCAAGCTCTCTTACTCCCCCAAGCTCCATTAATCCTCCAAGGTCTCCTACTCTGCCAAGTTCTCCTACTCCCCCAAGCTCCCCTAATCCCCCAGGCTCTCCTACTCCCCCAAGCTCTCGTATTCCCCCAAGCTCACTTTCTCCCCCAAGCTCTCTTACTCCCTCAAGCTCTCTTACTCCCCCAAACTCTCTTACTTCCCAAGCTCTCCTACTACCAAAAGCTCTCCCACTCCCCCAAGCTTTCTTACTCCCCCAAGCTCTCTTGCTCCCCTAAGCTCTCTTACTCCCCCAAGCTCTCCTACTCGCCCAAGCCCTCCTACTCCCCCAAGCTCTCCTAATCACCCAAGCTCTCCTACTCCCCCAAGCTCTCTTACTCCCACCCCCGAGCTCTCTTTCTCCCCCAAGCTTTCTTCGTCCCCCAAGCTCTCTTACTCCCCTAATCTATCTTACTCGCCCAAGCTTTCCCACTCCCACAAGATCTACTTAACCCCCAAGCTCACCGACTTCCCCAAGCTCTCATACACCCCAAGCTCTCATACTCCCCAAAGCTCTCATACGCCCCCAAGCTCTCATACTCCCCCAAGCTCTCCTACCCCCCCAAGCTCTTCTACTCCCCTAAAATCTCCTACTGCCTCAAGTTCTCCTACTCCTCCAAGCTCTCCTACTCTCCCAAGTTCTCCTACTCCCACAAGCTCCGCGACACCCCCAAGCTCTCCTACTCCCCCACTCTCTACTACTCCCCCAAGCTCTCCTAATCCCCCAAGCTCTCCTACTCCCCCAAGCTCGCCTACTTCCCCAAGCTCTCATACACCCCAAGCTCTCATACTTCCCCAAGCTCTCATACGCCCCCAAGCTCTCATACGCCCCCAAGCTCTCCTACCCTCCCAAGCTCTCCTACTCCCCCAAGCTCTACGACTCCCCCAAGCTCTCCTACTCCCCCAAGCTCTCCTAATCCCCCAAGCTCTCCTACTTCCCCAAGCTCTCCTACTCTCGAAACTCTCCTTCTCCCCCAAGCTCTCTAATTCCCCCAAGCTCTCCTACTCCCCCAAGCTCTCCTGCTCCCCCAAGCGCTCCTACTCCCCCAAGCTCTCCTACTCCCACAATCTCTCCCACTCCCCCAAGCTCTCTTATTCCCCCAAGCTCTCTTACTCCCCAGGCTCTCTTACTCCCCCAAGCTCAATTACTCCTCCAAGGTCTCCTATTCTGCCAAGTTCTCCTAATCCCCCAAGCTCTCCTTCTCCTCCAAGCTCTCCTACTCCCCCAAGCGCTCCTAATGCCCCAAGATCTCCTACTCCCCCAAGCCCTCCTACTCCCCCAAGCTCTCCTACTCTCCCAAGCTCTCGTATTTATCCAAGCTCTCTTACTCCCCAAGTTCTCTTACTCCCCCAAGCTCAATTACTCCCCCAAGCTCTCCTTCTCTTCCAAGCTCTCCTACTCCCCCAAGCGCTCCTACTGCCCCAAGATCTCCTACTCCCCCAAGCTCTCTTACTCCCCCAAGCTCTCTTACTCGCCCAAGCTCTCCTACTCTGCCAAGTTCTCCTCCTCCCCCAAGCTCTCTTACGTCCCTAAGCTCTCTTACTCCCCCAAGCTCTCTTACTCCCCCAATCTCTCTTACTCCCCCAAGCTCTCTTACTTCCCAAGCTCTCTTACAACCCCAAGCTCTCCTACTCTGCCAAGTTCTCCTACTCCCCCAAGGTCCGCGACTCCCCCAAGCTCTCGCACTAACCCAAGCTCTCCCTCTCCCCCAAGGTCTCTTACTCCCCCAAGCTCTCTTACTCCCCCAAGCTCTCTTCCTCTCCCAAGCTCTCCTACTGTGCCAATTTCTCCTACTCTCCCAAGCTCTCGTATTCCCCAAGCTCTCTTACTCCCCAAGTTCTCTTACTCCCCCAAGCTCAATTACTCCTCCAAGCTCTCCTACTCTGCCAATTTCTCCTACTATCCCAAGCTCTCGTATTCCCCAAGCTCTCTTACTCCCCAAGTTCTCTTACTCCCCCAAGCTCAATTACTCCTCCAAGCTCTCCTACTCTGCCAAGTTCTCCTACTCCCCCAAGCTCTCCTTCTCCTCAAAGCTCTCCTACTCCCCCAAGCCCTCCTACTCCCCCAAGCTCTCCTACTCCCCCAAGCTCTCTTACTCCCCCAAGTTCTCTTACTCCCCCAAGCTCTCTAACTCCCCCAAGCTCTCCTACTCTGCCAAGTTCTCCTCCTCCCCCAAGCTCTCTTACATCCCCAAGCTCTCTTACTCCCCCAAGCTCTCTTACTCCCCCAAGCTCTCTTACTCCCCAAAGCTCTCTTACTCCCCCAAGCTCTCTTACTCTCCCAAGCTCTCCGACTGTGCCAATTTCCCCTACTCTCCCAAGCTCCCCGAATCCCCAGGTTCTCCTACTCCCCCAAGCTCCCCTACTCCCCCAAGCTCTCCTACTCTCCCAAGCTCTCGTATTCCCCCAAGCTCTCTTACTCCCCAAGTTCTCTTACTCCCCCAAGCTCAATTACTCCCCCAAGCTCTCCTTCTCTTCCAAGCTCTCCTACTCCCCCAAGCGCTCCTACTGCCCCAAGATCTCCTACTCCCCCAAGCTCTCTTACTCCCCCAAGCTCTCTTACTCGCCCAAGCTCTCTAACTCCCCCAAGCTCTCCTACTCTGCCAAGTTCTCCTCCTCCCCCAAGCTCTCTTACGTCCCTAAGCTCTCTTACTCCCCCAAGCTCTCTTACTCCCCCAATCTCTCTTACTCCCCCAAGCTCTCTTTCTCCCCCAAGCTCTCTTACTCCCTCAAGCTCTCTTACTCCCCCAAGCTCTCTTACTTCCCAAGCTCTCTTACAACCCCAAGCTCTCCTACTCTGCAAAGTTCTCCTACTCCCCCAAGGTCCGCGACTCCCCCAAGCTCTCGCACTAACCCAAGCTCTCCCACTCCCCCAAGGTCTCTTACTCCCCCAAGCTCTCTTACTCCCCCAAGCTCTCTTCCTCTCCCAAGCTCTCCTACTGTGCCAATTTCTCCTACTCTCCCAAGCTCCCCGAATCCCCAAGTTCTCCTACTCCCCCAAGCTCCCCTACTCCCCCAAGCTCTCCTATTCCCCCAAGCTCTCGTATTCCCGAAAGCTGTCTTACTCCCCAAGCTCTCTTACTCCCCCAAGCTCAATTACTCCTCCAAGCTCTCCTACTCTGCCAATTTCTCCTACTCCCCCAAGCTCTCCTTCTCCTCCAAGCTCTCCTACTCCCCCAAGCTCTCTTTCTCCCCCAAGCTCTCTTACTCCCTCAAGCTCTCTTACTCCCCCAAGCTCTCTTACTTCCCAAGCTCTCTTACAACCCCAAGCTCTCCTACTCTGCAAAGTTCTCCTACTCCCCCAAGGTCCGCGACTCCCCAAAGCTCTCGCACTAACCCAAGCTCTCCCACTCCCCCAAGGTCTCTTACTCCCCCAAGCTCTCTTACTCCCCCAAGCTCTCTTCCTCTCCCAAGCTCTCCTACTGTGCCAATTTCTCCTACTCTCCCAAGCTCCCCGAATCCCCAAGTTCTCCTACTGCCCCAAGATCTCCTACTCCCCCAAGCTCTCTTACTCCCCTAAGCTCTCTTACTCCCCCAAGCTCTCCTACTCGCCCAAGCTCTCCTATTCCCTCAAGCCCTCCTATTCCCCAAGCTCTCCTACTCACCCAAGCTCTCTTACTCCCCCAAGTTCTCTTACTCCCCCAAGCTCTCTTTCTCCCCCAAGTTCTGTTACTCCCTGAAGCTCTCTTACTCCCCAAAGCTCTCTTACTTCCCAAGCTCTCTTACTCCCCCAAGCTCTCCTACTCTGCCAAGTTCTCCTACTCCCCCAAGGTCCGCGACTCCCCCAAGCTCTCCTACTACCCCAAGCTCTCGCACTCCCCCAAGGTCTCTTACTCCCCCAAGCTCTCTTACTCCCCCAAGCTCTATTACTCTCCCAAGCTCTCCTACTGTGCCAATTTATCCTACTCTCCCAAGCTCCCCGAATCCCCAAGTTCTCCTACTCCCCCAAGCTCCCCTACTCCCCCAAGGTCTCCAACTCCCCCAAGCTCTCGTATTCCCCCAAGCTCTCTTACTTCCCAAGCTCTCTTACTCCCCCAAGTCATCCTACTCCCCCAAGCTCTCCTACTCCCCCAAGCTCTCTTACTCCCCCAAGCTCTCTAACTCCCCCAAGCTCTCCTACTCTGCCAAGTTCTCCTCCTCCCCAAAGCTCTCTTACATCTCCAAGCTCTCTTATTCCTTCAAGCTCTCCTACTGCCCCAAGCTCTCTGACTCCCCCAAGGTATCCTACTCCCCCAAGCCCTCCTACTCCCCCAAGCTCTCCTACTCCCCCAAGCTCTCTTACTCCCCCAAGCTCTCTTACTCCCCCAAGCTCTCTAACTCCCCCAAGCTCTCCTACTCTGCCAAGTTCTCCTCCTCCCCCAAGCTCTCTTACATCCCCAAGCTCTCTTATTCCCCCAAGCTCTCTTACTCCCCCAAGCTCTCTTACTCCCCAAAGCTCTCTTACTCCCTCAAGCTCTCTTTCTCCACCAAGCTCTCTTACTCCCCCAAGCTCTCTTACTCCCCCAAGCTCTCCTACTCCCCCAAGCGCTCCTACTGCCCCAAGATCTCCTACTCCCCCAAGCTCTCTTACTCCCCTAAGCTCTCTTACTCCCCCAAGTTCTCCTACTCGCCCAACCTCTCCTATTCCCCCAAGCCCTCCTACTCCCCCAAGCTCTCCTACTCTGCCAAGTTCTCCTCCTCCCCCAAGCTCTCTTACATCCCCAAGCTCTCTTACTCCCCCAAGCTCTCTTACTCCCCCAAGCTCTCTTACTCCCCAAAGCTCTCTTACTCCCCCAAGCTCTCTTACTCTCCCAAGCTCTCCGACTGTGCCAATTTCTCCTACTCTCCCAAGCTCCCCGAATCCCCAGGTTCTCCTACTCCCCCAAGCTCCCCTACTCCCCCAAGCTCTCCTACTCTCCCAAGCTCTCGTATTCCCCCAAGCTCTCTTACTCCCCAAGTTCTCTTACTCCCCCAAGCTCAATTACTCCCCCAAGCTCTCCTTCTCTTCCAAGCTCTCCTACTCCCCCAAGCGCTCCTACTGCCCCAAGATCTCCTACTCCCCCAAGCTCTCTTACTCCCCCAAGCTCTCTTACTCGCCCAAGCTCTCTAACTCCCCCAAGCTCTCCTACTCTGCCAAGTTCTCCTCCTCCCCCAAGCTCTCTTACGTCCCTAAGCTCTCTTACTCCCCCAAGCTCTCTTACTCCCCCAATCTCTCTTACTCCCCCAAGCTCTCTTTCTCCCCCAAGCTCTCTTACTCCCTCAAGCTCTCTTACTCCCCCAAGCTCTCTTACTTCCCAAGCTCTCTTACAACCCCAAGCTCTCCTACTCTGCCAAGTTCTCCTACTCCCCCAAGGTCCGCGACTCCCCCAAGCTCTCGCACTAACCCAAGCTCTCCCACTCCCCCAAGGTCTCTTACTCCCCCAAGCTCTCTTACTCCCCCAAGCTCTCTTCCTCTCCCAAGCTCTCCTACTGTGCCAATTTTTCCTACTCTCCCAAGCTCTCGTATTCCCCAAGCTCTCTTACTCCCCAAGTTCTCTTAATCCCCCAAGCTCAATTACACCTCCAAGCTCTCCTACTCTGCCAATTTCTCCTACTATCCCAAGCTCTCGTATTCCCCAAGCTCTCTTACTCCCCAAGTTCTCTTACTCCCCCAAGCTCAATTACTCCTCCAAGCTCTCCTATTCTGCCAAGTTCTCCTACTCCCCCAAGCTCTCCTTCTCCTCAAAGCTCTCCTACTCCCCCAAGCCCTCCTACTCCCCCAAGCTCTCCTACTCCCCCAAGCTCTCTTACTCCCCCAAGCTCTCTTACTCCCCCAAGCTCTCTAACTCCCCCAAGCTCTCCTACTCTGCCAAGTTCTCCTACTCCCCCAAGCTCTCCTTCTCCTCAAAGCTCTCCTACTCCCCCAAGCCCTCCTACTCCCCCAAGCTCTCCTACTCCCCCAAGCTCTCTTACTCCCCCAAGCTCTCTTACTCCCCCAAGCTCTCTTACTCCCCCAAGCTCTCTTCCTCTCCCAAGCTCTCCTACTGTGCCAATTTCTCCTACTCTCCCAAGCTCCCCGAATCCCCAAGTTCTCCTACTCCCCCAAGCTCCCCTACTCCCCCAAGCTCTCCTATTCCCCCAAGCTCTCGTATTCCCGAAAGCTGTCTTACTCCCCAAGCTCTCTTACTCCCCCAAGCTCAATTACTCCTCCAAGCTCTCCTACTCTGCCAATTTCTCCTACTCCCCCAAGCTCTCCTTCTCCTCCAAGCTCTCCTACTCCCCCAAGCTCTCTTTCTCCCCCAAGCTCTCTTACTCCCTCAAGCTCTCTTACTCCCCCAAGCTCTCTTACTTCCCAAGCTCTCTTACAACCCCAAGCTCTCCTACTCTGCAAAGTTCTCCTACTCCCCCAAGGTCCGCGACTCCCCAAAGCTCTCGCACTAACCCAAGCTCTCCCACTCCCCCAAGGTCTCTTACTCCCCCAAGCTCTCTTACTCCCCCAAGCTCTCTTCCTCTCCCAAGCTCTCCTACTGTGCCAATTTCTCCTACTCTCCCAAGCTCCCCGAATCCCCAAGTTCTCCTACTGCCCCAAGATCTCCTACTCCCCCAAGCTCTCTTACTCCCCTAAGCTCTCTTACTCCCCCAAGCTCTCCTACTCGCCCAAGCTCTCCTATTCCCTCAAGCCCTCCTATTCCCCAAGCTCTCCTACTCACCCAAGCTCTCTTACTCCCCCAAGTTCTCTTACTCCCCCAAGCTCTCTTTCTCCCCCAAGTTCTGTTACTCCCTGAAGCTCTCTTACTCCCCAAAGCTCTCTTACTTCCCAAGCTCTCTTACTCCCCCAAGCTCTCCTACTCTGCCAAGTTCTCCTACTCCCCCAAGGTCCGCGACTCCCCCAAGCTCTCCTACTACCCCAAGCTCTCGCACTCCCCCAAGGTCTCTTACTCCCCCAAGCTCTCTTACTCCCCCAAGCTCTATTACTCTCCCAAGCTCTCCTACTGTGCCAATTTATCCTACTCTCCCAAGCTCCCCGAATCCCCAAGTTCTCCTACTCCCCCAAGCTCCCCTACTCCCCCAAGGTCTCCAACTCCCCCAAGCTCTCGTATTCCCCCAAGCTCTCTTACTTCCCAAGCTCTCTTACTCCCCCAAGTCATCCTACTCCCCCAAGCTCTCCTACTCCCCCAAGCTCTCTTACTCCCCCAAGCTCTCTAACTCCCCCAAGCTCTCCTACTCTGCCAAGTTCTCCTCCTCCCCAAAGCTCTCTTACATCTCCAAGCTCTCTTATTCCTTCAAGCTCTCCTACTGCCCCAAGCTCTCTGACTCCCCCAAGGTATCCTACTCCCCCAAGCCCTCCTACTCCCCCAAGCTCTCCTACTCCCCCAAGCTCTCTTACTCCCCCAAGCTCTCTTACTCCCCCAAGCTCTCTAACTCCCCCAAGCTCTCCTACTCTGCCAAGTTCTCCTCCTCCCCCAAGCTCTCTTACATCCCCAAGCTCTCTTATTCCCCAAAGCTCTCTTACTCCCCCAAGCTCTCTTACTCCCCAAAGCTCTCTTACTCCCTCAAGCTCTCTTTCTCCACCAAGCTCTCTTACTCCCCCAAGCTCTCTTACTCCCCCAAGCTCTCCTACTCCCCCAAGCGCTCCTACTGCCCCAAGATCTCCTACTCCCCCAAGCTCTCTTACTCCCCTAAGCTCTCTTACTCCCCCAAGTTCTCCTACTCGCCCAACCTCTCCTATTCCCCCAAGCCCTCCTACTCCCCCAAGCTCTCCTACTCTGCCAAGTTCTCCTCCTCCCCCAAGCTCTCTTACATCCCCAAGCTCTCTTACTCCCCCAAGCTCTCTTACTCCCCCAAGCTCTCTTACTCCCCAAAGCTCTCTTACTCCCCCAAGCTCTCTTACTCTCCCAAGCTCTCCGACTGTGCCAATTTCTCCTACTCTCCCAAGCTCCCCGAATCCCCAGGTTCTCCTACTCCCCCAAGCTCCCCTACTCCCCCAAGCTCTCCTACTCTCCCAAGCTCTCGTATTCCCCCAAGCTCTCTTACTCCCCAAGTTCTCTTACTCCCCCAAGCTCAATTACTCCCCCAAGCTCTCCTTCTCTTCCAAGCTCTCCTACTCCCCCAAGCGCTCCTACTGCCCCAAGATCTCCTACTCCCCCAAGCTCTCTTACTCCCCCAAGCTCTCTTACTCGCCCAAGCTCTCTAACTCCCCCAAGCTCTCCTACTCTGCCAAGTTCTCCTCCTCCCCCAAGCTCTCTTACGTCCCTAAGCTCTCTTACTCCCCCAAGCTCTCTTACTCCCCCAATCTCTCTTACTCCCCCAAGCTCTCTTTCTCCCCCAAGCTCTCTTACTCCCTCAAGCTCTCTTACTCCCCCAAGCTCTCTTACTTCCCAAGCTCTCTTACAACCCCAAGCTCTCCTACTCTGCCAAGTTCTCCTACTCCCCCAAGGTCCGCGACTCCCCCAAGCTCTCGCACTAACCCAAGCTCTCCCACTCCCCCAAGGTCTCTTACTCCCCCAAGCTCTCTTACTCCCCCAAGCTCTCTTCCTCTCCCAAGCTCTCCTACTGTGCCAATTTTTCCTACTCTCCCAAGCTCTCGTATTCCCCAAGCTCTCTTACTCCCCAAGTTCTCTTAATCCCCCAAGCTCAATTACACCTCCAAGCTCTCCTACTCTGCCAATTTCTCCTACTATCCCAAGCTCTCGTATTCCCCAAGCTCTCTTACTCCCCAAGTTCTCTTACTCCCCCAAGCTCAATTACTCCTCCAAGCTCTCCTACTCTGCCAAGTTCTCCTACTCCCCCAAGCTCTCCTTCTCCTCAAAGCTCTCCTACTCCCCCAAGCCCTCCTACTCCCCCAAGCTCTCCTACTCCCCCAAGCTCTCTTACTCCCCCAAGCTCTCTTACTCCCCCAAGCTCTCTAACTCCCCCAAGCTCTCCTACTCTGCCAAGTTCTCCTCCTCCCCCAAGCTCTCTTACATCCCCAAGCTCTCTTACTCCCCCAAGCTCTCTTACTCCCCCAAGCTCGCTTACTCCCCAAAGCTCTCTTACTCCCCCAAGCTCTCTTACTCTACCAAGCTCTCCGACTGTGCCAATTTCTCCTACTCTCCCAAGCTCCCCGAATCCCCAGGTTCTCCTACTCCCCCAAGCTCCCCTACTCCCCCAAGCTCTCCTACTCTCCCAAGCTCTTGTATTCCCCCAAGCTCTCTTACTCCCCAAGTTCTCTTACTCCCCCAAGCTCAATTACTCCCCCAAGCTCTCCTTCTATTCCAAGCTCTCCTACTCCCCCAAGCGCTCCTACTGCCCCAAGATCTCCTACTCCCCCAAGCTCTCTTACTCCCCCAAGCTCTCTTACTCGCCCAAGCTCTCTAACTCCCCCAAGCTCTCCTACTCTGCCAAGTTCTCCTCCTCCCCCAAGCTCTCTTACGTCCCTAAGCTCTCTTACTCCCCCAAGCTCTCTTACTCCCCCAATCTCTCTTACTCCCCCAAGCTCTCTTTCTCCCCCAAGCTCTCTTACTCCCTCAAGCTCTCTTACTCCCCCAAGCTCTCTTACTTCCCAAGCTCTCTTACAACCCCAAGCTCTCCTACTCTGCCAAGTTCTCCTACTCCCCCAAGGTCCGCGACTCCCCCAAGCTCTCGCACTAACCCAAGCTCTCCCACTCCCCCAAGGTCTCTTACTCCCCCAAGCTCTCTTACTCCCCCAAGCTCTCTTCCTCTCCCAAGCTCTCCTACTGTGCCAATTTCTCCTACTCTCCCAAGCTCCCCGAATCCCCAAGTTCTCCTACTCCCCCAAGCTCCCCTACTCCCCCAAGCTCTCCTATTCCCCCAAGCTCTCGTATTCCCGAAAGCTCTCTTACTCCCCAAGCTCTCTTACTCCCCCAAGCTCAATTACTCCTCCAAGCTCTCTTACTCTGCCAATTTCTCCGACTCCCCCAAGCTCTCCTTCTCCTCCAAGCTCTCCTACTCCCCCAAGCGCTCTTACTGCCCCAAGATCTCCTACTCCCCCAAGCTCTCTTACTCCCCTAAGCTCTCTTACTCCCCCAAGCTCTCCTACTCGCCCAAGCTCTCCTATTCCCTCAAGCCCTCCTATTCCCCAAGCTCTCCTACTCCCCCAAGCTCTCTTACTCCCCCAAGCTCTCTTTCTCCCCCAAGTTCTGTTACTCCCTGAAGCTCTCTTACTCCCCCAAGCTCTCTTACTTCCCAAGCTCTCTTACTCCCCCAAGCTCTCCTACTCTGCCAAGTTCTCCTACTCCCCCAAGGTCCGCGACTCCCCCAAGCTCTCCTACTACCCCAAGCTCTCCCACTCCCCCAAGGTCTCTTACTCCCCCAAGCTCTCTTACTCCCCCAAGCTCTATTACTCTCCCAAGCTCTCCTACTGTGCCAATTTATCCTACTCTCCCAAGCTCCCCGAATCCCCAAGTTCTCCTACTCCCCCAAGCTCCCCTACTCCCCCAAGGTCTCCAACTCCCCCAAGCTCTCGTATTCCCCCAAGCTCTCTTACTTCCCAAGCTCTCTTACTCCCCCAAGTCATCCTACTCCCCCAAGCTCTCCTACTCCCCCAAGCTCTCTTACTCCCCCAAGCTCTCTTACTCCCCCAAGCTCTCTAACTCCCCCAAGCTCTCCTACTCTGCCAAGTTCTCCTCCTCCCCAAAGCTCTCTTACATCTCCAAGCTCTCTTATTCCTCCAAGCTCTCCTACTGCCCCAAGCTCTCTGACTCCCCCAAGGTATCCTACTCCCCCAAGCCCTCCTACTGCCCCAAGATCTCCTACTCCCCCAAGCTCTCTTACTCCCCTAAGCTCTCTTACTCCCCCAAGTTCTCCTACTCGCCCAAGCTCTCCTATTCCCCCAAGCCCTCCTACTCCCCCAAGCTCTCCTACTCCCCCAAGCTCTCTTTCTCCACCAAGCTCTCTTACGCCCCCAAGCTCTCTAACTCCCCCAAGCTCTCCTACTCTGCCAAGTTCTCCTCCTCCCGCAAGCTCTCTTACATTCCCAAGCTCTCTTACTCCCCCAAGCTCTCTTACTCCCCCAAGCTCTCTTACTCCCCAAAGCTCTCTTAGTCCCCCAACATCTCTCACTCCCCCAAGCTCTCTTACTCTCCCAAGCTCTCCGACTGTGCCAATTTCTCCTACTCTCCCAAGCTCCCCGAATCCCCAAGTTCTCCTACTCCCGCAAGATCCCCTACTCCCCCAAGCTCTCCTACTCCCCCAAGCTCTCGTATTCCCCCAAGCTCTCTTGCACCCCAAGCTCTCTTACTCCCCCAAGCTCTCTTTCTCCCCCAAGTTCTCTTACTCACTCAAGCTCTCTTACTCCCCCAAGCTCTCTTACTTCCCAAGCTTTCTTACTCCCCCAAGCGCTCCTACTCTGCCAAGTTCTCCTACTCCCCCAACGTCCGCGACTCCCCCAAGCTCTCCTTCTACCCCAAGCTCTCCCACTCCTCCAAGGTCTCTTACTCCCCCAAGCTCTCTTACTCTCCCAAGCTCTCCTACTGTGCCAATTTCTCCTACTCCCCCAAGCTCCCCGAATCCCCAAGTTCTCCTACTCCCCCAAGCTCCCCTACTCCCCCAAGGTCTCCTACTCACCCAAGCTCTCGTATTCCCCCAAGCTCTCTTACTCCCCAAGCTCTCTTACTCCCCCAAGCCATCCTACTCCCCCAAGCTCTCCTACTCCCCCAAGCTCTCTTACTCCCCCAAGCTCTTTTACTCACCCAAGCTCTCTAACTCGCCCAAGCTCTCCTACTCTGCCAAGTTCTCCTCCTCCCCCAAGCTCTCTTACATCTCCAAGCTCTCTTACTCCTCCAATCTCTCCTACTTCCCCAAGCTCTCTGACTCCCCCAAGATATCCTACTCCCCCAAGCCCTCCTACTCCCCCAAGCTCTCCTACTCCCCCAAGCTCTCTTACTCCCCCAAGCTCTCTTTCTCCACCAAGCTCTCTTACTCCGCCAAGCTCTCTTACTCCCCCAAGCTCTCCTACTCTGCCAAGTTCTCCTTCTCCCTCAAGCTCTCCTACACCCGCAAGCGCTCGTACTCCCACAAGCTCTCCATTCCCACAAGCTCACCTGTTCCCCAAGCTCTCCTACTCCCCCAAGTTATCTTACTCCCCCACGCTCAATTCTCCCCCAAGCTCTCTTCGTCCCTCCAGCTCTCCGACTCGCCCAAGGTCTCCTACATCCCCAAACTCCCCTACTCCCCAAGCTCTCCTAATCCCCAAGCTCTCTTACACCCGCAAGCTCTCTTACTCCCCCAAGCTCTCTTACTCCCTCAAGCTCTCTGACTCCCCCAAGCTCTCTTACTTCCCAAGCTCTCTTACTCCCCCAAGCTCTCCTACTCTGCCAAGTTCTCCTACTCCCCCAAGGTCCGCGACTCCCCCAAGCTCTCCTACTACCCCAAAATCTCCGACACCCCAAAGCTCTCCTACTCACCCAAGCTCTCCTACTCCCCCAAGCTCTCTTTCTCCCCCAAGCTTTCTTCGTCCCCCAAGCTCTCTTACTCCCCTAATCTCTTTTACTCGCCCACGCTTTCCCACTCCCACAAGATCTACTTAGCCCCCAAGCTCGCCTACTTCCCCAAGCTCTCATACAGCCCAAGCTCTCTTACTCCCCAAGCTCTCTTACTCCCCCAAGCTCAATTCCTCCTCCAAGCTCTCCTACTCTGCAAAATTCTCCTACTCCCCCAAGCTCTCCTTCTCCTCCAAGCTCTCCTACTCCCCCAAGCGCTCCTACTGCCCCAAGATCTCCTACTCCCCCAAGCTCTCTTACTCCCCTAATCTATCTTACTCCCCCAAGCTCTTCGACTCGCCCAAGCTCTCCTACTCCCCCAAGCTTTCCTACTCCCCCAAGCTCTCCTACTCCCCCAAGATCTCCTACTCCCCCAAGCTCTCCTACTCCCCCAAGCTCTCCTACTCCCCCAAGCTCTCTTACTCCCCCAAGCTCTCTAACTTCCCCAAGCTCTCCTACTCTGCCAAGTTCTCCTCCTCCCCCAAGCTCTCTTACATCCCTTAGCTCTCTTACTCCCCCAAGCTCTCTTACTCCCTCAAGCTCTCTTACTCCCCCAAGCTCTCTTTCTCCCCCAAGATCTCTGACTCCCCCAAGCTCTCTTACTCCCTCAAGCTCTCTTACTCCCCCAAGCTCTCTTACTTCCCAAGCTCTCTTACTCCCCCAAGCTCTCCTACTCTGCCAAGTTCTCCTACTCCCCCAAGGTCCGCGACTCCCGCAAGCTCTCCTACTACCCCAAGCTCTCCCACTCCCCCAAGCTCTCTTACTCCCCCAAGCGCTCTTACTCCCCGAAGCTCTCTAACTCCCCCAAGCTCGCCTACTCTGCCAAGTTCTCCTCCTCCCCCATGCTCTCTTACTCCCCCAAGCGCTCTTACTCCCCCAAGCTCTCTAACTCCCCCAAGCTCTCCTACTCTGCCAAGTTCTCCTCCTCCCCCATGCTCTCTTACTCCCCCAAGCTCTCTTACTCCCCCAAGCTCTCTTACTCCCCCAAGCTCTCTAACTCCCCCAAGCTCTCTTATTCCCCAAGCTCTCTTTCTCCCCCAAGCTCTCTTACTGCCTCAAGCTCTCTTACTCCCCCAAGCTCTCTTACTCCCCCGAGCTCTCCTACTCTGCCAAGTTCTCCTACTCCCCCAAGGTCCGCGACTCCCCCAAGCTCTCCTACTACCCAAGCTCTCCCACTCCCCCAAGGTCTCTTACTCCCCCAAGCTCTCTTACTCCCCCAAGCTCTCTTACTCTCCCAAGCTCTTCTACTGTGCCAATTTCTCCTACTCTCCCAAGCTCCCCGAATCCCCAAGTTCTCCTACTCCCCCAAGCTCCCCTACTCACCCAAGGTCTCCTACTCCCCTAAGCACTCCTACTCCCCAAGCTCTCTTACTCCCCCAAGCTCTCTTACTCCCCCAAGCTCTCTAACTCCCCCAAGCTCTCCTACTCTGCCAAGTTCTCCTCCTCCCCCAAGCTCTCTTACATCTCCAAGCTCTCTTACTCCTCCAAGCTCTCCTACTGCCCCAAGTTCTCTGACTCCCCCAAGCTATCCTACTCCCCCAAGCCCTCCTACTCCCCCAAGCTCTCCTACTCCCCCAAGCTCTCTTACTCCCCCAAGCTCTCTTACTCCCCAAAGCTCTCTTACTCCCCCAAGCTCTCTTTCTCCACCAAGCTCTCTTACTCCCCCAAGCTCTCCTACTCTGCCAAGTTCTCCTTCTCCCTCAAGCTCTCCTACACCCGCAAGCGCTCGTACTCCCACACGCTCTCCATTCCCACAAGCTCACCTGTTCCCCAAGCTCTCCTACTCCCCCAAGTTATCTTACTCCCCCACGCTCAATTCTCCCCCAAGCTCTCTTCGTCCCTCCAGCTCTCCGACTCGCCCAAGGTCTCCTACTCCCCCAAGCTCCCCTACTCCCCAAGCTCTCCTACTCCCCAAGCTCTCTTACACCGCAAGCTCTCTTACTCCCCCAAGCTCTCTTACTCCCTCAAGCTCTCTTACTCCCCCAAGCTCTCTTACTACCCAAGCTCTCTTACTCCCCCAAGCTCTCCTACTCTGCCAAGTTCTCCTTCTCCCCCAAGGTCCGCGACTCCCCCAAGCTCTCCTACTACCCAAAATCTCCTACACCCCAAAGCTCTCCTACTCACCCAAGCTCTCCTACTCCCCCAAGCTCTCTTTCTCCCCCAAGCTTTCTTCGTCCCCCAAGCTCTCTTACTCCCCTAATCTCTCTTACTCGCCCAAGCTTTCCCACTCCCACAAGATCTACTTCACCCCCAAGCTCGCCTACTTCCCCAAGCTCTCATACAGCCCAAGCTCTCTTACTCCCCAAGCTCTCTTACTCCCCCAAGCCCAATTACTCCTCCAAGCTCTCCTACTCTGCCAAATTCTCCTACTCCCCCAAGCTCTCCTTCTCCTCCAAGCTCTCCTACTCCCCCAAGCGCTCCTACTGCCCCAAGATCTCCTACTCCCCCAAGCTCTCTTACTCCCCTAATCTATCTTACTCCCCCAAGCTCTTCTACTCGCCCAAGCTCTCCTACTCCCCCAAGCTCTCCTACTCCCCCAAGCTCTCCTACTCCCCCAAGATCTCCTACTCCCCCAAGCTCTCCTACTCCCCCAAGATCTCCTACTCCCCCAAGCTCTCTTACTCCCCCAAGGTCTCTAACTTCCCCTAGCACTCCTACTCTGCCAAGTTCTCCTCCTCCCCCAAGCTCTCTTACTCCCCCAAGCGCTCTTACTCCCCGAAGCTCTCTAACTCCCCCAAGCTCTCCTACTCTGCCAAGTTCTCCTCCTCCCCATGCTCTGTTACTCCCCCAAGCGCTCTTACTCCCCCAAGCTCTCTAACTCCCCCAAGCTCTCCTACTCTGCCAAGTTCTCCTCCTCCCCATGCTCTCTTACTCCCCCAAGCTCTCTTACTCCCCCAAGCTCTCTTACTCCGCCAAGCTCTCTTACTCCCCCAAGCTCTCCTACTGTGCCAATTTCTCCAACTCTCCCAAGCTCTCCTACTCCCCCAAGATCTCCTACTCCCCCAAGCTCTCCTACTCCCCCAAGCTCTCCTACTCCCCCAAGCTCTCTTACTCCCCCATGCTCTCTAAATTCCCCTAGCTCTCCTACTCTGCCAAGTTCTCCTCCTCCCCCAAGCTCTCTTACATCCCTAAGCTCTCTTACTCCCCCAAGCTCTCTTACTCCCTCAAGCTCTCTTACTCCCCCAAGCTCTCTTTCTCCCCCAAGATCTCTTACTCCCCCAAGCTCTCTTACTCCCTCAAGCTCTCTTACTCCCCCAAGCTCTCTTACTTCCCAAGCTCTCTTACTCCCCCAAGCTCTCCTACTCTGCCAAGTTCTCCTACTCCCCCAAGGTCCGCGACACCCGCAAGCTCTCCTACTACCCCAAGATCTCCCACTCCCCCAAGCTCTCTTACTCCCCCAAGCGCTCTTCCTCCCCGAAGCTCTCTAACTCCCCCAAGCTCTCCTACTCTGCCAAGTTCTCCTCCTCCCCCATGCTCTCTTACGCCCCCAAGCGCTCTTACTCCCCCAAGCTCTCTAACTCCCCCAAGCTCTCCTACTCTGCCAAGTTCTCCTCCTCCCCCATGCTCTCTTACTCCCCCAAGCTCTCTTACTCCCCCAAGCTCTCTTACTCATCCAAGCTCTCTTACTCCCCCAAGCTCTCCTACTGTGCCAATTTCTCCTACTCTCCCAAGCTCCCCGAATCCCCAAGTTCTCCTACTCCCCCAAGCTCCGCTACTCCCCCAAGCTCTCCTACTGCCCCAAGATCTCCTACTCCCCCAAGCTCTCTTACTCCCCTCAGCTCTCTTACTCTCCCAAGCTCTCCTACTCTCCCAAGCTCTCCTACTCCCCGAAGATATCCTACTCCCCCAGCTCTCCTACTCCCCCAAGCTCTCTTACTCCCCCAAGCTCTCTTACTCCCCCAAGATCTCTTACTCCCCCAAGCTCTCTAACTCCCCCAAGCTCTCCTACTCTGCCACGTTCTCCTCCTCCCCCAAGCTCTCTTACTCCCCCAAGCTCTCTTACACCCCCAAGCTCTCTAACTCCACCAAGCTCTCCTACTCTGTCAAGTTCTCCTCCTCCACCTAGCTCTCTTACATCCCCAAGCTCTCTTACTCCCCCAAGCTCTCTAACTCCCTCAAGCTCTCTTACTCCCCCAAGCTCTCTTTCTCCCCCAAGCTCTCTTACTGCCTCAAGCTCTCTTACTCCCCCAAGCTCTCTTACTCCCCCGAGCTCTCCTACTCTGCCAAGTTCTCCTACTCCCCCAAGGTCCACGACTCCCCCAAGCTCTCCTACTCTGCCAAGTTCTCCTCCTCCACCAAGCTCTCTTACATCCCCAAGCACTCTTACTACCCCAAGCTCTCTTACTCCCCCAAGCTCTCTTACTCCCTCAAGCTCTCTTACTCCCCCGAGCTCTCTTACTTCCCAAGCTCTCTTACTCCCCCGAGCTCTCCTAAACTGCCAAGTTCTCCTACTCCCCCAAGGTCCGCGACTCCCCCAAGCTCTCCTACTACCCAAGCTCTCCCACACCCCAAGCTCTCCTACTCCCCCAAGCTCTCCTACTCCCCCAAGCTCTCCCACTTCCCCAAACTCTCTTACTCCCCCAAGCTCTCTTACTCCCCCAAGCTCTCCTTTCCCCAGAGCTCTCCTACTGTGCCAATTTCTCCTACTCTCCAAAGCTCCCCGAATACCCAAGTTTTCCTACTCCCCCAAGCTCCCCTACTCCCCCAAGCTCTCCTACTCCCCCAAGCTCTCGTATTCCCCCAAGCTCTCTTACTCCCCAAGCTCTCTTTCTCCCCCAAGCTCAATTACTCCTCCAAACTCTCCTATTCTGCCAAATTCTCCTACTCCCCCAATCTCTCCTTCTCCTCCAAGCTCTCCTACTCCCCCAAGCGCTCCTACTGCCCCAAGATCTCCTACTCCCCCAAGCTCTCTTACTCCCCGAAGCTCTCTTACTCCCCCAAGCTCTCCTACTCGCCCAAGCTCTCCTACTCCCCCAAGCTCTCCTACTCCCCCAAGCTCTCCTACTCCCCCAAGCTCCCTTACTCCCCCAAGCTCTCTTACTCCCCCAAGCTCTCTTACTCCCCCAAGCTCTCTAACTCCCCCAAGCTCTCCTACTCTGCCAAGTTCTCCTCCTCCCCCAAGCTCTCTTACTCCCCCAAGCTCTCTTACTCTCCAAAGCACTCTAGCTCCACCAAGCTCTCCTACTCTGCCAAGATCTCCTCCTCCACCTCGCTCTCTAACATCCCCAAGCTCTCTTACTCCCCCAAGCTCTCTTACTCCCCTAAGCTCTCTTACTCCCCCAAGCTCTCTTTCTCCCCCAAGCTCTCTTACTCCCCCAAGCTCTCTTACTCCCCCAAGCTCTCTTTCTCCCCCATGCTCTCTTACTCCCTCGAGCTCTCTTACTCCCCCGAGCTCTCTTACTTCCCAAGCTCTCTTACTCCCCCGAGCTCTCCTAAACTGCCAAGCTCTCCTACTCCCCCAAGGTCCGCGACTCCCCCAAGCTCTCCTACTACCCAAGCTCTCCCACTCCCCCAAGCTCTCTTACTCCCCCAAGCGCTCTTACTCCCCGAAGCTCTCTAACTCCCCCAAGCTCTCCTACTCTGCCACGTTCTCCTCCTCCCCCAAGCTCTCTTACTCCCCCAAGCTCTCTTTCTCCCCCAAGCTCTCTAACTCCCCCAAGCTTTCCTACTCTGCGAAGTTCCCCTCCTCCAACTAGCTCTCTTACATCCCCAAGCTCTCTTACTCCCCCAAGCTCTCTTACTCCCCCAAGCTCTCTTACTCCCCCAAAATCTCCTACACCCCAAAGCTCTCCTACTCACCCAAGCTCTCCTACTCCCCCAAGCTCTCTTTCTCCCCCAAGATTTCTTCATCCCCCAAGCTCTCTTACTCCCCTCATCTCTCTTACTCGCCCAAGCTTTCCCACTCCCACAACATCTACTTAACCCCCAAGCTCGCCTACTTCCCCAAGCTCTCATACAGCCCACGCTCTCTTACTCCCCAAGCTCGCTAACTCCCCCAAGCTCAATTACTCCTCCAAGCTCTCCTACTCTGCCAAATTCTCCTACTCCCCCAAGCTCTCCTTCTCCTCCAAGCTCTTCTATCCCCCAAGCGCTCCTACTGCCCCAAGAGCTCCTACTCCCCCAAGCTCTCTTACTCCCCTAATCTATCTTACTCCCCCAAGCTCTTCTACTCGCCCAAGCTCTCCTACTCCCCCAAGCTCTCCTACTCCCCCAAACTCTCCTTCTCCCCCAAGATCTCCTACTCCCCCAAGCTCTCCTACTCCCCCAAGCTCTCCTACTCCACCAAGCTCTCTTACTCCCCCAAGCTCTCTTACTCCCCCAAGCTCTCTTACTTCCCAAGCTCTCTTACTCCCCCACGCTCTCCTACTCTGCCAAGTTCTCCTACTCACCCAAGGTCTGCGACTCCCGCAAGCTGTCCTACTTCCCCAAGCTCTCCCACTACCCCAAGCTCTCTTACTCTGCCAAGTTCTCCTCCTCCCCCATGCTCTCTTACTCCCCCAAGCTCTCTTACTCCCCCAAGCGCTCTAACTCCCCCAAGCTCTCCTACTCTGTCAAGTTCTCCTCCTCCACCTAGCTCTCTTACATCCCCAAGCTCTCTTACTCCCCCAAGCTGTCTTACTCTCCCAAGCTCTCTTACTCCCCCAAGCTCTCTTTCTCCCCTAAGCTCTCTTACTCCCTCAAGCTCTCTTACTCCCCCAAGCTCTCTTATTTCCCAAGCTCTCTTACTCCCCCGAGCTCTCCTAATCTGCCAAGTTCTCCTACTCCCCCAAGGTCCGCGACTCCCCCAAGCTCTCCTACTACCCCAAGCTCTCCCACACCCCAAGCTCTCTTACTCCCCCAAGCTCTCCTACTCCCCCAAGCTCTCCCACTCCCCCAAACTCTCTTACTCTCCCAAGCTCTCTTACTCCCCCAAGCTCTCTTACTCCCCCAAGCTCTCTTACTCCCCCAAGCTCTCCTACTGTGCCAATTTCTCCTACTCTCCCAAGCTCCCCGAATCCCCAAGTTCTCCTACTCCCCCAAGCTCCCCTACTCCCCCAAGCTCTCCTACTCCCCCAAGCTCTTGTATTCCCCCAAGCTCTCTTACTCCCCAAGCTCTCTTACTCCCCCAAGCTCAATTACTCCTCCAAGCTCTCCTACTCTGCCAAATTCTCCTACTCCCCCAATCTCTCCTTCTCCTCCAAGCTCTCCTACTCCCCCAAGCGTTCCGACTGCCCCAAGATCTCCTACTCCCCCAAGCTCTCTTACTCCCCTAAGCTATCTTACTCTCCCATGCTCTCCTACTCGCCCAAGCTCTCCTCCTCCCCCAAGCTCTCCTACTCCCCCAAGCTCTCTTACTCCCTCAAGCTCTCTTACTCCCCCAAGCTCTCTTTCTCCCCCAAGATCTCTTACTCCCCCAAGCTCTCTTACTCCCCCAAGCTCTCTTACTCCCCCAAGCTCTCTTACTTCCCAAGCTCTCTTACTCCCCCACGCTCTCCTACTCTGCCAAGTTCTCCTACTCACCCAAGGTCCGCGACTCCCGCAAGCTCTCCTACTTCCCCAAGCTCTCCCACTCCGACAAGCTCTCTTACTCCCCCAAGCGCTCTTACTCCCCCAAGCTCTCTAAAACCCCCAAGCTCTCCTACTCTGCCAAGTTCTCCTCCTCCCCCATGCTCTCTTACTCCCCCAAGCTCTCTTACTCCCCCAAGCTCTCTAACTCCCCCAAGCTCTCCTACTCTGTCAAGTTATCCTCCTCCACCTAGCTCTCTTACATCCCCAAGCTCTCTTACTCCCCCAAGCTCTCTTACTCCCCCAAGCTCTCTTACTCCCCCAAGCTCTCTTTCTCCCCTAAGCTCTCTTACTCCCTCAAGCTCCTTACTCCCCCAAGCTCTCTTATTTCCCAATCTCTCTTACTCCCCCGAGCTCTCCTAATCTGCCAAGTTCTCCTACTCCCCCAAGGTCCGCGACTCCCCCAAGCTCTCCTACTACCCCAAGCTCTCCCACACCCCAAGCTCTCTTATTCCCCCAAGCTCTCCTACTCCCCCAAGCTCTCCCACTCCCCCAAACTCTCTTACTCCCCCAAGCTCTCTTACTCCCCCAAGCTCTCTTACTCCCCCAAGCTCTCTTACTCCCCCAAGCTCTCCTACTGTGCCAATTTCTCCTACTCTCCCAAGCTCCCCGAATCCCCAAGTTCTCCTACTCCCCCAAGCTCCCCTACTCCCCCAAGCACTCCTACTCCTCCAAGCTCTTGTATTCCCCCAAGCTTTCTTACTCCCCAAGCTCTCTTACTCCACCAAGCTCAATTACTCCTCCAAGCTCTCCTACTCTGCCAAATTCTCCTACTCCCCCAATCTCTCCTTCTCCTCCAAGCTCTCCTACTCCCCCAAGCGCTCCTACTGCCCCAAGATCTCCTACTCCCCCAAGCTCTCTTACTCCCCTAAGCTATCTTACTCTCCCATGCTCTCCTACTCGCCCAAGCTCCCCTACTCCCCCAAGCTCTCCTACTCCCCCAAGCTCTCCTCCTCCCCCAAGCTCACTTACTCCCCCAAGCTCTCTTACTCCCCCAAGCTCTCCTACTCTGCCAAGTTCTCCTCCTCCACCGAGCTCTCTTACATCCCCAAGCTCTCTTACTCCCCCAAGCTCTCTTAGTCCCCCAAGTTCTCTTACTCCCCCAAGCTCTCTTTCTCCAGAAGCTCTGTTACTCCCTCAAGCTCTCTTACTCCCCCAAGGTCCGCGACTCCCCCAAGCTCTCCTACTCTGCCAAATTCTCCTCCTCCACCTAGCTCTCTTACATCCCCAAGCTCTCTTACTCCCCCAAGCTCTCTTACTCCCCCAAGCTCTCTTACTCCCCCAAGCTCTCTTACTTCCCAAGTTCTCTTACTCCCCCGAGCTCTCCTAATCTGCCAAGTTCTCCTACTCCCCCAAGGTCCGCGACTCCCCCAAGCTCTCCTACTACCCCAAGCTCCCCCACACCCCAAGCTCTCTACTCCCCCAAGCTCTCCTACGCCCCCAAGCTCTCCCACTCCCCAAACTCTCTTACTCCCCCAAGCTCTCTTACTCCCCCAAGCTCTCTTACTCCCCCAAGCTCTCCTACTGTGCCAATTTCTCCTACTCTCCCAAGCTCCCCGAATCCCCAAGTTCTCCTACTCCCCCAAGCTCCCCTACTCCCCCAAGCTCTCCTACTCCGCCAAGCTCTCGTTTTCCCCCAAGCTCTCTTACTCCCCAAGCTCTCTTACTCCCCCAAGCTCAATTACTACTCCAAGCTCTCCTATTCTGCCAAATTCTCCTACTCCCCCAATCTCTCCTTCTCCTCCAAGCTCTCCTACTCCCCCAAGCGCTCCTACTGCCCCAAGATCTCCTACTCCCCCAAGCTCTCTTACTCCCCTAAGCTCTCTTACTCCCCCAAGCTCTCCTACTCGCCCAAGCTCTCCTACTCCCCCAAGCTCTCCTACTCCCCCAACTCTCCTACTCCCCCAAGCTCTCTTACTCCCCCAAGCTCTCTTACTCCCCCAAGCTCTCTTACTCCCCCAAGCTCTGTAACTCCCACAAGCTCTCCTACTCTGCCAATTTCTCCTCCTCCCCCAAGCTCTCTTACTCCCCCAAGCTCTCTTACGCCCCCAAGCTCTCTTACTCCCCCAAGCCCTCTTTTTCCCCCAAGCTCTCTTACTCCCTCAAGCTCTCTTACTCCCCCAAGCTCTCTTACTCCCCCGAGATCTCCTACTCTGCCAAGTTCTCCTACTCCCCCAAGGTCTGCGACTCCCCCAAGCTCTCCTACTCTGCCAAGTTCTCCTCCTCCACCAAGCTCTCTTACATCCCCAAGCTCTCTTACTCCCCCAAGCTCTCTTACTCCCCCAAGCTCTCTTACTCCCCCAAGCTCTCTTACTCCCTCAAGCCCTCTTACTCCCCCAAGCTCTCTTAATTCCCAAGTTCTCCTACTCCCCAAAGGTCCGCGACTCCCCCAAGATCTCCTACTACCCCAAGCTCTCCCACACCCCAAGCTCTCCTGCTCCTCCAAGTTCTCCTACTCCCCCAAGCTCTCCCACTCCCCCAAACTCTCTTACTCCCCCAAGCTCTCTTACTCCCCCAAGCTCTATTACTCCCCCAAAGCTCTCCTACTGTGCCAATTTCTCCTCCTCTCCCAAGCTCCCCGAATCCCCAAGTTCTCCTACTCCCCCAAGCTCCACTACTCCCCCAAGCTCTCCTACTCCCCCAAGCTCTCGTATTCCCCCAAGCTCTCTTACTCCCCAAGCTCTCTTACTCCCCCAAGCTCAATTACTCCTCCAAGCTCTCCTATTCTGCCAAATTCTCCCACTCCCTCAATCTCTCCTTCTCCTCCAAGCTCTCCTACTCCCCCAAGCGCTCCTACTGTCCCAAGATCTCCTACTCCCCCAAAGCTCTCTTACTCCCCGAAGCTCTCTTACTCCCCCAAGCGCTCCTACTCGCCCAAGCTCTCCGACTCCCCCAAGCTCTCCTACTCCCCCAAGCTCTCCTACTCTGCCACGTTCTCCTCCTCCACGTAGCTCTCTTACATCCCCTGCTCTCTTACTCCCCCAAGCTCTCTTACTCCCCCAAGCTCTCTTACTCCCCCAAGCTCTCTTTCTCCCCCAAGCTCTCTTACTCCCTCAAGCTCTCTTACTCCCCCAAGCTCTCTTACTCCCCCGAGCTCTCCTACTCTGCCAAGTTCTCCTACTCCCCCAAGGTCCGCGACTCCCCCAAGCTCTCCTACTACCCCAAGCTCTCCCACACCCCAAGCTCTCCTACTCCCCCAAGCTCTCCTACTCCCCCAAGCTCTCCCACTCACCCAAACTCTCTTACTCCCGCAAGCTCTCTTACTCCCCCAAGCTCTCTTACTCCCCCAAGCTCTCCTACTGTGCCAATTTCTCCTACTCTCCCAAGCTCCCTGAATCCCCAAGTTCTCCTACTCCCCCAAGCTCCCCTACTCCCCCAAGCTCTCTTACTCCCCCAATCTCTCTTACTCCCCCAAGCTCTCCTACTGTGCCAATTTCTCCTACTCTCCCAAGCTCCCCGAATCCCCAAGTTCTCCTACTCCCCCAAGCTCCCCTACTCCCCCAAGCTCTCCTACTACCCCAAGTTCTCGTACTCCCCCAAGCTCTCTTACTCCCCAAGCTCTCTTACTCCCCCAAGCTCAATTACTCCTCCAAGCTCTCCTACTCTGCCAAATTCTCCTACTCCCCCAAGCTCTCCTTTTCCTCCAAGCTCTCCTACTCCCCCAAGCGCTCCTACTGCCCAAAGATCTCCTACTCCCCAAGCTCTCTTACTCCCCCAAGCTCTCTTACTCCCCCAAGCTCTCTAACTCCCCCAAGCTCTCCTACTCTGCCAAGTTCTCCTCCTCCCCCAAGCTCTCTTACTCCCCCAAGCTCTCTTACTCCCCCAAGCTCTCTAACTCCCCCAAGCTGTCCTACTCTGCCAAGTTCTCCTCCTCAACCTAGCTCTCTTACATCCCCAAGCTCTCTTACTCCCCCAAGCTCTCTTACTCCCCCAAGCTCTCTTACTCCACCAAACTCTCTTTCTCCCCCAAGCTCTCTTACTTCCCAAGCTCTCTTACTCCCCCGAGCTCTCCTACTCTGCCAAGTTCTCCTACTCCCCCAAGGTCCGCGACTCCCCCAAGCTCTCCTACTACCCCAAGCTCTCCCACACCCCAAGCTCTCCTACTCCCCCAAGTCTCTCTTACTCCCCCAAGTTCTCTTACTCCCCCAAGCTCTCCTACTGTGCCAATTTCTCCTACTCTCCCAAGCTCCCCGAATCCCCAAGTTCTCCTACTCCCCCAAGCTCCCCTACTCCCCCAAGCTCTCCTACTCCCCCAAGCTCTCGTATTCCCCCAAGCTCTCTTTCTCCCCCAAGCTCTCTTACTCCCTCAAGCTCTCTTACTCCCCCAAACTCTCTTACTTCCCAAGCTCTCCTACTACCACAAGCTCTCCCACTCCCCCAAGCTTTCTTACTCCCCCAAGCTCTCTTACTCCCCCAAGCTCTCTTACTCTCCCAAGCTCTCCTACTGTGCCAATTTCTCCTACTCTCCCAAGCTCCCCGAACCCCCAAGTTCTCCTACTCCCCCAAGCTCCCTACTCCCCCAAGCTCTCCTACTCCCCCAAGCTCTCGTATTCCCCCAAGAGCTCTTACTCCCAAGCTCTCTTACTCCCCCAAGCTCAATTACTCCTCCAAGGTCTCCTACTCTGCCAAGTTCTCCTACTCCCCCAAGCTCCCCTACTCCCCAGGCCCTCCTACTCCCCCAAGCTCTCGTATTCCCCCAAGCTCTCTTTCTCCCCCAAGCTCTCTTACTCCCTCAAGCTCTCTTACTCCCCCAAACTCTCTTACTTCCCAAACTCTCCTAATACCAAAAGCTCTCCCACTCCCCCAAGCTTTCTTACTCCCCCAAGCTCTCTTGCTCCCCTAAGCTCTCTTACTCCCCCAAGCTCTCATACTCGCCCAAGCCCTCCTACTCCCCCAAGCTCTCCTAATCACCCAAGCTCTCCTACTCCCCAAGCTCTCTTACTCCCACCCCCGAGCTCTCTTTCTCCCCCAAGCTTTCTTCGTCCCCCAAGCTCTCTTACTCCCCTAATCTATCTTACTCGCCCAAGCTTTCCCACTCCCACAAGATCTACTTAACCCCCAAGCTCGCCTACTTCCCCAAGCTCTCATACACCCCAAGCTCTCATACTCCCCAAAGCTCTCATACGCCCCCAAGCTCTCATACTCCCCCAAGCTCTCCTACCCCCCCAAGCTCTTCTACTCCCCTAAACTCTCCTACTGCCTCAAGTTCTCCTACTCCTCCAAGCTCTCCTACTCTCCCAAGCTCTCCTACTCCCACAAGCTCTGTTACTCCCCAAAGCTCTACTACTCTGCCAAGTTCTCCTACTCCCACAAGCTCCGCGACACCCCCAAGCTCTCCTACTCCCCCACTCTCTACTACTCCCCCAAGCTCTCCTAATCCCCCAAGCTCTCCCACTCCCCCAAGCTCGCCTACTTCCCCAAGCTCTCATACACCCCAAGCTCTCATACTTCCCAAGCTCTCATACGCCCCCAAGCTCTCATACGCCCCCAACCTCTCCTACCCTCCCAAGCTCTCCTACTCCCCCAAGCTCTCCGACTCCCCCAAGCTCTCCTACTCCCCCAAGCTCTCCTAATCCCCCAAGCTCTCCTACTTCCCCAAGCTCTCCTACTCTCGAAACTCTCCTTCTCCCCCAAGCTCTCTAATTCCCCCAAGCTCTCCTACTCCCCCAAGCTCTCCTGCTCCCCCAAGCGCTCCTACTCCCCCAAGCTCTCCTACTCCCACAATCTCTCCCACTCCCCCAAGCTCTCTTATTCCCCCAAGCTCTCTTACTCCCCAGGCTCTCTTACTCCCCCAAGCTCAATTACTCCTCCAAGGTCTCCTATTCTGCCAAGTTCTCCTACTCCCCCAAGCTCTCCTTCTCCTCCAAGCTCTCCTACTCCCCCAAGCGCTCCTAATGCCCCAAGATCTCCTACTCCCCCAAGCACTCCTACTCCCCCAAGCTCTCCTACTCCCCCAAGCTCTCTTACTCCCCCAAGCTCTCTTACTCCCCCAAGCTCTCTAACTCCCCCAAGCTCTCCTACTCTGCCAAGTTCTCGTCCTCCCCCAAGCTCTCTTACATCCCCAAGCTCTCTTGCTCCCCCAAACTCTCTTACTCCCCCAAGCTCTATTACTCCCCCAAGCTCTCTTACTCTCCCAAGCTCTCCTACTGTGCCAATTTCTCCTACTCTCCCAAGCTCCCCGAATCCCCAAGTTCTCCTACTCCCCCAAGCTCCCCTACTCCCCCAAGCTCTCCTACTCCCCAAAGCTCTCGTATTCCCCCAAGCTCTCTTACTCCCCTAAGCTCAATTACTCCCCCAAGCTCTCCTACTCTGCCAAGTTCTCCTACTCCCCCAAGCTATCCTTCTCCTCCAAGGTCTCCTACTCCCCCAAGCGCTCCCACTGCCCCAAGATCTCCGACTCCCCCAAGCTCTCTTACTCCCCTAAGCTCTCTTACTCCCCCAAGCTCTCCTACTCGCCCAAGCTCTCCTACTCCCCCAAGCCCTCCTACTCCCCCAAGCTCTCTTACTCCCCCATGCTCCCTTACTCCCCCAAGCTCTCTAACTCCCCCACGCTCTCCTACTCTGCCAAGTTCTCCTCCTCCCCCAAGCTCTCTTACATCCCCAAGCTCTCTTACTCCCCCAAGCTCTCTTACTCCCCCAAGCTCTCTTACTCCCCAAAGCTCTCTTACTCCCCCAAGCTCTCTTTCTCCACTAAGCTCTCTTACTCCCCCAAGCTCTCTTACTCCCCCAAGCTCTCCTTCTCTTCCAAGTTCTCCTTCTCCCTCAAGCTCTCCTGCACCCGCAAGCGCTCGTACTCCCACAAGCTCTCCTATTCCCACAAGCTATCTTACTCCCCCAAGCTCTCCTACTCCCCCAAGCTATCTTACTCCCCCAAGCTCAATACTCCCCCAAGCTCTCTTCCTCCCTCTAGCTCTCCTACTCGCCCAAGGTCTCCTACTCCCCCAAGCTCACCTACTCCCCCAAGCTCTCCTACTCCCCAAGCTCTCTTACACCCGCAAGCTCTCTTACTCCCCCAAGCTCTCTTACTTCCCAAGCTCTCTTACTCCCCCGAGCTCTCCTAATCTGCCAAGTTCTCCTACTCCCCCAAGGTCCGCGACACCCCCAAGCTCTCCTAATACCCCAAGCTCTCCCACACCCAAAGCTCTCTTACATTCCCAAGCTCTCTTACTCCCCCAAGCTCTCTTACTCCCCCAAGCTCCCCTACTCCCCCAAGCTCACCTACTCCCCCAAGCTCTCGTATTCCCCCAAGCTCTCTTACACCCCAAGCTCTCTTACTCCCCCCAAGCTCTCTAACTCCCCCAAGCTCTTCTACTCTGCCAAGTTCTCCTCCTCCCCCAAGCTCTCTTACATCCCTAAGCTCTCTTACTCCCCCAAGCTCTCTTACTCCCCCAAGCTCTCTTTCTCCCCCAAGTTCTCTTACTCCGTCAAGCTATCTTACTCCCCCAAGCTCTCTTACTTCCCAAGCTCTCTTACTCCACCAAGCTCTCCTACTACCCCAAGCTCTCCCACTCCCCCAAGGTCTCTTACACCCCCAAGCTATCTTACTCCCCCAAGCTCTCTTACTCTCCCAAGCTCTCCTACTGTGCCAATTTCTCCTACTCTGCCAAGCTCACCGAATCCCCAAGTTCTCCTACTCCCCCAAGCTCCCCTACTCCCCCAAGGTCTCCTACTCCCCCAAGCTCTCGTATTCCCCCAAGCTCTCTTACTCCCCAAGCTCTCTTACTCCCCCAAGCCATCCTACTACACCAAGCTCTCCTACTCCCCCAAGTTCTCTTACTCCCCCAAGCTCTCTTACTCCCCCAAGCTCTCTAACTCCCCCAAGCTCTCCTACTCTGCCAAGTTCTCCTCCTCCCCCAAGCTCTCTTACATCCCCAAGCTCTCTTACTCCTCCAAGCTCTCCTACTGCCCCAAGCTCTCTGACTCCCCCAAGCTATCCGACTCCCCCAAGCCCTCCTACACCCCCAAGCTCTCCTACTCCCCCAAGCTCTCTTACTCCCCCAAGCTCTCTTACTCCCCCAAGCTCTCTAACTCCCCCAAGCTCTCCTACTCTGCCAAGTTCTCCTCCTCCCCCAAGCTCTCTTACATCCCCAAGCTCTCTTATTCCCCCAAGCTCTCTTACTCCCCCAAGCTGTCTTACTCCCCAAAGCTCTCTTACTCCCCCAAGCTCTCTTTCTCCACCAAGCTCTCTTACTCCCCCAAGCTCTCTTACTCCCCCAAGCTCTCCTATTCTGCCAAGTTCGCCTTCTCCCTCAAGCTCTCCTACACCCGCAAGCGCTCGTACTCCCACAAGCTCTCCATTCCCAGAAGCTCACCTGTTCCCCAAGCTCTCCTACTCCCCCAAGTTATCTTACTCCCCCACGCTCAATTCTCCCCCAAGCTCTCTTCCTCCCTCCAGCTCTCCTACTCGCCCAAGTTCTCCTACTCCCCCAAGCTCCCCTACTCGCCAAGCTCTCCTACTCCCCAAGCTCTCTTACACCCGCAAGCTCTATTACTCCCCCAAGCTCTCTTACTCCCTCAAGCTCTCTTACTCCCCCAAGCTCTCTTACTTCCCAAGCTCTCTTACTCCCCCAAGCTCTCCTACTCTGCCAAGTTCTCCTACTCCCCCAAGGTCCGCGACTCCCCCAATCTCTCCTACTACCCCAAAATCTCCTACACCCCAAAGCTCTCCTACTCACCCAAGCTCTCGTACTCCCCCAAGCTCTCTTTCTCCCCCAAGCTTTCTTTGTCCCCCAAGCTCTCTTACTCCCCTAATCTCTCTTACTCGCCCAAGCTTTCCCACTCCCACAAGATCTACTTAACGCCCAAGCTCGCCTACTTCCCCAAGCTCTCATACAGCCCAAGCTCTCTTACTCCCCAAGCTCTCTTACTCCCCCAAGCTCAATTACTCCTCCAAGCTCTCCTACTCTGCCAAATTCTCCTACTCCCCCAAGCTATCCTTCTCCTCCAAGCTCTCCTACTCCCCCAAGCGCTCCTACTGCCCCAAGATCTCCTACTCCCCCAAGCTCTCTTACTCCCCTAATCTATCTTACTCCCCCAAGCTCTTCTACTCGCCCAAGCTCTCCTACTCCCCCAAGATGTCCTACTCCCCCAAGTTCTCTAACTTCCCCAAGCTCTCCTACTCTGCCAAGTTCTCCTCCTCCCCCATGCTATCTTACATCCCTAAGCTCTCTTACTCCCCCAAGCTCTCTTACTCCCTCAAGCTCTCTTACTCCACCAAGCTCTCTTTCTCCCCCAAGATCTCTTACTCCCCCAAGCTCTCTTACTCCCTCAAGCTCTCTTACTCCCCCAAGCTCTCTTACTTCCCAAGCTCTCTTACTCCCACAAGCTCTCCTACTCTGCCAAGTTCTCCTACTCCCCCAAGGTCCGCGACTCCCGCAAGCTCTCCTACTACACCAAGCTCTCCCACTCCCCCAAGCTCTCTTACTCCCCCAAGCGCTCTTACTCCCCGAAGCTCTCTAACTCCCCCAAGCTCTCCTACTCTGCCAAGTTCTCCTCCTCCCCCATGCTCTCTTACTCCCCCAAGCGCTCTTACTCCCCCAAGCTCTCTAACTCCCCCAAGCTCTCCTACTCTGCCAAGTTCTCCTCCTCCCCCATGCTCTCTTACTCCCCCAAGATCTCTTACTCCCCCAAGCTCTCTTACTCCCCCAAGCTCTCTTACTCCCCCAAGCTCTCCTACTGTGCCAATTTCTCCTACTCTCCCAAGCTCCCCGAATCCCCAAGTTCTCCTACTCCCCCTAGCTCCCCTACTCCCCCAAGCTCTCATACTCCCCCAAGCTCTTGTATTCCCCCAAGCTCTCTTACTCCCCAATCTCTCTTACTCCCCCAAGCTCAATTACTCCTCCAAGCTCTCCTACTCTGCCAAATTCTCCTACTCCCCCAAGATCTCCTACTCCCCCAAGCTCTCCTACTCCCCCAAGCTCTCTTACTCCCCCAAGATCTCTCACTCCCCCAAGCTCTCTAACTCACCCAAGCTCTCCTACTCTGCCACGTTCTCCTCCTCCCCCAAGCTCTCTTCCTCCCCCAAGCTCTCTTACTGCCCCAAGCTCTCTAACTCCCCCAAGCTCTCCTACTCTGCCAAGTTCTCCTCCTCCACCTAGCACTCTTACATCCCCAAGCTCTCTTACTCCCCCAAGCTCTCTTACTCCCCCAACCTCTCTTACTCCCCCAAGCTCTCTTTCTCCCCCAAGCTCTCTTACTGCCTCAAGCTCTCTTACTCCCCCAAGCTCTCTTACTCCCCCGAGCTCTCCTACTCTGCCAAGTTGTCCGACTCCCCCAAGGTCCGCGACTCCCCCAAGCTCTCCTACTACCCCAAGCTCTCCCACACCCCAAGCTCTCCTACTCCCCCAAGCTCTCCTACTCTGCCACGTCCTCTTCCTCCCCCAAGCTCTCTTACTCCCCCAAGCTCTCTTACTCCCCCAAGCTCTCTAACTCCCCCAAGCTCTCCTACTCTGCCAAGTTCTCCTCCTCCACCAAGCTCTCTTACATCCCCAAGCTTTCTTACTCCCCCAAGCTCTCTTAATCCCCCAAGCTCTCTTACTCCCCCAAGCTCTCTTTCTCCCCCAAGCTCTCTTACTCCCTCATGCTCTCTGACTCCCCCAAGCTCTCTTACTCCCCCGAGCTCTCCTACTCTGCCAAGTTCTCCTCCTCCACCTAGCTCTCTTACATCCCCAAGCTCTCTTACTCCCCCAAGCTCTCTTACTCCCCCACGGTCTCTTGCTCCCCCAAGCTCTCTTTCTCCCCCAAGCTCTCTTACTCCCTCAAGCTCTCTTACTCCCCCAAGCTCTCTTACTCCCCCAAGCTCTCTTACTCCCCCAAGCTCTCCTACTGTGCCAATTTCTCCTACTCTCCCAAGCTCCCCGAATCCCCAAGTTCTCCTACTCCCCCAAGCTCCCCTACTCCCCCAAGCTCTCCTACTCCCCCAAGCTCTCGTATTCCCCCAAGCTCTCTTAATCCCCAAGCTCTCTTACTCCCCCAAGCTCAATTACTCCTCCAAGCTCTCCTACTGTGCCAATTTCTCCTACTCTCCCAAGCTCCCCGAATCCCCAAGTTCTCCTTCTCCTCCAAGCTCTCCTTCTCCCCCAAGCTCTCCTACTCCCCCAAGCTCTCCTACTCCCCCAAGCTCTCTTACTCCCCCAAGCTCTCTTACTCCCCCAAGCTCTCTTACTCCCCCAAGCTCTCTAAATCCCCCACGCTCTCCTACTCTGCCAAGTTCTCCTCCTCCCCCAAGCTCTCTTACTCCCCCAAGCTCTCTTACTCCCCCAAGCTCTCTAACTCCCCCAAGCTCTCCTACTCTGCCAAGTTCTCCTCCTCCACCTAGCTCTCTTACATCCCCAAGCTCTCTTACTCCCCCAAGCTGTCTTACTCCCCAAAGCTCTCTTACTCCCCCAAGCTCTCTTTCTCCACCAAGCTCTCTTACTCCCCCAAGCTCTCTTACTCCCCCAAGCTCTCCTATTCTGCCAAGTTCGCCTTCTCCCTCAAGCTCTCCTACACCCGCAAGCGCTCGTACTCCCACAAGCTCTCCATTCCCATAAGCTCACCTGTTCCCCAAGCTCTCCTACTCCCCCAAGTTATCTTACTCCCCCACGCTCAATTCTCCCCCAAGCTCTCTTCCTCCCTCCAGCTCTCATACTCGCCCAAGGTCTCCTACTCCCCCAAGCTCCCCTACTCCCCAAGCTCTCCTACTCCCCAAGCTCTCTTACACCCGCAAGCTCTCTTACTCCCCCAAGCTCTCTTACTCCCTCAAGCTCTCTTACTCCCCCAAGCTCTCTTACTTCCCAAGTTCTCTTACTCCCCCAAGCTCTCCTACTCTGCCAAGTTCTCCTACTCCCCCAAGGTCCGCGACTCCCCCAATCTCTCCTACTACCCCAAAATCTCCTACACCCCAAAGCTCTCCTACTCACCCAAGCTCTCCTACTCCCCCAAGCTCTCTTTCTCCCCCAAGCTTTCTTTGTCCCCCAAGCTCTCTTACTCCCCTAATCTCTCTTACTCGCCCAAGCTTTCCCACTCCCACAAGATCTACTTAACGCCCAAGCTCGCCTACTTCCCCAAGCTCTCATACAGCCCAAGCTCTCTTACTCCCCAAGCTCTCTTACTCCCCCAAGCTCAATTACTCCTCCAAGCTCTCCTACTCTGCCAAATTCTCCTACTCCCCCAAGCTCTCCTTCTCCTCCAAGCTCTCCTACTCCCCCAAGCGTTCCTACTGCCCCAAGATCTCCTACTCCCCCAAGCTCTCTTACTCCCCTACTTATCTTACTCCCCCAAGCTCTTCTACTCGCCCAAGCTCTCCTACTCCCCCAAGATGTCCTACTCCCCCAAGCTCTCTAACTTCCCCAAGCTCTCCTACTCTGCCAAGTTCTCCTCCTCCCCCATGCTATCTTACATCCCTAAGCTCTCTTACTCCCCCAAGCTCTCTTACTCCCTCAAGCTCTCTTACTCCACCAAGCTCTCTTTCTCCCCCAAGATCTCTTACTCCCCCAAGCTCTCTTAATCCCTCAAGCTCTCTTACTCCCCCAAGCTCTCTTACTTCCCAAGCTCTCTTACTCCCACAAGCTCTCCTACTCTGCCAAGTTCTCCTACTCCCCCAAGGTCCGCGACTCCCGCCAGCTCTCCTACTACACCAAGCTCTCCCACTCCCCCAAGCTCTCTTACTCCCCCAAGCGCTCTTACTCCCCGAAGCTCTCTAACTCCCCCAAGCTCTCCTACTCTGCCAAGTTCTCCTCCTCCCCCATGCTCTCTTACTCCCCCAAGCGCTCTTACTCCCCCAAGCTCTCTAACTCCCCCAAGCTCTCCTACTCTGCCAAGTTCTCCTCCTCCCCCATGCTCTCTTACTCCCCCAAGATCTCTTACTCCCCCAAGCTCTCTTACTCCCCCAAGCTCTCTTACTCCCCCAAGCTCTCCTACTGTGCCAATTTCTCCTACTCTCCCAAGCTCCCCGAATCCCCAAGTTCTCCTACTCCCCCTAGCTCCCCTACTCCCCCAAGCTCTCATACTCCCCCAAGCTCTTGTATTCCCCCAAGCTCTCTTACTCCCCAATCTCTCTTACTCCCCCAAGCTCAATTACTCCTCCAAGCTCTCCTACTCTGCCAAATTCTCCTACTCCCCCAAGATCTCCTACTCCCCCAAGCTCTCCTACTCCCCCAAGCTCTCTTACTCCCCCAAGCTCTCTTACTCCCCCAAGATCTCTCACTCCCCCAAGCTCTCTAACTCCCCCAAGCTCTCCTACTCTGCCACGTTCTCCTCCTCCCCCAAGCTCTCTTCCTCCCCCAAGCTCTCTTACTGCCCCAAGCTCTCTAACTCCCCCAAGCTCTCCTACTCTGCCAAGTTCTCCTCCTCCACCTAGCACTCTTACATCCCCAAGCTCTCTTACTCCCCCAAGCTCTCTTACTCCCCCAACCTCTCTTACTCCCCCAAGCTCTCTTTCTCCCCCAAGCTCTCTTACTCCCTCAAGCTCTCTTACTCCCCCAAGCTCTCTTACTCCCCCGAGCTCTCCTACTCTGCCAAGTTCTCCTACTCCCCCAAGGTCCGCGACTCCCCCAAGCTCTCCTACTCTGCCAAGTTCTCCTCCTCCACCTAGCTCTCTTACATCCCCAAGCTCTCTTACTCCCCCAAGCTCTCTTACTCCCCCACGCTCTCTTGCTCCCCCAAGCTCTCTTTCTCCCCCAAGCTCTCTTACTCCCTCAAGCTCTCTTACTCCCCCAAGCTCTCTTACTTCCCAAGCTCTCTTACTCCCCCGAGCTCTCCTAATCTGCCAAGTTCTCCTACTCCCCCAAGGTCCGCGACTCCCCCAAGCTCTCCTACTACCCCAAGCTCTCCCACACCCCAAGCTCTCTTACTCCCCCAAGCTCTCTTACTCCCCCAAGCTCTCTTACTCCCCCAAGCTCTCCTACTGTGCCAATTTCTCCTACTCTCCCAAGCTCCCCGAATCCCCAAGTTCTCCTACTCCCCCAAGCTCCCCTACTCCCCGAAGCTCTCCTACTCCCCCAAGCTCTCGTATTCCCCCAAGCTCTCTTACTCCCCAAGCTCTCTTACTCCCCCAATCTCAATTACTCCTCCAAGCTCTCCTACTCTGCCAAGTTCTCCTCCTCACCCAAGCTCTCTTACATCCCTAAGCTCTCTTACTCCCCCAAGCTCTCTTACTCCCCCAAGCTCTCTTACTCCCCCAAGCTCTCTTTCTTCCCCAAGTTCTCTTACTCCCTCAAGCTCTCTTACTCCCCCAAGCTCTCTTACTTCCCAAGCACACTTACTCCCCCAAGCTCTCCTACTCTGCCAAGTACTCCGACTCCCCCAAGGTCCGCGACTACCCCAAGCTCTCCTACTACCCCAAGCTCTCCCACTCCCCAAAGGTCTCTTACTCCCCCAAGCTCTCTTACTCCCCCAAGCTCTCTTACTCTCCCAAGCTCTCCTACTGTGCCAATTTCTCCTACTCTCCCAAGCTCCCCGAATCCCCAAGTTCTCCTACTCCCCCAAGCTCCCCTACTCCCCCAAGCTCTCCTACTCCCCCAAGCTCTCGTATTCCCCCAAGCTCTCTTACTCCCCAAGCTCTCTTACTCCCCCAAGCCATCCTACTCCCGCAAGCTCTCCTACTCCCCCAAGCTCTCTTACTCCCCCAAGCTCTCTTACTCCCCCAAGCTCTCTAACTCCCCCAAGCTCTCCTACGTTGCCAAGTTCTCCTCCTCCCCCAAGCTCTCTTACATCCCCAAGCTCTCTTACTCCTCCAAGCTCACCTACTGCCCCAAGCTCTCTGACTCCCCCAAGCTCTCCTACTCCCCCAAGCTCTCGTATTCCCCCAAGCTCTCTTACTCCCCAAGCTCTCTTACTCCCCCAAGCTCAATTACTCCTCCAAGCTCTCCTACTCTGCCAGGTTGTCCTACTCCCCCAAGCTCTCCTTCTCCTCCAAGCTCTCCTAACCCCCAAGCGCTCCTGCTGCCCCAAGATCTCCTACTCCCCCAAGCTCTCTTACTCCCCTAAGCTCTCTTACTCCCCCAAGCTCTCCTACTCGCCCAAGCTCTCCTATTCCCCCAAGCCCTCCTACTCCCCCAAGCCCTCCTACTCCCCCAAGCTCTCTTACTCCACCAAGCTCTCTTACTCCCCCAAGCTCTCTAACTCCCCCAAGCTCTCCTACTCTGCCAAGTTATCCTCCTCCCCCAAGCTCTCTTACATCCCCAAGCTCTCTTACTCCCCCAAGCTCTCTTACTCCCCCAAGCTCTCTTACTCCCCAAAGCTCGCTTACTCCCCCAACATCTCTTACTCCCCCAAGCTCTCTTCCTCTCCCAAGCTCTCCTACTGTGCCAATTTCTACTACTCTCCCAAGCTCACCGAATCCCCAAGTTCTCCTACTCCCGCAAGCTCCCCTACTCCCCCAAGCTCTCCTACTCCCCCAAGCTCTCGTATTCCCCCACGCTCTCTTACTCCCCAAGCTCTCTTACTCCCCCAAGCTCTCTAACAACCCAAGCTCTCCTACTCTGCCAAGTTCTCCTCCTCCCCCAAGCTCTCTTACATTCCTAAACTCTCTTCCTCCCCCAAGCTCTCTTACTCCCCCAAGCTCTCTTACTCCCCCAAGCTCTCTTTCTCCCCCAAGTTCTCTTACTCCCTCAAGCTCTCTTACTCCCCCAAGCACTCTTACTTCCCAAGCTCTCTTACTCCCCCAAGCTCTCCTACTCTGCCAAGTTTTCCTACTCCCCCAAGGTCCGCGACTCCCCCAAGCTCTCCTACTACCCCAAGCTCTCCCACTCCCCCAAGGTCTCTTACTCCCCCAAGCTCTCTTACTCCCCCAAGCTCTCTTACTCTCCCAAGCTCTCCTACTGTGCCAATTTCTCCTACTCTCCCAAGCTCCCCGAATCCCCAAGTTCTCCTACTCCCCCAAGCTCCCCTACTCCCCCAAGCTCTCCTACTCCCCCAAGCTCTCGTATTCCCCCAAGCTCTCTTACTCACCAAGCTCTCTTACTCCCCCAAGCCACCCTACTCCCGCAAGCTCTCCTACTCCCCCAAGCTCTCTTACTCCCCCAAGCTCTCTTACTCCCCCAAGCTCTCTAACTCCCCCAAGCTCTCCTACTCTCTCAAGTTCTCCTCCTCCCCCAAGCTCTCTTACATCCCCAAGCTATCTTACTCCTCCAAGCTCTCCTACTGCCCCAAGCTCTCTGACTCCCCCAAGCTCTCCTACTCCCCCAAGCCCTCCTACTCCCCTAAGCTCTCCTACTCCCCCAAGCTCTCTTACTCCCCCAAGCTCTCTAACTCCCCCAAGCTCTCCTACTCTGCCAAGTTCTCCTGCTCCCCCAAGCTCTCTTACATCCCCAAGCTCTCTTACTCTCCAAAGCTCTCTTACTCCCCCAAGCTCTCTTTCTCCACCAAGCTCTCTTACTCCCCCAAGCTCTCCTACTCTGCCAAATTCTCCTTCTCCCTCAAGCTCTCCTACACCCGCAAGCGCTCGTACTCCCACAAGCTCTCCATTCCCACAAGCTCACCTGTTCCCCAAGCTCTCCTACTCCCCCAAGTTATCTTACTCCCCCAAGCACAATTCTCCCCCAAGCTCTCTGCCTCCCTCCAGCTCTCTTACTCCCCCAAGCTCTCTTTCTCCACCAAGCTCTCTTACTCCCCCAAGCTCTCCTACTCTGCCAAATTCTCCTTCTCCCTCAAGCTCTCCTACACCCGCAAGCGCTCGTACTCCCACAAGCTCTCCATTCCCACAAGCTCACCTGTTCCCCAAGCTCTCCTACTCCCCCAAGTTATCTTACTCCCCCAAGCACAATTCTCCCCCAAGCTCTCTGCCTCCCTCCAGCTCTCTTACTCCCCCAAGCTCTCTTACTTCCCAAGCTCTCTTACTCCCCCAAGCTCTCCTACTCTGCCAAGTTCTCCTACTCCCCCAAGGTCTGCGACTCCCCCAAGCTCTCCTAATACCCCAAAAACACCTATACCCCAAAGCTCTCCTACTTACCCAAGCTCTCCTACTCCACCAAGCTCTCTTTCTCCCCCAAGCTTTCTTCGTCCCCCAAGCTCTCTTACTCCCCTAATCTCTCTTACTCGCCCAAGCTTTCCCACTCCCATAAGATCTACTTAACCCCCAAGCTCGCCTACTTCCCCAAGCTCTCATACAGCCCAAGCTCTCCGACTCCCCCAAGCTCTCATACTCCCCCAAGCTCTCCTACCACCCAAGCTCTTCTACTCCCCTAAGCTCTCCTACTGCCTCAAATTCTCCTACTCCTCCAAGCTCTCCTACTCTCCCAAGCTCTCCTACTCCCACAAGCTCTGTTACTCCCCAACGCTCTACTACTCTGCCAAGTTCTCCTACTCCCACAAGCTCCGCGACACCCCCAAGCTCTCCTACTCCCCCACTCTCTCCTACTCCCCAAGCTCTCCTAATCCCCCAAGCTATCCTACTCCCCCAAGCTCGCCTACTTCCCCAAGCTCTCATACACCCCAAGCTCTCATACTTCCCCAAGCTCTCATACGCCCCCAAGCTCTCATACGCCCCCAAGCACTCCTACCCTCCCAAGCTCTCCTACTCCCCCATGCTCTCCGACTCCCCCAAGCTCTCCTAATCCCCCAAGCTCTCCTACTCCCCCAAGCTCTCCTACTCCACCAAGCTCTCCTACTCTCGAAACTCTCCTTCTCCCCCAAGCTCTCTAATTCCCCCACGCACTCATACTCCCCCAAGCTCTCCTACTCCCCCAAGCGCTCCTACTCCCCCAAGCTATCCTACTCCCCCAATCTCTCCCACTCCCCCAAGCTCTCTTACTCCCCCAAGTTCTCTTACTCCCCAAGCTCTCTTACTCCCCCAAGCTCAATTACTCCTCCACGGTCTCCTACTCTGCCAAGTTCTCCTACTCCCCCAAGCTCTCCTTCTCCTCCAAGCTCTCCTACTCCCCCAAGCGCTCCTAATGCCCCAAGATCTCCTACTCCCCAAGCCCTCCTACTCCCCCAATCTCTCCTACTCCCCCAAGCTCTCTTACTCCCCCAAGCTCTCTTACTCCCCCAAGCTTTCTAACTCCCCCAAGCTCTCCTACTCTGCCAAGTTCTCCTCCTCCCCCAAGCTCTCTTACATCCCCAAGCTCTCTTGCTCCCCCAAGCTCTCTTACTCCCCCAAGCTCTCTTACTCCCCCAAGCTCTCTTACTCTCCCAAGCTCTCCTACTGTGCCAATTTCTCCTACTCTCCCAAGCTCCCCGAATCCCCAAGTTCTCCTACTCCCCAAAGCTCCCCTACTACCCCAAGCTCTCCTACTCCCCCAAGCTCTCGTATTCCCCCAAGCTCTCTTACTCCCCTAAGCTCAATTACTCCTCCAAGCTCTCCTACTCTGCCAAGTTCTCCGACTCCCCCAAGCTCTCCTTCTCCACCAAGCTCTCCTACTCCCCCAAGCGCTCCTACTGCCCCAAGATCTCCTACTCCCCCAAGCTCCCCTACACCCCCAAGCTCTCCTACTCTGCCAAGTTCTCCTCCTCCCCCAAGCTCTCTTACTCCCCAAAGCTCTCTTACTCCCCCAAGCTCTCTTTCTCCACCAAGCTCTCTTACTCCCCCAAGCTCTCTTACTCCCCCAAGCTCTCCTACTCTTCCAAGTTCTCCTTCTCCCTCAAGCTCTTCTGCACCCGCAAGCGCTCGTACTCCCACAAGCTCTCCTATTCCAACACGCTCACCTGTTCCACAAGCTCTCCTACTCCCCCAAGCTATCTTACTCCCCCAAGCTCAATACTCCCCCAAGCTCTCTTCCTCCCTCTAGCTCTCCTACTCGCCCTAGGTCTCCTACTCCCCCAAGCTCCCCTACTCCCCCAAGCTCTCTTACTTCCCAAGCTCTCTTACTCCCCAGAGCTCTCCTAATCTGCCAATTCTCCTAGTCCCCCAAGGTCCGCGACTCCCCCAAGCTCTCCTACTACCCCAAGCTCTCCCACACCCCAAGCTCTCCTACTCCCCCAAGGTCTCCTACTCCCCCAAGCTCTCCCACTCCCCCAAACTCTCTTACTCCCCCAAGCTCTCTTACTCCCCCAAGCTCTCTTACTCCCCCAAGATCTCTTACTCCCTCAAGCTCTCTTACTCCCTCCCCCAAGCTCTCTTACTCCCCCGAGCTCTCCTACTCTGCCAAGTTCTCCTACTCCCCCAAGGTCCGCGACTCCCCCAAGCTCTCCTACTACCCCAAGCTCTCCCACAACCCAAGCTCTCCTACACCCCCAAGCTCTCCTACTCCCCCAAGCTCTCCCACTCCCCCAAACTCTCTTACTCCCCCAAGCTCTCTTACTCCCCCAAGCTCTCTTACTCCCCCAAGCTCTCCTACTGTGCCAATTTCTCCTACTCTCACAAGCTCACTGAATCCCCAAGTTCTCCTACTCCCCCAAGCTCCCCTACTCCCCCAAGCTCTCTTACTCCCCCAAGCTCTCTTACTCCCCCAAGCTCTCCTATTGTGACAATTTCTCCTACTCTCCCAAGCTCCCCGAATCCCCAGTTCTCCTACTCCCCGAAGCTCCCCTATTCCCCCAAGCACTCCTACTCCCCCAAGCTCTCGTATTCCCCCAAGCTCTCTTACTCCCCAAGCTCTCTTACTCCCCCAAGCTCAATTACTCCTCCAAGCTCTCCTACTCTGCCAAATTCTCCTACTCCCCCAAGCTCTCCTTCTCCTCCAAACTCTCCTACTCCCCCAAGCGCTCCTACTGCCCCAAGATCTCCTACTCTCCCAAGCTCTCTTACTCCCCTAAGCTCTCTTACTCCCTCAAGCTCTCCTACTCGCCCAAGCTCCCCTAATCCCCCAAGCTCTCCTACTCCCCCAAGCTGTCCTACTCCCCCAAGCTCTCTTACTCCCCCAAGCTCTCTTACTCCCCCAAGCTCTCTAACTCCCCCAAGCTCTCCTGCTCTGCCAAGTTCTCCTCCTCCACCTAGCTCTCTTACATCCCCAAGCTCTCTTACTCCCCCAAGCTCTCTTACTCCCCCAAGCTCTCTTACTCCCCCGAGCTCTCTTTCTCCCCCAAGCTCTCTTACTTCCCAAGATCTCTTACTCCCCCGAGCTCTCCTACTCTGCCAAGCTCTCCTTCTCCTCCAAGCTCTCCTTCTCCTCCAAGCTCTCCCACACCCCAAGCTCTCCTACTCCCCCAAGCTCTCCTACTCCCCCAAACTCTCCCACTCCCCCAAGCTCTCTTACTCCCCCAAGCTCTCCTACTCGCCCAAGCCCTCCTACTCCCCCAAGCTCTCTTAATCACCCAAGTTCTCCTACTCCCCCAAGCTCTCCTTCTCCTCCAAGCTCTCAATTACTCCTCCAAGCTCTCCTACTCTGCCAGGTTCTCCTACTCCCCCAAGCTCTCCTTCTCCTCCAAGCTCTCCTACTCCCCCAAGCGCTCCTACTGCCCCAAGATCTCCTACTCTCCCAAGCTCTCTTACTCCCCCAAGCTCTCTTACTCCCCCAAGCTCTCTTTCTCCCCCAAGTTCTCTTACTCCCTCAAGCTCTCTTAATCCCCCAAGCTCTCTTACTTCCCAAGCTCTCTTACTCCCCCAAGCTCTCCTACTCTGCCAAGTTTTCCTACTCCCCCAAGGTCCGCGACTGCCCCAAGCTCTCCTACTACCCCAAGCTCTCCCACTCCCCCAAGGTCTCTTACTCCCCCAAGCTCTCTTACTCCCCCAAGCTCTCTTACTCTCCCAAGCTCTCCTACTGTGCCAATTTCTCATACTCTCCCAAGCTCCCCGAATCCCCAAGTTCTCCTACTCCCCCAAGCTCCCCTACTCCCCCAAGCTCTCCTACTCCCCCAAGCTCTCGTATTCCCCCAAGCTCTCTTACTCCCCAAGTTCTCTTACTCCCCCAAGCCATCCTACTCCCGCAAGCTCTCCTACTCTGCCAAGTTCTCCTCCTCCCCCAAGCTCTTTTACATCCCCAAGCTCTCTTACTCCTCCAAGCTCACCTACTGCCCCAAGCTCTCTGACTCCCCCAAGCTCTCCTACTCCCTCAAGCTCTCGTATTCCCCCAAGCTCTCTTACTCCCCAAACTCTCTTACTCCCCCAAGCTCAATTACTCCTCCAAGCTCTCCTACTCTGCCAGGTTCTCCTACTCCCCCAAGCTCTCCTTCTCCTCCAAGCTCTCCTACTCCCCCAAGCGCTCCTACTGCCCCAAGATCTCCTACTCCCCCAAGCTCTCTTACTCCCCTAAGCTCTCTTACTCCCCCAAGCTCTCCTACTCGCCCAAACTCTCCTATTCCCCCAAGCCCTCCTACACCCCCAAGCCCTCCTACTCCCCCAAGCTCTCTTACTCCACCAAGCTCTCTTACTCCCCCAAGCTGTCTAACTCCCCCAAACTCTCCTACTCTGCCAAGTTATCCTCCTCCCCCAAGCTCTCTTACATCCCCAAGCTCTTTTCCTCCCCCAAGCTCTCTTACTCCCCCAAGCTCTCTTACTCCCCAAAGCTCTCTTACTCCCCCAACATCTCTTACTCCCCCAAGCTCTCTTACTCTCCCACGCTCTCCTACTGTGCCAATTTCTACTACTCTCCCAAGCTCACCGAATCCCCAAGTTCTCCTACTCCCGCAAGCTCCCCCACTCCCCCAAGCTCTCCTACTCCCCCAAGCTCTCGTATTCCCCCACGCTCTCTTACTCCCCAAGCTCTCTTACTCCCCCAAGCTCTCTAACTCCCCCAATCTCTCTTTCTCCCCCAAGTTCTCTTACTCCCTCAAGCTCTCTTACTCCCCCAAGCACTCTTACTTCCCAAGCTCTCTTACTCCCCCAAGCTCTCCTACTCTGCCAAGTTCTCCTACTCCCCAATGTCCGCGACTCCCCCAAGCTCTCCTACTACCCCAAGCTCTCCCACTCCCCCAAGGTCTCTTACTCTCCCAAGCTCTCCTACTGTGCCAATTTCTCCTACTCTCCCAAGCTCCCCGAATCCCCAAGTTCTCCTACTCCCCCAAGCTCCCCTACTCCCCCAAGCTCTCCTACTCCCCCAAGCTCTCGTATTCCCCCAAGCTCTCTTACTCCCCAAGCTCTCTTACTCCCCCAAGCCATCCTACTCCCGCAAGCTCTCCTACTCCCCCAAGCTCTCTTACTCCACCAAGCTCTCTTACTCCCCCAAGCTCTCTAACTCCCCCAAGCTCTCCTACTCTGCCAAGTTCTCCTCCTCCCCCAAGCTCTCTTACATCCCCAAGCTCTCTTACTCCTCCAAGCTCTCCTACTGCCCCAAGCTCTCTGACTCCCCCAAGCTCTCCTACTCCCCCAAGCCCTCCTACTCCCCAAGGCTCTCCTACTCCCCCAAGCTCTCTTACTCCCCCAAGCTCTCTTACTCCCCCAAGCTCTCTAACTCCCCCAAGCTCTCCTACTCTGCCAAGTTCTCCTCCTCCCCCAAGCTCTCTTACATCCCCAAGCTCTCTTACTCCCCCAAGCTCTCTTACTCCCCCAAGCTCTCTTACTCCCCCAAGCTCTCTTACTCCCCCAAGCTCTCCTACTCTGCCAATTTCTCCTTCTCCCTCAAGCTCTCCTACACCCGAAAGCGCTCGTACTCCCACAAGCTCTCCATTCCCACAAGCTCACCTGTTCCCCAAGCTCTCCTACTCCCCCAAGTTATCTTACTCCCCCAAGCACAATTCTCCCCCAAGCTCTCTTACTCCCTCCAGCTCTCTTACTCCCCCAAGCTCTCTTACTTCCCAAGCTCTCTTACTCCCCCAAGCTCTCCTACTCTGCCAAGTTCTCCTACTCCCCCAAAGGTCTGCGACTCCCCCAAGCTCTCCTACTACCCCAAAATCTCCTACACCCCAAAGCTCTCCTACTCACCCAAGCTCTCCTACTCCACCAAGCTCTCTTTCTCCCCCAAGCTTTCTTCGTCCCCCAAGCTCTCTTACTCCCCTAATCTCTCTTACTCGCCCAAGCTTTCCCACTCCCACAAGATCTACTTAACCCCAAGCTCGCCTACTTCCCCAAGCTCTCATACAGCCCAAGCTCTCCGACTCCCCCAAGCTCTCATACTCCCCCAAGCTCTCCTACCCCCCAAGCTCTTCTACTCCCCTAAGCTCTCCTACTGCCTCAAGTTCTCCTACTCCTCCAAGCTCTCCTACTCTCCCAAGCTCTCCTACTCCCACAAGCTCTGTTACTCCCCAAAGCTCTACTACTCTGCCAAGTTCTCCTACTCCCACAAGCTCCGCGACACCCCCAAGCTCTCCTACTCCCCCACTCTCTCCTACTCTACCAAGCTCTCCTAATCCCCCAAGCTCTCCTACTCCCCCAAGCTCGCCTACTTCCCCAAGCTCTTATACACCCCAAGCTCTCATACTTCCCCAAGCTCTCATACGCCCCCAAGCTCTCATATGCCCCCAACCTCTCCTACCCTCCCAAGCTCTCCTACTCCCCCAAGCTCTCCAACTCCCCAAAGCTCTCCTACTCCCCCAAGCTCTCCTACTCCCCCAAGCTCTCCTACTCCACCAAGCTCTCCTACTCTCGAAACTCTCCTTCTCCCCCAAGCTCTCTAATTCCCCCAAGCTCTCCTACTCCCCCAAGCGCTCCTACTCCCCCAAGCTCTCCTACTCCCACAATCTCTCCCACTCCCCAAAGCTCTCTTACTCCCCCAAGCTCTCTTACTCCCCAAGTGCTCTTACTCCCCCAAGCTCAATTATTCCTCCAAGTCTCCTACTCTGCCAAGTTATCCTACTCCCCCAAGCTCTCCTTCTCCTCCAAGCTCTCCTACTCCCCCAAGCGCTCCTAATGCCCCAAGATCTCCTACTCCCCCAAGCCCTCCTACTCCCCCAAGCTCTCCTACTCCCCCAAGCTCTCTTACTCCCCCAAGCTCTCTTACGCCCCCAAGCTCTCTAACTCCCCCAAGCTCTCCTTCTCTGCCAAGTTCTCCTCCTCCCCCAAGCTCTCTTACATCCCCAAGCTCTCTTGCTCCCCCAAGCTCTCTTACTCCCCCAAGCTCTCTTACTCCCCCAAGCTCTCTTACTCTCCCAAGCTCTCCTACTGTGCCAATTTCTCCTACTCTCCCAAGCTCCCCGAATCCACAAGTTCTCCTACTCCCCCAAGCTCCCCTACTACCCTAAGCTCTCCTACTCCCCCAAGCTCTCGTATTCCCACAAGCTCTCTTATTCCCCTAAGCTAAATTACTCCTCCAAGCTCGCCTACTCTGCCAAGTTCTCCTACTCCCCCAAGCTCTCCTTCTCCTCCAAGCTCTCCTACTCCCCCAAGCGCTCCTACTGCCCCAAGATCTCCTACTCCCCAAGCTCTCTTACTCCCCTAAGCTCTCTTACTCCCCCAAGCTCTCCTACTCGCCCAAGCTCTCCTACTCCCCCCAGCCCTCCTACTCCCCCAAGCTCTCTAACTCCCCCAAGCTCCCTTACTCCCCCATGCTCTCTAACTCCCCCAAGCTCTCCTACTCTGCCAAGTTCTCCTACTCCCCCAAGCTCTCTTACAACCCCAAGCTCTCTTACTCCCCCAAGCTCTCTTACTCCCACAAGCTCTCTTACTCCCCAAAGCTCTCTTACTCCCCCAAGCTCTCTTTCTCCACCAAGCTCTCTTACTCCTCCAAGCTCCCTTACTTCCCCAAGCTCTCCTACTCTTCCAAGTTCTCCTTCTCCCTCAAGCTCTTCTGCACCCGCAAGCGCTCGTACTCCCACAAGCTCTCCTATTCCAACAGGCTCACCTGTTCCACAAGCTCTCCTACTCCCCCAAGCTATCTTACTCCCCCAAGCTCAATACTCCCCCAAGCTCTCTTCCTCCCTCTAGCTCTCCTACTCGCCCTAGGTCTCCTACTCCCACAAGCTCCCCTACTCCCCCAAGCTTTCTTACTTCCCAAGCTCCCTTACTCCCCCGAGCTCTCCTAATCTGCCAAGTTCTCCTAGTCCCCCAAGGTCCCCGACTCCCCCAAGCTCTCCTACTAACCCAAGCTCTCCCACACCCCAAGCTCTCCTACTCCCCCAAGCTCTCCTACTCCCCCAAGCTCTCCCACTCCCCCAAGCTCTCTAACTCCCCCAAGCTCTCCTGCTCTGCAAATTCTCCTCCTCCACCTAGCTCTCTTACATCCCCAAGCTCTCTTACTCCCCCAAGCTCTCTTACTCCCCCAAGCTCTCTTACTCCCCCAAGCTCTCTTACTCCCCCAAGCTCTCTAACTCCCCCAAGCTCTCCTACTCTGCCAATTCTCCTCCTCCACCTAGCTCTCTTACATCCCCAAGCTCTCTTACTCCCCCAAGCTCTCTTACTCCCCCAAGCTCTCTTACTCCCCCAAGCTCTCTTTCTCCCCCAAGCTCTCTTACTCCCTCAAGCTCTCTTACTCCCTCCCCCAAGCTCTCTTACTCCCCCAAGCTCTCCTATTGTGCCAATTTCTCCTACCCTCCCAAGCTCCCCGAATCCCCAAGTTCTCCTACTCCCCGAAGCTCCCCTACTCCCCCAAGCACTCCTACCCACCCAAGCTCTCGTATTCCTACAAGCTCTCTTACTCCCCAAGCTCTCTTACTCCCCCAAGCTCAATTACTCCTCCAAGCTCTCCTACTCTGCCAAATTGTCCTACTCCCCCAAGCTCTCCTTCTCCTCCAAACTCTCCTACTCCCCCAAGAGCTCCTACTGCCCCATGATCTCCTACTCTCCCAAGCTCTCTTACTCCCCTAAGCTCTCTTACTCTCCCAAGCTCTCCTACTCGCCCAAGCTCTACTAATCCCCCATCTCTCCTACTCCCCCAAGCTGTCCTACTCCCCCAAGCTCTCTTACTCCCCAAGCTCTCTTACTCCCCCAAGCTCTCTTACTCCCCCAAGCTCTCTTACTCCCCCAAGCTCTCCTACTCTGCCAATTTCTCCTTTTCCCTCAAGCTCTCCTACACCCGCAAGCGCTCGTACTCCCACAAGCTCTCCATTCCTATAAGCTCACCTGTTCCCCAAGCTCTCCTACTCCCCCAAGTTATCTTACTCCCCCAAGCACATTTCTCCCCCAAGCTCTCTGCCTCCCTCCAGCTCTCTTACTCCCCCAAGCTCTCTTACTTCCCAAGCTCTCTTACTCCCCCAAGCTCTCCTACTCTGCCAAGTTCTCCTACTCCCCCAAGGTCTGCGACTCCCCCAAGCTCTCCTACTACCCCAAAATCTCCTACACCCCAAAGCTCTCCTACTCACCCAAGCTCTCCTACTCCACCAAGCTCTCTTTCTCCCCCAAGGTTTCTTCGTCCCCCAAGCTCTCTTACTCCCCTAATCTCTCTTACGCGCCCAAGCTTTCCCACTCCCACAAGATCTACTTAACCCCCAAGCTCGCCTACTTCCCCAAGCTCTCATACAGCCCAAGCTCTCCGACTCCCCCAAGCTCTCATACTCCCCCAAGCTCTCCTACCCCCCCAAGCTCTTCTACTCCCCTAAGCTCTCCTACTGCCTCAAGTTCTCCTACTCCTCCAAGCTCTCCTACTCTCCCAAGCTCTCCTACTCCCACAAGCTCTGTTACTCCCCAAAGCTCTACTACTCTGCCAAGTTCTCCTACTCCCACAAGCTCCGCGACACCCCCAAGCTCTCCTACTCCCCCACTCTCTCCTACTCCCCCAAGCTCTCCTAATCCCCCAAGCTCTCCTACTCCCCCAAGCTCGCCTACTTCCCCAAGCTCTCATACACCCCAAGCTCTCATACTTCGCCAAGCTCTCATACGCCCCCAAGCTCTCATTCGCCCCCAACCTCTCCTACCCTCCCAAGCTCGCCTACTCCCCCAAACTCTCCGACTCCCCCAAGCTCTCCTACTCCCCCAAGCTCTCCTACTCCCCCACGCTCTCCTACTCCACCAAGCTCTCCTACTCTCGAAACTCTCCTTCTCCCCCAAGCTCTCTAATTCCCCCAAGCTCTCCTACTCCTCCAAGCTCTCCTACTCCCCCAAGCGCTCCTACTCCCCCAAGCTCTCCTACTCCCCCAATCTCTCCCACTCCCCCAAGCTCTCTTACTCCCCAAAGCTCTCTTACTCCCCAAGCTCTCTTACTCCCCCAAGCTCAATTATTCCTCCAAGGTCTCCTACTCTGCCAAGTTATCCTACTCCCCCAAGCTCTCCTTCTCCTCCAAGCTCTCCTACTCCCCCAAGCGCTCCTAATGCCCCAAGATCTCCTACTCCCCCAAGCCCTCCTACTCCCCCAAGCTCTCCTACTCCCCCAAGCTCTCTTACTCCCCCAAGCTCTCTTACTCCCCCAAGCTCTCTAACTCCCCAAGCTCTCCTTCTCTGCCAAGTTCTCCTCCTCCCCCAAGCTCTCTTACATCCCCAAGCTCTCTTGCTCCCCCAAGCTCTCTTACTCCCCCAAGCTCTCTTACTCCCCCAAGCTCTCTTACTCTCCCAAGCTCTCCTACTGTGCCAATTTCTCCTACTCTCCCAAGCTCCCCGAATCCCCAAGTTCTCCTACTCCCCCAAGCTCCCCTACTACCCCAAGCTCTCCTACTCCCCCAAGCTCTCGTATTCCCACAAGCTCTCTTATTCCCCTAAGCTCAATTACTCCTCCAAGCTCGCCTACTCTGCCAAGTTCTCCTACTCCCCCAAGCTCTCCTTCTCCTCCAAGCTCTCCTACTCCCCCAAGCGCTCCTACTGCCCCAAGATCTCCTACTCCCCAAGCTCTCTTACTCCCCTGAGCTCTCTTACTCCCCCAAGCTCTCCTACTCGCCCAAGCTCTCCTACTCCCCCCAGGCCTCCTACTCCCCCAAGCTCTCTAACTCCCCCAAGCTCCCTTACTCCCCCAAGCTCTCTAACTCCCCCAAGCTCTCCTACTCTGCCAAGTTCTCCTCCTCCCCCAAGCTCTCTTACAACCCCAAGCTCTCTTACTCCCCCAAGCTCTCTTACTCCCACAAGCTCTCTTACTCCCCAAAGCTCTCTTACTCCCCCAAGCTCTCTTTCTCCACCAAGCTCTCTTACTCTCCCAAGCTCTCTTACTCCCCCAAGCTCTCCTACTCTTCCAAGTTCTCCTTCTCCCTCAAGCTCTTCTGCACCCGCAAGCTCTCGTACTCCCACAAGCTCTCCTATTCCAACAAGCTCACCTGTTCCACAAGCTCTCCTAATCCCCCAAGCTATCTTACTCCCCCAAGCTCAATACTCCCCCAAGCTCTCTTCCTCCCTCTAGCTCTCCTACTCGCCCTAGGTCTCCTACTCCCCCAAGCTCCCCGACTCCCCCAAGCTTTCTTACTTCCCAAGCTCTCTTACTCCCCCGAGCTCTCCTAATCTGCCAATTCTCCTAGTCCCCCAAGGTCTCCGACTCCCCCAAGCTCTCCTACTACCCCAAGCTCTCCCACACCCCAAGCTCTCCTACTCCCCCAAGCTCTCCTACTCCCCCAAGCTCTCCCACTCCCCCAAACTCTCTTACTCCCCCAAGCTCTCTTACTCCCCCAAGCTCTCTTACTCCCCCAAGCTCTCTAACTCCCCCAAGCTCTCCTACTCTGCCAAGTTCTCCTCCTCCACCTAGCTCTCTTACATCCCCAAGCTCTCTTACTCCCCCAAGCGCTCTTACTCCCCCAAGCTCTCTTACTCCCCCAAGCTCTCTTTCTCCCCCAAGCTCTCTTACTCCCTCAAGCTCTCTTACTCCCTCCCCCAAGCTCTCTTACTCCCCCGAGCTCTCCTACTCTGCCAATTTCTCCTACTCCCCCAAGGTCCGCGACTCCCCCAAGCTCTCCTACTACCCCAAGCTCTCCCACACCCCAAGCTCTCCTACTCCCCCAAGCTCTCCTACTCCCCCAATCTCTCCCACTCCCCCAAACTCTCTTACTCCCCCAAGCTCTCCCACTCCCCCAAGCTCTCTTACTCCCCCAAGCTCTCCTACTCGCCCAAGCCCTTCTACTCCCCCAAGCTCTCTTAATCACCCAGGTTCTCCTACTCCCCCAAGCTCTCCTTCTCCTCCAAGCTCTCCTTCTCCTCCAAGCTCTCCTACTCCCCCAAGCGCTCCTACTGCCCCAAGATCTCCTACTCCCCAAAGCTCTCTTACTCCCCTAATCTCTCTTACTCGCCCAAGCTCTCCCACTCCCACAAGATCTACTTAACCCTCAAGCTCACCTGTTCCCCAAGCTCTCCTACTCCCCCAAGCTATCTTACTCCCCCAAGCTCAATACTCCCCCAAGCTCTCTTCCTCCCTCTAGCTCTCCTACTCGCCCAAGGTCTCCTACTCCCCCAAGCTCCACTACTCCCCCAAGCTCTCCTACTCCCCAAGCTCTCTTACACCCACAAGCTCTCTTACTCCCCCAAGCTCTCTTACTCCCTCAAGCTCTCTTACTCCCCCAAGCTCTCTTACTTCCCAAGCTCTCTTACTCCCCCAAGCTCTCCTACTCTGCCAAGTTCTCCTACTCCCCCAAGGTCCGCGACTCCCCCAAGCTCTCCTACTAACCCAAACTCTCCTACACCCCCAAGCTCTCCTACTCACCCAAGCTCTCCTACTACCCCAAGCTCTCTTACTCCCTCCCCCAAGCTCTCTTTCTCCCCCAAGCTTTCTTCGTCCCACAAGCTCTCTTACTCCCCTAATCTCTCTTACTCGCCCAAGCTCTCCCACTTCCATAAGATCTACTTAACCCCCAAGCTCGCCTACTTCCCCAAGCACTCATACACCCCAAGCTCGCATACTCCCCAAAGCTCTCATACGCCCCCAAGCTCTCATACACCCTCAAGCTCTATTACCCTCCCAAGCTCTCCTACTGCCACAAGCTCTCCGACTCCCCCAAGCTCTCATACTCCCTCAAGCTCTCCTTCTCCACCAAGCTCTCTTACTCCCCCAAGGTCTCTTACTCCCCCAAGCTCTCTTTCTCCACCAAGCTGTCTTACTCCCCCAAGCTCTCTTACTTCCCCAAGCTCTCCTACTCTGCCAAGTTTTCCTTCTCCCTCAAGCTCTCCTACAGCCGCAAGCGCTCGTACTCCCCCAAGCTCTCCTATTCCCACGAGCTCATCTGTTCCCCAAGCTCTCCTACTCCCCCAAGCTATTTACTCCCTCAAGCTCAATACTCCCCAAGCTCTCTTCCTCCTCCAAGCTCTCCTACTCGCCCAAGGTCTCCTACTCCCCCAAGCTCCCCTACTCCCCCAAGCTCTCCTACTCCCCCAAGCTCCCCTGCTCCCCCAAGCTCTCCTACTCCCCAAGCTCTCTTACACCCGCAAGCTCTCTTACTCCCCCAGGCTCTCTTACTCCCTCAAGCTCTCTTTCTCCCCCAAGCTCTCTTACTTCCCAAGCTCTCTTACTCCCCCAAGCTGTCCTACTCTGCCAAGTTATCCTACTCCCCCAAGCTTCGCGACTCCCCCAAGCTCTCCTACTCCCCCAAACTCTCCTACCGCCCCAAGATCTCCTACTCCCCCAAGCTCTCCTACTCCCCCAAGCTCTCTTACTCCCCCAAGCTCTCTTTCTCCCCCAAGCTTTTTTTATTCCCCAAGGTCTCTTACTGTCCCAATCTCTCTTACTCGCCCAAGCTCTCCCACTCCCACAAGATCTACTACTCCCCCAAAATCGCCTACTTTTCCAAGCTCTCATACACACCAAGCTCTCATACTCCCCCAAGCTCTCATACGCTCCCAAGCTCTCCTACTCCTCCAAGCTATCTTACTCCCCCAAGCTCAATACTCCCCCAAGCTCTCTTACTCCCCCAAGCTCTCCTACTCCCCCAAGCTCTCCGACTCCCCCAAGCTCTCCTACTCCCCCAAGCTCTCCTACCCTCAAAGCTATTCTACTCCCCTAAGCTAACCAACTGCCCCAAGTTCTCCTACTCAGCCAATCTCTCCTACTCACCCAAGCTGTCCTACTCCCCCAAGCTCTCCTACTCCCCCAAGCTCTCCTCATCCCCAAAGCTCTCCTTCTCCCCCAAGATCTCCTACTCCCCCAAGCTCTCCTACTCCCCCAAGCTCTCCTACTCCCCCAAGCTCTCCTACTCCCCCAAGCTCTCCTAATGCCCCAAGCTCTCCTACTCCCCCAAGCTCTCCTAATCCCCCAATCTCTCTTCCTCCCCCAAGCTCTCCTACTCGCCCAAGGTCGCCGACTCCCCCAAAGCTCTCCTACTCCCCGAAGCTCTCTTACTGCCCAAGCTCTCTTAAACCCGCAAGCTCTCTTACTCCCCCAAGCTCTCTTACTCTCTCAAGCTCTCTTACTCCCCCAAGCTCTCTTACTTCCCAAGCTCTCTTACTCCCCCAAGCTCTGCTACTCTGCCAAGTTATCCTACTCCCCCAAGCTCCGCGACTCCCCCAAGCTCTCCTACTCCCCCAAACTCTCCTACTCCCCCAAGCTCTCCTACTCCCCCAAGCTCTCTTACTCCACCAAGCTCTCTTTCTCCCCCAAGCTTTCTTCCTCCCCCAAGCTCTCTTACTCCCCCAATCTCTCTTACTCGCCCAAGCTCTCCCACTCCCACAAGATCTTCTACTCGCAGAAGCTCGCCGATTTCCTAAGCTCTCATACACCCCAAGCTCTCATACTCCCCCAAGCTCTCATACGCCCCCAAGCTCTCCTACCCTCCCAAACACTCCTACTCCCTCAAGCTCTCCGACTCCCCCAAGCTCTCCTACTCCACAAGCTCTCATACCCTCCAAAGCTCTACTACTCCCCTAAGCACTCCTACTGCCCCAAGTTCTCCTACTCAGCAAAGCTCTCCAACTCTCCCAAGCTCTCCTACTCGCCCAAGCTCTCCTACTCCCCCAAGCTCTCCTAATCCCCAAAGATCTACTTCTCCCCCAAGATCTCCTACTCCCCCAAGCTCTCCTACTCCCCCAAGCTCTCCTACTCCTTTAAGCTCTCCTACTCTCCAAAGCTCTCCTCATCTCCCAAGCTCTCCTACTTCCCCAAGCTCTCCTACTCCCCCAAGCTCTCCTACTCCCCCAAGCTCTCCTACTCCCCCAAGCTCTCCTACTCCCCCAAGCTCTCTTACTCCCCCAAGCTCTCTTTCTCTCCCAAGCTTTCTTTATTCCCCAAGGTCTCTTACTGCCCCAATCTCTCTTACTCGCCCAAGCTCTCCCACTCCCACAAGATCTACTACTCCCCCAAAATCGCGTACTTTTCCAAGCTCTCATACACCCCAAGCTCTCATACTCCCCCAAGCTCTCATACGCCCCCAAGCTCTCCTACTCCTCCAAGCTATCTTACTCCCCCAAGCTCAATACTCCCCAAGCTCTCTTCCTCCCCCAAGCTCTCCTACTCCCCCAAGCTCTCCGACTCCCCCAAGCTCTCTTACTCCGCCAAGCTCTCCTACCCTCAAAGCTATTCTACTCCCCTAAGCTAACCAACTGCCCCAAGTTCTCCTACTCCGCCAAGCGCTCCTACCCACCCAAGCTGTCCTACTCCCCCAAGCTCTCCTACTCCCCCAAGCTCTCCTCATCCCCAAAGCTCTCCTTCTCCCCCAAGATCTCCTACTCCCACAAGCTCTCCTACTCCCCCAAGCTCTCCTACTCCCCCAAACTCTCCTACTCCCCCAAGCTCTCCTACTGCCCCAAGCTCTCCGACTCCCCCAAGCTCTCCTAATCCCCAAAGCTCTCCTTCTCCCCCAAGGTCTCCTACTCCCCCAAGCTCTCCTCCTCCCCCAAGCTATCTTACTCCCCCAAGCTCAATACTCCCCCAGGCTTTCTTCCTCCCCCAAGCTCTCCTACTCGCCCAAGGTCGCCGACTCTCCCAAAGCTCCCCTACTCCCCCAAGCTCTCCTACTGCCCAAGCTCTCTTAAACCCTCAAGCTCTCTTACTCCCCCAAGCTCTCTTACTCCCTCAAGCTCTCTTACTCCCCCAAGCTCTCTTACTTCCCAAGCTCTCTTACTCCCCCAAGCTCTGCTACTCTGCCAAGTTATCCTACTCCCCCAAGCTCCGCGACTCCCCCAATCTCTCTTACTCGCCCAAGCTCTCCCACTCCCACAAGATCTTCTACTCCCCCAAGCTCGCCTATTTCCCAAGCTCTCATACACCCCAAGCTCTCATACTCCCCCAAGCTCTCATACGCCCCCAAGCTCTCCTACCCTCCCAAACACTCCTACTCCCTCAAGCTCTCCGACTCCCCCAAGCTCTCCTACTCCCCAAGCTCTCCTACCCTCCCAAGCTCTACTACTCCCCTAAGCACTCCTACTGCCCCAATTCTCCTACTCAGCCAAGCTCTCCAACTCTCCCAAGCTCTACTACTCCACCAAGCTCTACTACTCACCCAAGCTCTCCTAATCCCCAAAGATCTACTTCTCCCCCAAGATCTCCTACTCCCCCAAGCTCTCCTACTCCCCCAAGCTCTCCTACTCCCCCAAGCTCTCCTACTCCCCCAGGCTCTCCTACTCCTTTAAGCTCTCCTACTCTCCAAAGCTCTCCTAATCTCCCAAGCTCTCCTACTTCCCCAAGCTCTCCTACTCCCCCAAGCTCTCCTACTCCCCCAAGCTCTCCTACTCCCCCAAACTCTCCTCCTCCCCCAAGATCTCCTATTCCCCAAGATCTCCTACTCCCCCAAGCTTTCCTACTGCCCCAAGCTCTCTGACTCCCCCGCTCCCAAGCTCTCCTACTCCCTCAAGCTCTCCTAATCCCCAAAGCTCTCCTACTGCCCCAAGCTCTCCTGCTCCCCCAAAATCTCCTACTCCCCCAAGATCTCCTACTCTCCCAAGATCTCCTACTCTCCCACGCTCTCCTACTCTCCCAAGCCCTCCTACTCTCCCAAGCTCTCCTACTCCCCCAAGCTCTCCTACTCCCCCAAGCTCTCTTACTCCCCCAAGCTCTCCCACTCCCCCAAGCTCTCCTACTCCCCCAAGCTCTCCTACTCCCCCAAGCTCTCTTACTCCCCAAAGCTCTCCTACTCTCCCAAGCTCTCCTACTCCCTCAAGCTCTCCTAATCCCCAAAGCTCTCCTACTGCCCCAAGCTCTCCTGCTCCCCCAAAATCTCCTACTCCCCCAAGATCTCATACTCTCCCAAGTTCTCCTACTCTCCCACGCTCTCCTACTCTCCCAAGCTCTCCTACTCCCCCAAGCTCTCCTACTCCCCCAAGCTCTCCTACTCCCCCAAGCTCTCTTACTCCCCCAAGCTCTCCCACTCCCCCAAGCTCTCTTACTCCCCCAAGCTCTCTGAATCCCCCAAGCTCTCTTACTCCCCCAAGCTCTCCTACTGTGCCAATTTCTCCTACTCTCCCAAACTCACCGAATCCCCAAGTTCTCCTACTCCCCCAAGCTCCCCTACTCCCCCAAGCTCTCCTACTCCCCCAAGCTCTCATATTCCCCCAAGCTCTCTTACTCCCCAAGCTCTCTTCCTCCCCCAAGCTCTCCTACTCGTCCAAGCTCTCCTACTCTGCCAAGTTCTCCTACTCCCCCAAGCTCTCCTACTCCACCAAGCTCTCTTACTTCCCTAAGCTCTCTTACTCCCCCAAGCTCTCCTACTCGCCCAAGCTATCCTACTCCCCCAAGCTCTCCTACTCCCCCAAGCTCTCCTACTCCCCCAAGCTCTCTTACTCCCCCAAGCTCTCCTACTCTGCAAAGTTTTCCTCCTCCCCCAAGCTCTCTTACACCCCCAAGCTCTCTTACTCCCCCAAGCTCTCTTACTCACCTAAGCTCTCTTACTCCCCCAAGCTCTCTTACTCCCCCAAGCTCTCTTTCTCCAGCAAGCTCTCTTACTCCCCCAAGCTCTCTTACGCCCCCAAGCTCTCCTACTCTGCCAAGTTCTCCTTCTCACTCAAGCTCTGCTACACCCGCAAGCGCTCGTAATCCCCCAAGCTCTCCTACTCCCCCAAGCTCTCCTACTCCCACAAGCTCTCCTACTCCCCAAAGCTCTCCTAATCTCCCAAGCTCTCCTACTCCCCCAAGCTCTCCTACTCCCCCAAGCTCTCCTAGTCCCCCAAGCTCTCCTACTCCCCCAGGCTCTCCCACTACCCCAAGCTATCTTACTCACCCAAGCTCTCTTACTCTCCCAAGCTCTCTTACTCCACCAAGCTCTACTACTGTGCCAATTTCTCCTACTCTCCCAAGTCCCCCGAATCCCCAGGTTCTCCTACTCCCCCAAGCTCCCCTGCTCCCCCAAGCTCTCCTACTCCCTCAAGCTCTCCTACTGCCCCAAGCTCTGCTGCTCCCCCAAAATCTCCTACTCCCCCAAGATCTCCTACTCCCCCAAGATCTCCTACTCCCAAACGCTCTCCTATTCTCCCAAGCTCTCCTACTCCCCCAAGCTATCCTACTCCCCCAAGCTCTCCTACTCCCCCAAGCTCTCCTACTCCCCCAAGCTCTCCTACTCCCCCAAGATCTCCCACTCCCCCAAGCTCTCTTACTCCCCCAAGCTCTCTTACTCCCCCAAGCTCTCTTACTCCCCCAAGCTCTCCTACTGTGCCAATTTCTCCTGCTCTCCCAAGCTCCCCGAATCCCCAATTTCTCCTACTCCCCGAAGTTACCCTACTCCCCCAAGCTCTCCTACTCCCCAAAGCTATCGTATTCACCCAGCTCTCATACTCCCCAAGCTCTCTTACTCCCCAAAGCTCTCTTAATCCTCCAAGCTCTCCTACTCTGCCAAGTTCTCCTAATCCCCCAATCTCTCCTTATCCCACAAGCTCTCCTACTCCCCCAAGCGCTCCTACTGCCCCAAGCTCTCCTACTCCCCCAATCTCTCTTACTCCCCCAAGCTCTCTTACTCCCCCAAGCTCTCTAACTCCCCAAAGCTCTCCTACTCTGCCACGTTCTCCTCCTCCTCCAAGCTCTCTTACAGCCCCAAGCTCTCTTACTCCCCCAAGCTCTCTTACTCCCCCAAGCTCTATTACTCCACCATGCTCTCTTTCTCCCCCAAGCTCTCTTTCTCCACAAAGCTCTCTTACTCCCCCAAGCTCTCTTACTCCCCCAAACTCTCCTACTCTTCCAAGTTCTCCTTCTCCCTCAAGCTCTCCTACACCCGCAAGCGCTCGTACTCCCCCAAGCTCACCTATTCCCACAAGCTCACCTGTTCCCCAAGCTCTCCTACTCCCCCAAGCTATCTTACTCCCCCAAGCTCTCTTACTCCCTCAAGCTCTCTTCCTCCCCCAAGCTCTTCTACTCGCCCAAGCTCTCCTACTCCACCAAGCTCCCCTACTCCCCAAAGCTCTCCTACTCCTCAAGCTCTCTTACACCAGCAAGATCTCTTACTCCCCCAAGCTCACTTATTCCTTCAAGCTCTCTTACTCCCCCAAGCTCTTACTCCCCAAGCACTCTTCCTCCCCCAAGCTCTCCTACTCTGCCAATTTCTCCTACTCCCCCAAGCTCCGCGACTCGCCCAAGCTCTCCTGCTCCCCCTAACTGTCCTACTCCCCCAATCTCTCCTACTCCCCCAAGCTCTCTTACTCCCCCAACCTCTCTTTCTCCCCCAAGCTTTCTTCCTCCCCCAAGTTCTCTTACTCCCCCAAGCTCTCCTACTGCCCCAAGCTCTCCCACTCCCACAAGCTCGCCTACTTCCCCAAGCTCTCCTACTCCCCCAAGCTCTCCTCCTCCCCCAAACTGTCCTACTCCCACAAGCTCTGCTACTCCCCAAAGCTCTCCGACTCTCCCAAGCTCTCCGACTCCCCCAAGCTCTTCTACTCCCCCAAGCTCTCCGACTCCCCCAAGCTCTCCTGCTCCCCTAAGCTCTCCTACTGCCCCAAGTTCTCCTGCTCCCCCAAGCTCTCCTACTCCCCAAAGCTCTCCTAATCCCCCAATCTCTCCTACTCCCCCAACCTCTCCTACTCACCCAAGCTCTCCATCTCCCACAAGCGCTCCTACTCCCCAAAGCTCTCCAACTCTCCCAAGCACTCCTACTCCCCCAAGCTTTCCTACTCCCCCAAGCTCTCCTACTCCCCCAAGCTCTCCTACTCCCGTAAACTCTCCTACCCCCCCAAGATCTCCTACTCCCCCAAGCTCTCCTACTCTCCCAAGCTCTCCCACTCCCCCAAGCTCTCCTACTCCCCCAAGCTCTCCTACTCCCCCAAGCTTTCCTGCTCCCCCAAGCTCTGCTACTCCCCCAAACTCTCATACTCCCCCAAGATCTCCTACTCCCCCAAGCTCTTCTACTCTCCCAAGCTCTCCTACTCCCCCAAGCTCTCCTACTCCACCAAGCGCTCCTACTCCTCCAAGCTCTCCTACTCCCCCAAGCTCTCCCACTCCCCCAAGCTCTCTTGCTCCCCCAAGCTCTCTTACTCCCCAAGCTCTCTTACTCCACCAAGCTCTCTTACTCCACCAAGCTCTCCTACTCGCCCAAGCTCTCCTTCTCCCCCAAGATCTCCTACTCTCCAGAGCTCTCCTCCTGCTCCAAGCTCTCTGTCTCCCCCAAGATCTCCTAAACCACCAAGTGCTCCTGCTCCCCAAGCTGTCCTACTCCCCCAAGCTCTACCACTCCCCCAAGCTCTCTTACTCTCCAAAGCTCTCTTACTTCCCAAGCTCTCTTACTCCCCCAAGTTCTCTTACACCCCAAGCTCTCTTACTCCCCCAAGCTCTCCTACTGTGCCAAGTTCTCCTACTACCCCAAGCTCCCCGATTCCCCCAAGTTCTCCTACTCCCCCAAGCACCCCTACTCCCCCAAGCTCTCCTAATCCCCAAAGCTCTCGTATTCCCTCAAGTTCTCTTATCCCCCAAGCTCTCTTACACCCCCAAGCTCTCTTACTCCTGCAAGCACTCCTACCCTCCCAAGCGCTCCTCCTGCCCCAAGCTCTCCTACTCCCCCAAGCTCTACTGCTCCCCCAAGCTATCTTATTCCTTTAAGCTCTCTTACTCACCCAACCTCTCCTACTCGCCCAAGCTCTCCTACTCCCCCAAGCACTCCTACTCACCCAAGCTCTCCTACTCCCACAAGCTCTCTTACTCCCCCAAGCTCTCTTAATCCCCCAAGCTCTCTAACTCCCCCAAGCCCTCCTACTCTGCCAATTTCTCCTACTCCTACAAGCTCATTTACGCCCCCAAGCTCTCCTACTCCCCAAGCTCTCTTACACCAGCAAGATCTCTTACTCCCCCAAGCTCTCTTATTCCTTCAAGCTCTCTTACTCACCCAAGCTCTCTTACTCCCCAAGCACTCTTCCTCCCTCAAGCTCTCCTACTCTGCCAAGTTCTCCTACTCCCCCAAGCTCCGCGACTCGCCCAAGCTCTCCTACACCCCAAACTGTCCTACTCCCCCAAGCTCTCCTACTCCCCCAAGCTCTCTTACACCCCCAAGCTCTCTTTCTCCCCCAAGCCTTCTTCCTCCCCCAAGTTCTCTTACTCCCCTAAGCTCTCCTACTGGCCCAAGCTCTCCCACTCCCACAAGCTCTACTACTCCCTCTAGCTCGCCTACTTCCCCAAGCTCTCATACACCCCAAGCTCTCATACGCTCCCAAGCTCTCCTACCCTCCCAAGCTCTCCTACTCTCCCAAGCTCTCCGAATCCCCCAAGCTCTCCTACTCCCCCAAGCTCTTCTACTCACCCAAGCTCACCTACTCCCCTAAGCTCTCCTACTGCCCCAAGTTCTCCTGCTCCCCTAAGCACTCCTACTCCCCAAAGCTCTCCTACTCCCCCAATCTCTCCTACTCCCCCAAGCTCTCCTACTGCCACAAGCTCTCCATCTCGCACAAGCGTTCCTACTCCCCAAAGCTCTCCTACTCTCCCAAGCTCTCCTACTCCCCCAATCTTTCCTACTCCCCCAAGCTCTCCTACTCACCCAAGCTCTCCTACTCCCCCAAACTCTCCTGCCCCCCCAAGATCTCCTACTCCCCCAAGCTCTCCTACTCTCCCAAGCACTCCCACTCCCCCAAGCTCTCCTATTCCCCAAGCTCTCCTACTCCCTCAAGCTTTACTGCTCGCCCAAGCTCTGCTACTCCCCCAAACTCTCCTACTCCCTCAAGATCTCCTACTCCCCCAAGCTCTTCTACTCTCCCAAGCTCTCCTACTCTCCCAAGCTCTCCTACTCCCCCAAGCGCTCCTACTCCCCCAAGCTCTCCTACTCCCCCAAGCTCTCCCAATCCCCCAAGCTCTCTTACTCCCCCAAGCTCTCTTACTTCCCAAGCTCTCTTACTCCACCAAGCTCTCTTACTCCACCAAGCTCTCCTACTCCCCCAATCTCTCGTATTCCTCCAAGATCTCTTACTCCCCCAAGCTCTCTTACACCCCCAAGCTCTCTTACTCCTGCAAGCTCTCCTAAACCCCCAAGCGCTCCTACTGCCCCAAGCTCTCCTACTTCCCCAAGCTCTACTGCTCCCCCAAGCTCTCTTACTCCTTTAAGCTCTCATACTCCCCCAAACTCTCCTACTCGCCCAAGCTCTGATACTCCCCCAAGCACTCCTACTCACCCAAGCTCTCCTACTCCCACAAGCTCTCTTACTCCCCCAAGCTCTCTTACTCCCCCAAGCTCTCTAACTCCCCCAAGCCCTCCTACTCTGCCAATTTCTCCTACTCCTCCAAGCTCATTTACACCCCCAAGCTCTCTTACTCACCCAAACTCTCTTACTACCCCAAGCTCTCTTACTCCCCCAAGCTCTCTTACTCCCCATGCTCTCTTTCTCCATGAAGCTCTCTTACTCCCCCAAGCTCTCTTACTCCCCCAAGCTCTCCTACTCTGCCAAGTTCTCCTTCTCCCTCAAGCTCTCCTACACCCGCAAACGCTCGTACTCCCCAAGCTCACCTATTCCCACATGCTCACCTGTTCCACAAGCTCTCCTACTCCCCCAAGCTATCATACACCCCCAAGCTCTCTTACTCCCCCAAGCTCTCTTCCTCCCCCAAGCTCTCCTACTCGCCCAAGCTCTCCCACTCCCCCAAGCTCCCCTACTCCCCCAAGCTCTCCTACTCCCCAAGCTCTCTTACACCCGCAAGCTCTCTTACTCCCCCAACCTCTCTTACTCGTTCAAGCTCTCTTACTCCCCCAAGCTCTCTTACTCCCCAAGCACTCTTCCTCTCCCCAGCTCTCCTACTCTGCCAAGTTCTCCTACTCTCCCAAGCTCCGCGACTCCCCCAAGCTCTCCTACTACCCAAGCTCTCCTACTCCCGCAAGCTCTCTTACTCCCCCAAGTTCTCTTTCTCCCCCTAGCTTTCTTCCTCCCCCAAGTTCTCTTACTCCCCCAAGCTCTCCTACTCGCCCAAGCTCTCCCACTCCCACAAGCTCTACTACTCCCACAAGCACGCATACTTCCCCAAGCTCTCATACACCCCAAGCTCTCATACGCCCCCAAGCTCTCCAACCCTCCCAAGCTCTCCTACTCTCCCAAGCTCTCCGAATCCCCCAAACTCTCCTACTCTCCCAAGCTCTCCTACTCCCCCAAGCTCTCCTACTCTCCCAAGCTCTCCTACTCCCCCAAGCTCTCCTACTCCCCCAAGCTCTCCTAATCCCCCAAGCTCTCCTACTCTCCCAAGATCTCCTACTACCCCAAGTTCTCCTACTCCCCCAAGCTCTCCTACTCCCCCAAGCTCTCCTACTCCCCCAATCTCTCCTACTCCCCCAAGCTCTCCTACTCCCACAAGCTCTCCTACTCCCCAAAGCTCTCCTGCTCTCCCAAGCTTTCCTACTCCCCCAAGCTTTCCTACTTCCCAAGCTCTCCTACTCCCCCAAGCGCTCCTACTCCCCCAAACGCTCCTACTCCCCCAAGATCTCCTACTCCCCCAAGCTCTCCTACTCCCCCAAGCTCTCTTACTCCCCCAAGCTCTCTTTCTCCCCCAAGCTTTCTTCCTCCCCCAAGTTCTCTTACTCCCCCAAGCTCTCCTACTGGCCCAAGCTCTCACAGTCCGACAAGCTCTACTGCTCCCCCAAGCTCGCCTACTTCCCCAAGCTCTCATACACCCCAAGCTCTCATACGCACCCAAGCTCTCCTACTCTCCCAAGCTCTCCTACTCTCCCAAGCTCTCCGAATCCCCCAAGCTCTCCTACTCCCCCAGGCTCTCCTACTCCCCCAAGCTCTCCTCCTCCCCTAAGCTCTCCTACTGCCCCAAGTTCTCCTGCTCCGCCAAGCTCTCCTACTCTCCCAAGCACGCCTACTCCCCCAAGCTCTCCTACTCCCCCAAGCTCTACTAATCCCCCAAGCTCTCCTACTCCCCCAAGATCTCCTACTACCCCAAGCTCTCCTACTCCCCCAATCTCTCCGACTCCCCCAAGCTCTCCTGCCCCCCCAAGTTCTCCTACTCCGCCAAGCTCTCCTACTCCCCCAAGCTCTCCTAATTCCCCAAACTCTCCTACTCCCCCAAGATCTCCTACTAACCCAAGCTCTCCTACTCCCCCAGGCTCTCCTACTCCCCCAAGCTCTCCTCCTCCCCTAAGCTCTCCTACTGCCCCAAGTTCTCCTGCTCCGCCAAGCTCTCCTACTCTCCCAAGCACGCCTACTCCCCCAAGCTCTCCTACTCCCCCAAGCTCTACTAATCCCCCAAGCTCCCCTACTCCCCCAAGATCTCCTACTACCCCAAGCAGTCCTACTCCCCCAAGCTCTCCTACTCCCCCAAGCTCTCCTACTCCCCCAATCTCTCCGACTCCCCCAAGTTCTCCTACTCCCACAAGCTCTCCGACTCCCCAAAACTCGCCTACTCTCCCAAGCTGTCCTACTCCCCCAAGCTCTCCTACTCCCCCAAGCTCTCCTACTCCCCCAAGCTCTCCTACTCCCCCGAGCGCTCCTACTCCCCTAGCTCTCCTACTACCCCAAGCTCTTCCACTCCCCCAAGCTCTCTTACTCCCCCAAGCTCTCTTACACACCAAGCTCTCTTACTCCACCAAGCTCTCTTACTCCCCCAAGCTCTCCTACTCGCCCAAGCTCTCCTACTCCCCCAAGATCTCCTACTCCCCAGAGCTCTCCTACTGCCCCAAGCTCTCTGACTCCCCCAAGCTCTCCTAATCCCCCAAACTCTCCTGCTCCCCCAAGCTCTCCTACTCCCACAAGCTCCCGTACTCCCCAAAGCTCTCGTACTCTCCAAAGCTCTCAAACTCCCCCAAGCTCTTCTACTCTGCCAAGTTTTCCTTGTCCCTCAAGCTCTACTACACCCGCAAGCGCTAGTACTCCCACAAGCTCTCCTATTCCCACAAGTTCACCTGTTCCCCAAGCTTTCCTACTCCCCCAAGCTATCTTACTCCCCCACAAGCTCTCTTACTCCACCAAGCTCCCCTACTCCCCCAAGCTCTCCTACTACCCAAGCTCTCTTACACCCGCAAGCTCTCTTACTCCTCCAAGCCCGCTTTCTCCCTCAAGCTCTCTTACTCCCCCTAGCTCTCTTTCTCCACCAAGCTCTCTTACTCCCCCAAGCTCTCTTTCTCCCCCAAGCTCTCCAACTCGCCCAAGATCTCCTACTCCCCCAAGCTCTCCCACTCTCCCAAGCTCTCCCACTCCCCCAAACTCTCCTACTCCCCCAAGCTCTCCTACTCCCCCAAGCTTTCCTGCTCCCCCAAGCTCTGCTACTCCCCCAAACTCTCCTACTCCCCCAAGATCTCCTACTCCCCCAAGCTCTTCTACTCTCCCAAGCTCTCCTACTCCCCCAAACTCTCCCACTCCCCCAAGCTCTCTTACTCCCCCAAGCTCTCTTACTCCCCAAGCTCTCTTACTCCACCAAGCTCTCCTACTCCCCCAAGATTTCCTGCTCCCCCAATCTCTCCTACTCCCCCAAGTTCACCTACTCTCCAGAGCTCTCCTACTCCCCCAATCTATACTACTCCCCAAAGCTGTCCTACTCCGGTAAGCTCTCCTTCTCCTCGTCCTCCAATCTCTCCACCGCCGCCAATCTCTCCTACTCCCCCAAGCTCTCCTACTCCCCAGAGCTCTCCTACTCCCCCACCTATCCTATTCCGGTAATTCTCCTACTCCCCCAAGATCTCCTGCTCCGGTCAGCTCTCCGACTCCGGTAAGCTCTCCTACTACCCCAAGCTGTCCTAATCCCACAAGCTCTCCAACTCCCCAAAGCTCTCCTACTCTCCCAAGCTCTCCAACTCCCCCAAGCTCTCCTACTCCCCCAAGCTCTCCTAATCCCCCAAGCTCTCCTACTCCCCCAAGCGCTCCTACTCCCCCAAGCTCTCCTACTCCCCCAAGCTCTCCCCCTCCCCCAAGCTCTCTTACTCCCCCAAGCTCTCTTACTCCCCAAGCTCTCTTACTCCACCAAGATCTCTTACTCCCCCAAGCTCTCCTACTCGCCCAAGCTCTCCTACTTCCCCAAGATCTCCTACTCCCCAGAGCTCTCCTACTGCCCCAAGCTCTCAGACTCCCCCAAGCTCTCCTAAACCCCAAACTCTCCTACTCCCCCAAGCTCTCCTACTCCCACAAGCTCCCGTACTCCCCAAAGCGCTCCTACTCTACAAAGCTCTTATAATCCCCCAAGCTCTCCTACTCCCCCAAGCTCTTCTACTCTGCCAAGTTCTCCTTCTCCCTTAAGCTCTCCTACAACCGCAAGCGCACGTACTCCCACAAGCTCTCCTATTCCCACAAGCTCACGTGTTCCCCAAGCTCCCCTACTCCCCCAATATCTCCTACTCCCCAAGCTCTCTTACACCCGCAAGCTCTCTTACTCCCCCAAGCTCTCTTACTCCCTCAAGCTCTCTTTCTCCCCCAAGCTCTCTTACTCCCCAAGCTCTCTTACTCCCCCAAGCTCTCCTAATCTGCCAAATTCTCCTACTCCCCCATGATCCGCGACTCCCCCAAGCTTTCCTACTCCCCCAAAATCTCCAACTCCCCCAAGCACTCCTACTCCCCCAAGCTCTCATAATCCCCCAAGCTCTCTTACTCCCCCAAGCTTTCTTCCTCCCCCAAGCTCTCTTACTCCTCCAAGCTCTCCTACTCGACCAAGCTCTCCCACTCCCACAAGCTCTACTACTCCCCCAAGCTCGCCTGCTTCCCCAAGCTCTCATACACCACAAGCTCTCCTACTCCCCCAAGCTCTCCTACTCCCCCAAGCTCTCCTACTCACATAAGCTCTCCAACTCCCCCTAGCTCTCCTAATCCCGCAAGCTCTCCTACTCCCCCAAGATCTCCGACTCCCCCAAGCTCTCCTACTCCCCCAAGCTCTACTACTCCCGCAAACTCTCCTACTCCCCCAAGATCTCCTACTCCCCCAAGCTCTCCTACTCTCCCAAGCTCTCCTACTCCCCCAAGCTCTCCTACTCCCCCAAGCTCTCCTACTCCCCCAAGCTCTCCTACTCCCCCAAGCGCTCCAACTCCACCAAGCTCTCCTACTCCACCAAGCTCTCCCACTCCCCCAAGCTGTCTTACTCCCCCAAGCTCTCTTACTCCCCAAGCTCTCTTACTCCCCCAAGCTCTCCTACTCTGCCAAGTTCTCCTACTCCCCCAAGCTCCGCGACTCCCCCAAGCTCTCCTACTCACCCATACTCTCCTAATCCCCCAAGCTCTGCTACTCCCCCAAAATCTCCTACTCCCCCAAGCTCTCCTACTCCCCCAAGCTCTCCTAATCCCCCAGCTCTCTTACTCCCCCAAGCTAACTTCCTCCCCCAAGCTCTCTTACTCCCCCAAGCTCTCCTACTCGGCCAAGCTCTCCCACTCCCACAAGCTCTACTACTCATCCAAGCTCGCCTACTTTCCCAAGCTCTCATACACCACAAGTTCTCACACTCCCCCAAGCTCTCATACGCCCCCAAGCTCTCATACGCCCCCAAGCTCTCATAACCTCCCAAGCGCTCCTACTCCCCCAATCTCTCCGAATCCCCCAAGCTCTCCTACTGCCCTAAGTTCTCCTACTCCGCCAAGCTCTCCTAATCTCCCAAGCTCTCCTGCTCCCACAAGCTCTCCTATTCCCCTAGCTCTCCTAGTCCCGCAAGCTCACCTACTCCCCCAAGATCTCCTACTCCCCCAAGCTCTCCTACTCTCCCAAGCTCTCCTACTCCCCCAAGCTCTCCTCCTCCCCCAAACTGTCCTACTCCCACAAGCTCTGCTACTCCCCAAAGTTCTCCGACTCTCCCATGCTCTCCTACTCCCCCAAGCTCTCCTACTCCCCCAAGCTCTCCTACTCCCCCAAGCTCTCCTACTCCCCCAAGCTCTCCTGCTCCCCCAAACTCTCCTAATCCCCCAAGATCTCCTACTCCTCCAAGCTCTCCTAATCTCCCAAGCTCTCCTACTCCCCCAAGCTCTCCTACTCCCCCAATCTCTCCTACTCCCCCAAGCTCTCCTACTCCCCCAAGCGCTCCTACTCCCCCAAGCTCTCCTACTCCCCCAAGCTCTCCCACTCCCCCAAGCTCTCTTACTCCCCCAAGCTCTCTTACTCCCCAAGCTCTCTTACTCCAGCAAGCTCTCCTAATCCCCCAAGCTCTCCTCCTCCCCCAAGCTCTCCTACTCCCACAAGCTCCCGTAATCCCCAAAGCTCTCGTACTCTCCAAAGCTCTCCTACTCACCCAAGCTCTCTTACTCCCCCAAGGTCTCCTACTCTGCCAATTTCTCCTTCTCCCTCAAGCTCTCCTGCACCCGCAAGCGCTCGTACTCCCCCAAGCTCACCTATTCCCACACGCTCACCTGTTCCCCAAGCTCTCCTACTCCCCCAAGCTATATTACTCCCCCAAGCTCTCCTACTCCCCAAGCTCTCTTACACCAGCAAGATCTCTTACTCCCCCAAGCTCTCTTATTCCTTCAAGCTCTCTTACTCCCCCAAGCTCTCTTACTCCCCAAGCACTCTTCCTCCCCCAAGCTCTCCTACTTCCCCAGGTTTTCCTGCTCCCCCAAGCTCTGCTACTCCCCCAAACTCTCCTACTCCCCGAAGATCTCCTACTCCACCAAGCTCTTCTACTCTCCCAAGCTCTCCTACTCCCCCAAGCTCTCCTACTCCCCCAAGCGCTCCTACTCCCCCAAGCTCTCCTACTCCCCCAAGCTCTCCCACTCTCCCAAGCTCTCTTACTCCCCCAAGCTCTCTTACTCCCCAAGCTCTCTTACTCCACCAAGCTCTCTTACTCCACCAAGCTCTCCTACTCGCCCAAGCTCTCGTACTCCCCCATGATCTCCTACTCTCCAGAGCACTCCTACTGCCCCAAGCTCTCTGTCTCCCCCAAGCTCTCCTAAACCCCCAAGCGCTCCTACTCCCCCAAGCTCTCCTACTCCCCCAAGCTCTACCACTCCCCCAAGCTCTCTTACTCTCCAAAGCTCTCTTACTTCCCAAGCTCTCTTACTCCCCCAAGTTCTCTTACACCCCAAGCTCTCTTACTCTCCCAAGCTCTCCTACTGTGCCAAGTTCTCCTACTCCCCCAAGCTCCCCGAATCCCCCAAGTTCTCCTACTCCCCCAAGCTCCCCTACTCCCCCAAGCTCTCCTACTCCCCCAAGCTCTCCTACTCCCCCAAGCTCTCCTACTCCCCCAAGCACTGCTACTCACCCAAGCTCTCTTACTCCCCCAAGCTCTCTTACTCCCCCAACCTCTCCTACTCGTCCAAGCTCTCCTTGTCCCCAAGCTCTCTAACTCCCCCAAGCCCTCCTACTCTGACAATTTCTCCTCCACCTCCAAGCTCACTTACACCCCCAAGCTCTCTTACTCCCCCAAACTCTCTTACTACCCCAAGCTCTCTTACTCCCCCAAGCTCTCTTACTCCCCCAAGCTCTCGTTCTCCACCAAGCTCTCTTACTCCCCCAAGCTCTCTTACTCCCCCAAGCTCTCCTACTCTGCCAAGTTCTCCTTCTCCCTCAAGCTCTCCTACACCCGCAAGCGCTCGTACTCCCCAACGCTCACCTATTCCCACATTCTCACCTGTTCCCCAAGTTCTCCTACTCCCCCAAGCTATCTTACTCCCTCAAGCTCTCTTACTCCCCCAAGCTCTCTTCCTCTTCCAAGCTCTCCTACTCGCCCAAGCTCTCCTACTCCCCCAAGCTCCCCTACGCCCCCAAGCTCTCCTACTCCCCAAGCTCTCTTACACCCGCAAGCTCTCTTACTCCCACTAGCTCTCTTACTCCTTCAAGCTCTCTTACTCCCCCAAGCTCTCTTACTCCCCAAGTTCTCTTCCTCCCCCAAGCTCTCCTACTCTGCCAAGTTCTCCTACTCCTCCAAGCTCCGCGACTCCCGCAAGCTCTCCTACTCCCCCAAGCTCTCCTACTCCCACAAGCTCTCTTACTCCCCCAAGCTCTCTTTCTCCCCCTAGCTTTCCTCCTCCCCCAAGTTTTCTTACTCCCCCAAGCTCTCCTACTCGCCCTAGCTCTCCCACTCCCACAAGCTCTACTACTCCCCCAAGCACGCATACTTCCCCAAGCTCTCATACACCCCAAGCTCTCATACGCCCCCAAGCTCTCCAACCCTCCCAAGCTCTCCTACTCTCCCAAGCTCTCCGAATCCCCCAAACTCTCCTACTCCCCCAAGCTCTCCTACTCCCCCAAGCTCTCCTACTCTCCCAAGCTCTCCTACTCCCCCAAGCTCTCCTACTCCCCCAAGCTCCCCTAATCGCCCAAGCTCTCCTACTCCCCCAAGATCTCCTACTACCCCAAGTTCTCCTCCTCCCCCAAGCTCTCCTACTCCCCCAAGCTCTCCTACTCCCCCAATCTCTCCTACTCCCCCAAGCTCTCCTACTCCCACAAGCTCTCCTACTCCCCAATGCTCTCCTACTCTCCCAAGCTTTCCTACGCCCCCAAGCTTTCCTACTCCCCAATATCTCCTACTCCCCCAAGCGCTCCTACTCCCCCAAACTCTCCTATTCCCCAAGATCTCCTACTCCCCCAAGCTCTCCTACTCCCCCAAGCTCTCTTACTCCCCCAAGCTCTCTTTCTCCCCCAAGCTTTCTTCCTCCCCCAAGTTCTCTTACTCCCCCAAGCTCTCCTACTGGCCCAAGCTCTCCCACTCCGACAAGCTCTACTACTTCCCCAAGCTCGCCTACTTCCCCAAGCTCTCATACACCCCAAGCTCTCATACGCCCCCAATCTCTCCTGTTCCCCCAAGCTTTCCTACTCCCCCAAGCTCTCCTACTCCCACAAGCTCTCCGACTCCCCAAAACTCCCCTACTCTCCCAAGCTCTCCTACCCCCCAAGCTCTCCTACTCCCCCAAGCTCTCCTACTCCCCCAAGCTCTCCTCCTCCCCCAAGCGCTCCTACTCCCCCAAGCTCTCCTACTACCCCAAGCTCTCCCACTCCCCCAAGCTCTCTTACTCCCCCAAGCTCTCTTACACCCCAAGCTCTCTTACTCCACCAAGCTCTCTTACTCCCCCAAGATCTCTTACTCCCCCAAGTTCTCTAACTCCCTCAAGACCTCCTACTCTGCCAATTTCTCCTACTCCTCCTAGCTCACTTACACCCCCAAGCTCTCTTACTCCCCCAAACTCTCTTACTACCCCAAGCTCTATTACTCCCCCAAGCTCTCTTACTCCCCCAAGCTCTCTTTCTCCACCAAGCTCTCTTACTCCCCCAAGCTCTCTTACTCGCCCAAGCTCTCCTACTCTGCCACGTTCTCCTTCTCCCTCAAGCTCTCCTACACCCGCAAGCGCTCGTACTCCCCCAAGCTCACCTATTCCCACATGCTCACCTGTATCCCAAGCTCTCCTACTCCCCCAAGCTATCTTACTCCCCCAAGCTCTCTTACTCCCCCAATCTCTCTTACACCCGCAAGCTCTCTTACTCCCCCAAGCTCTCTTACTCCTTCAAGCTATCTTACTCCTCCAAGCTCTCTTACTCCCGAAGCTCTCTTCCTCCCCCAAGCTCTCCTACTCACCCAAGCTCTCCTACTCCCCCAAGCTCCCCTACTCCCCCAAGCTCTCCTACTCCCCAAGCTCTCTTACACCCGCAAGCTCTCTTACTCCCCCAAGCTCTCTTGCTCCTTCAAGCTCTCTTACTCCCCCAAGCTCTCTTACTCCCCAAGCTCTCTACCTCCCTCAAGCTCTCCTACTCTGCCAAGTTCTACTACTCCCCCAAGCTCCGCGACTCCCCAAGCTCCTCTGCTACCCCAAGTTCTCCTACTCCCCCAAGCTCTCCTACTCCCCCAAGCTCTCCCACTCCCACAATCTCTACTACTCCCCCAAGCACGCATACTTCCCCAAGCTCTCATACACCCCAAGCTCTCATCCGCCCCAAGCTCTTATACCCTCCCAAGCTCTCCTACTCTCCCAAGCTCTCCGAATCCCCCAATCTCTCCTACTCCCCCAGGCTCACCTACTCCCCCAAGCTCTCCTCCTCCCCTAAGCTCTCCTACTGCCCCAAGTTCTCCTGCTCCGCCAAGCTCTCCTACTCTCCCAAGCTCGCCTACTCCCCCAAGCTCTCTTACTCCCCCAAGCTCTCCGACTCTGCCAAGTTCTCCTTCTACCTCAAGCTCTCCTACACCCGCAAGCGCTTGTACTCCCCCAAGCTCACCTATTCCCACATGCTTACCTGCTCCCCAAGCTCTCCTACTCCCCCAAGCTATCTTACTCCCCCAAGCTCTCTTACTCCCCCAAGCTCTCTTCCTCCCCCAAGCTCTCCTACTCACCCAAGCTCTCCTACTCCCCCAAGCTCCCCTACTCCCCCAAGCTCTCCTACTCCCCAAGCTCTCTTACACCCGCAAGCTCTCTTACTCCCCCAAGCTCTCTTACTCCTTCAAGCTCTCTTACTCCCCCAAGCTCTCTTACTCCCCAAGCTCTCTTCCTCCCCCAAGCTCTCCTACTCTGCCAAGCTCTCCTACTCCCCCAAGCTCCCCTACTCCCCCAAGCTCTCCTACTCCCCAAGCTCTCTTACACCCGCAAGCTCTCTTACTCCCCCAAGCTCTCTTACTCCTTCAAGCTCTCTTACTCCCCCAAGCTCTCTTACTCCCCAAGCTCTCTTCCTCCCCCAAGCTCTCCTACTCTGCCAAGTTCTCCTACTCCCCCAAGCTCCGCGACTCCCCAAGCTCTCCTGCTACCCCAAGTTCTCCTACTCCCCCAAGCTCTCCTACTCCCCCAAGCTCTCCTACTCCCCCAATCTCTCCTACTCCCCCAAGCGCTCCTACTCCCCCAAACTCTCCTACTCCCCCAAGATCTCCTACTCCCCCAAGCTCTCCTACTCCCCCAAGCTCTCTTACTCCCCCAAGCTCTCTTTCTCCCCCAAGCTTTCTTCCTCCCCCAAGTTCTCTTACTCCCCCAAGCTCTCCTAATCGCCCAAGCTCTCCCACTCCCACAAGCTCTACTACTCCCCCAAGCTCGCCTACTTCCCCAAGCTCTCATACACCCCAAGCTCTCATACGCCCCCAAGCTCTTATACCCTCCCAAGCTCTCCTACTCTCCCAAGCTCTCCGAATCCCCCAATCTCTCCTACTCCCCCAGGCTCACCTACTCCCCCAAGCTCTCCTCCTCCCCGAAGCTCTCTTACTGCCCCAAGTTCTCCTGCTTCGCCAAGCTCTCCTACTCTCCCAAGCTCGCCTACTCCCCCAAGCTCTCTTACTCCCCCAAGCTCTCCTACTCTGCCAAGTTCTCCTTCTCCATCAAGCTCTCCTACACCCGCAAGCGCTTGTACTCCCCCAAGCTCATCTATTCCCACATGCTCACCTGTTCCCCAAGCTCTCCTACTCCCCCAAGCTATCTTACTCCCCCAAGCTCTCTTACTCCCCCAAGCTCTCTTCCTCCCCCAAGCTCTCCTACTCACCCAAGCTCTCCTACTCCCCCAAGCTTCCCTTCTCCCCCAAGCTCTCCTACTCCCCAAGCTCTCTTACACCCGCAAGCTCTCTTACTCCCCCAAGGTCTCTTAATCGTTCAAGCTCTCTTACTCCCCCAAGCTCTCTTATTCCCCAAGCTCTCTTCCTCCCCCAAGCGCTCCTACTCTGCCAAGTTCTCCTACTCCCCCAATCTCCGCGACTCCCCCAAGCTCTCCTACTCCCCCAAGCTCTCCTACTCCCACAAGCTCTCTTACTCCCCCAAGCTCTCTTTCTCCCCCTAGCTTTCTTCCTCCCCCAAGTTCTCTTACTCCCCAAGCTCTCCTACTCGCCCAAGCTCTCCCACTCCCACAATCTCTACTACTCCCCCAAGCACGCATACTTCCCCAAGCTCTCATACACCCCAAGCTCTCTTACGCCCCCAAGCTCTCCTACTCCCCCAAGCTCTCCTACTCCCCCAAGCTCTCCTACACCCCCAAGCTCTCCTACTCCCCCAAACTCTCCTTATCCCCCAAGATCCCCTACTCCTCCAAGCTCTCCTACTCTCCCAAGCTCTCCTACTCATCCAAGCTCTCCTACTCCCCCAAGCTCTCTTACTCCACCAAGCTCTCCTACTCCCCCAAGCTCTCCTCCTCCCTCAAGCTCTCCTACTCCCACAAGCTCCCGTAATCCCCAAACCACTCCTACTCTCCAAAGCTCTCCTACTCCCCCAAGCTCTCTTACTCCCCCAAGCTCTCCTACTCTGCCAAGTTCTCCTTCTCCCTCAAGCTCTCCTGCACCCGCAAGCGCTCGAACTCCCCCAAGCTCACCTATTCCTAAAAGCTCACCTGTTCCCCAAGCTCTCCTACTCCCCCAAGCTATCATACTCCCCCAAGCTTTCTTACTCCCCCAAGCTCTCTTCCTCCCCCAAGCTCTCCTACTCGCCCAAGCCCTCCTACTCCACCAAGCTCCCCTACTCCCTCAAGCTCTCCTACTCCCCAAGCTCTCTTACACCAGCAAGATCTCGTACTCCCCCAAGCTCTCTTATTCCTTCAAGCTCTCTTACTCCCCCAAGCTCTCTTACTCCTCAAGCACTCTTCCTCCCCCAAGCTCTCCTACTCCCCCAAGTTTTTCTGCTCCCCCAAGCTCTGCTACTCCCCCAAACTCTCCTACTCCCCGAAGATCTCCTACTCCCCCAAGCTCTTCTACTCTCCCAAGCTCTCCTACTCCACCAAGCTCTCTTACTTCCCAAGCACTCTTACTCCCCCAAGCTCTCCTACTCTGCCAAGTTCTCCGGCTCCCCCAAGTTCCGCGACTACCCCAAGCTCTCCTACTACCCCAAGCTCTCCCACTCCCCCAAGATCTCCTACTCCCCCAAGCTCTCGTATTCCCCCAAGCTCTCTTACTCCCCAAGCTCTCTTACTCCCCCAAGCCATCCTACTCCCGCAAGCTCTCCTACTCCCCCAAGCTCTCTTACTCCCCCAAGCTCTCTTACTCCCCCAAGCTCTCTAACTCCCCCAAGCTCTCCTACTCTGCCAATTCTCCTCCTCCCCCAAGCTCTCTTACATCCCCAAGCTCTCTTACTCCTCCAAGCTCACCTACTGCCCCAAGCTCTCTGACTCCCCCAAGCTCTCCTACTCCCCCAAGCTCTCGTATTCCCCCAAGCTCTCTTACTCCCCAAGCTCTCTTACTCCCCCAAGCTCAATTACTGCTCCAAGCTCTCCTACTCTGCCAGGTTCTCCTACTCCCCCAAGCTCTCCTTCTCCTCCAAGCTCTCCTACTCCCCCAAGCGCTCCTGCTGCCCCAAGATCTCCTACTCCCCCAAGCTCTCTTACTCCCCTAAGCTCTCTTACTCCCCCAAGCGCTCCTACTCGCCCAAGCTCTCCTATTCCCCCAAGCCCTCCTACTCCCCCAAGCCCTCCTACTCCCCAAAGCTCTCTTACTCCACCAAGCTCTCTTACTCCCCCAAGCTCTCTAACTCCCCCAAGCTCTCCTACTCTGCCAAGTTATCCTCCTCCCCCAAGCTCTCTTACATCCCCAAGCTCTCTTACTCCCCCAAGCTCTCTTACTCCCCCAAGCTCTCTTACTCCCCAAAGCTCTCTTACTCCCCCAACATCTCTTACTCCCCCAAGCTCTCTTACTCTCCCAAGCTCACCTACTGTGCCAATTTCTACTACTCTCCCAAGCTCACCGAATCCCCAAGTTCTCCTACTCCCGCAAGCTCCCCTACTCCCCCAAGCTCTCCTACTCCCCCAAGCTCTCGTATTCCCCCACGCTCTCTTACTCCCCAAGCTCTCTTACTCCCCCAAGCTCTCTAACAACGCAAGCTCTCCTACTCTGCCAAGTTCTCCTCCTCCCCCAAGCTCTCCTACATTCCTAAACTCTCTTACTCCCCCAAGCTCTCTTACTCCCCCAAGCTCTCTTACTCCCCCAAGCTCTCTTTCTCCCCCAAGTTCTCTTACTCCCTCAAGCTCTCTTACTCCCCCAAGCACTCTTACTTCCCAAGCTCTCTTACTCCCCCAAGCTCTCCTACTCTGCCAAGTCTTCCTACTCCCCCAAGGTCCGCGACTCCCCCAAGCTCTCCTACTACCCCAAGCTCTCCCACTCCCCCAAGGTCTCTTACTCCCCCAAGCTCTCTTACTCCCCCAAGCTCTCTTACTCTCCCAAGCTCTCCTACTGTGCCAATTTCTCCTACTCTCCCAAGCTCCCCGAATCCCCAAGTTCTCCTACTCCCCCAAGCTCCCCTACTCCCCCAAGCTCTCCTACTCCCCCAAGCTCTCGTATTCCCCGAAGCTCTCTTACTCCCCAAGCTCTCTTACTCCCCCAAGCCACCCTACTCCCGCAAGCTCTCCTACTCCCCCAAGCTTTCTTACTCCCCCAAGCTCTCTTACTCCCCCAAGCTCTCTAACTCCCCCAAGCTCTCCTACTCTGTCAAGTTCTCCTCCTCCCCCAAGCTCTCTTACATCCCCAAGCTATCTTACTCCTCCAAGCTCTCCTACTGCCCCAAGCTCTCTGACTCCCCCAAGCTCTCCTACTCCCCCAAGCCCTCCTACTCCCCCAAGCTCTCCTACTCCCCCAAGCTCTCTTACTCCGCCAAGCTCTCTAACTCCCCCAAGCTCTCCTACTCTGCCAAGTTCTCCTGCTCCCCCAAGCTCTCTTACATCCCCAAGCTCTCTTACTCTCCAAAGCTCTCTTACTCCCCCAAGCTCTCTTTCTCCACCAAGCTCTCTTAATCCCCCAAGCTCTCCTACTCTGCCAAATTCTCCTTCTCCCTCAAGCTCTCCTACACCCGCAAGCGCTCGTACTCCCACAAGCTCTCCATTCCCACAAGCTCACCTGTTCCCCAAGCTCTCCTACTCCCCCAAGTTATCTTACTCCCCCAAGCACAATTCTCCCCCAAGCTCTCTGCCTCCCTCCAGCTCTCTTACTCCCCCAAGCTCTCTTTCTCCACCAAGCTCTCTTACTCCCCCAAGCTCTCCTACTCTGCCAAATTCTCCTTCTCCCTCAAGCTCTCCTACACCCGCAAGCGCTCGTACTCCCACAAGCTCTCCATTCCCACAAGCTCACCTGTTCCCCAAGCTCTCCTACTCTGCCAAGTTCTCCTACTCCCCCAAGGTCTGCGACTCCCCCAAGCTCTCCTACTACCCCAAAATCTCCTACACCCCAAAGCTCTCCTACTTACCCAAGCTCTCCTACTCCACCAAGCTCTCTTTCTCCCCCAAGCTTTCTTCGTCCCCCAAGCTCTCTTACTCCCCTAATCTCTCTTACTCGCCCAAGCTTTCCCACTCCCATAAGATCTACTTAACCCCCAAGCTCGCCTACTTCCCCAAGCTCTCATACAGCCCAAGCTCTCCGACTCCCCCAAGCTCTCATACTCCCCCAAGCTCTCCTACCCCCCCAAGCTCTTCTACTCCCCTAAGCTCTCCTACTGCCTCAAATTCTCCTACTCCTCCAAGCTCTCCTACTCTCCCAAGCTCTCCTACTCCCACAAGCTCTGTTACTCCCCAACGCTCTACTACTCTGCCAAGTTCTCCTACTCCCACAAGCTCCGCGACACCCCAAAGCTCTCCTACTCCCCCACTCTCTCCTACTCCCCCAAGCTCTCCTAATCCCCCAAGCTCTCCTACTCCCCCAAGCTCGCCTACTTCCCCAAGCTCTCATACACCCCAAGCTCTCATACTTCCCCAAGCTCTCATACGCCCCCAAGCTCTCATACGCCCCCAAGCACTCCTACCCTCCCAAGCTCTCCTACTCCCCCATGCTCTCCGACTCCCCCAAGCTCTCCTAATCCCCCAAGCTCTCCTACTCCCCCAAGCTCTCCTACTCCACCAAGCTCTCCTACTCTCGAAACTCTCCTTCTCCCCCAAGGTCTCTAATTCCCCCAAGCACTCCTACTCCCCCAAGCTCTCCTACTCCCCCAAGCGCTCCTACTCCCCCAAGCTATCCTACTCCCCCAATCTCTCCCACTCCCCCAAGCTCTCTTACTCCCCCAAGCTCTCCTACTCTGCCAAGTTCTCCTTCTCCCTCAAGCTCTCCTGCACCCGCAAGCGCTCGAACTCCCCCAAGCTCACCTATTCCTAAAAGCTCACCTGTTCCCCAAGCTCTCCTACTCCCCCAAGCTATCATACTCCCCCAAGCTTTCTTACTCCCCCAAGCTCTCTTCCTCCCCCAAGCTCTCCTACTCGCCCAAGCCCTCCTACTCCACCAAGCTCCCCTACTCCCTCAAGCTCTCCTACTCCCCAAGCTCTCTTACACCAGCAAGATCTCGTACTCCCCCAAGCTCTCTTATTCCTTCAAGCTCTCTTACTCCCCCAAGCTCTCTTACTCCTCAAGCACTCTTCCTCCCCCAAGCTCTCCTACTCCCCCAAGTTTTTCTGCTCCCCCAAGCTCTGCTACTCCCCCAAACTCTCCTACTCCCCGAAGATCTCCTACTCCCCCAAGCTCTTCTACTCTCCCAAGCTCTCCTACTCCACCAAGCTCTCTTACTTCCCAAGCACTCTTACTCCCCCAAGCTCTCCTACTCTGCCAAGTTCTCCGGCTCCCCCAAGTTCCGCGACTACCCCAAGCTCTCCTACTACCCCAAGCTCTCCCACTCCCCCAAGATCTCCTACTCCCCCAAGCTCTCGTATTCCCCCAAGCTCTCTTACTCCCCAAGCTCTCTTACTCCCCCAAGCCATCCTACTCCCGCAAGCTCTCCTACTCCCCCAAGCTCTCTTACTCCCCCAAGCTCTCTTACTCCCCCAAGCTCTCTAACTCCCCCAAGCTCTCCTACTCTGCCAATTCTCCTCCTCCCCCAAGCTCTCTTACATCCCCAAGCTCTCTTACTCCTCCAAGCTCACCTACTGCCCCAAGCTCTCTGACTCCCCCAAGCTCTCCTACTCCCCCAAGCTCTCGTATTCCCCCAAGCTCTCTTACTCCCCAAGCTCTCTTACTCCCCCAAGCTCAATTACTGCTCCAAGCTCTCCTACTCTGCCAGGTTCTCCTACTCCCCCAAGCTCTCCTTCTCCTCCAAGCTCTCCTACTCCCCCAAGCGCTCCTGCTGCCCCAAGATCTCCTACTCCCCCAAGCTCTCTTACTCCCCTAAGCTCTCTTACTCCCCCAAGCGCTCCTACTCGCCCAAGCTCTCCTATTCCCCCAAGCCCTCCTACTCCCCCAAGCCCTCCTACTCCCCAAAGCTCTCTTACTCCACCAAGCTCTCTTACTCCCCCAAGCTCTCTAACTCCCCCAAGCTCTCCTACTCTGCCAAGTTATCCTCCTCCCCCAAGCTCTCTTACATCCCCAAGCTCTCTTACTCCCCCAAGCTCTCTTACTCCCCCAAGCTCTCTTACTCCCCAAAGCTCTCTTACTCCCCCAACATCTCTTACTCCCCCAAGCTCTCTTACTCTCCCAAGCTCTCCTACTGTGCCAATTTCTACTACTCTCCCAAGCTCACCGAATCCCCAAGTTCTCCTACTCCCGCAAGCTCCCCTACTCCCCCAAGCTCTCCTACTCCCCCAAGCTCTCGTATTCCCCCACGCTCTCTTACTCCCCAAGCTCTCTTACTCCCCCAAGCTCTCTAACAACGCAAGCTCTCCTACTCTGCCAAGTTCTCCTCCTCCCCCAAGCTCTCCTACATTCCTAAACTCTCTTACTCCCCCAAGCTCTCTTACTCCCCCAAGCTCTCTTACTCCCCCAAGCTCTCTTTCTCCCCCAAGTTCTCTTACTCCCTCAAGCTCTCTTACTCCCCCAAGCACTCTTACTTCCCAAGCTCTCTTACTCCCCCAAGCTCTCCTACTCTGCCAAGTCTTCCTACTCCCCCAAGGTCCGCGACTCCCCCAAGCTCTCCTACTACCCCAAGCTCTCCCACTCCCCCAAGGTCTCTTACTCCCCCAAGCTCTCTTACTCCCCCAAGCTCTCTTACTCTCCCAAGCTCTCCTACTGTGCCAATTTCTCCTACTCTCCCAAGCTCCCCGAATCCCCAAGTTCTCCTACTCCCCCAAGCTCCCCTACTCCCCCAAGCTCTCCTACTCCCCCATCTCTCGTATTCCCCGAAGCTCTCTTACTCCCCAAGCTCTCTTACTCCCCCAAGCCACCCTACTCCCGCAAGCTCTCCTACTCCCCCAAGCTTTCTTACTCCCCCAAGCTCTCTTACTCCCCCAAGCTCTCTAACTCCCCCAAGCTCTCCTACTCTGTCAAGTTCTCCTCCTCCCCCAAGCTCTCTTACATCCCCAAGCTATCTTACTCCTCCAAGCTCTCCGACTGCCCCAAGCTCTCTGACTCCCCCAAGCTCTCCTACTCCCCCATGCCCTCCTACTCCCCCAAGCTCTCCTACTCCCCCAAGCTCTCTTACTCCGCCAAGCTCTCTAACTCCCCCAAGCTCTCCTACTCTGCCAAGTTCTCCTGCTCCCCCAAGCTCTCTTACATCCCCAAGCTCTCTTACTCTCCAAAGCTCTCTTACTCCCCCAAGCTCTCTTTCTCCACCAAGCTCTCTTAATCCCCCAAGCTCTCCTACTCTGCCAAATTCTCCTTCTCCCTCAAGCTCTCCTACACCCGCAAGCGCTCGTACTCCCACAAGCTCTCCATTCCCACAAGCTCACCTGTTCCCCAAGCTCTCCTACTCCCCCAAGTTATCTTACTCCCCCAAGCACAATTCTCCCCCAAGCTCTCTGCCTCCCTCCAGCTCTCTTACTCCCCCAAGCTCTCTTTCTCCACCAAGCTCTCTTACTCCCCCAAGCTCTCCTACTCTGCCAAATTCTCCTTCTCCCTCAAGCTCTCCTACACCCGCAAGCGCTCGTACTCCCACAAGCTCTCCATTCCCACAAGCTCACCTGTTCCCCAAGCTCTCCTACTCTGCCAAGTTCTCCTACTCCCCCAAGGTCTGCGACTCCCCCAAGCTCTCCTACTACCCCAAAATCTCCTACACCCCAAAGCTCTCCTACTTACCCAAGCTCTCCTACTCCACCAAGCTCTCTTTCTCCCCCAAGCTTTCTTCGTCCCCCAAGCTCTCTTACTCCCCTAATCTCTCTTACTCGCCCAAGCTTTCCCACTCCCATAAGATCTACTTAACCCCCACGCTCGCCTACTTCCCCAAGCTCTCATACAGCCCAAGCTCTCCGACTCCCCCAAGCTCTCATACTCCCCCAAGCTCTCCTACCCCCCCAAGCTCTTCTACTCCCCTAAGCTCTCCTACTGCCTCAAATTCTCCTACTCCTCCAAGCTCTCCTACTCTCCCAAGCTCTCCTACTCCCACAAGCTCTGTTACTCCCCAACGCTCTACTACTCTGCCAAGTTCTCCTACTCCCACAAGCTCCGCGACACCCCAAAGCTCTCCTACTCCCCCACTCTCTCCTACTCCCCCAAGCTCTCCTAATCCCCCAAGCTCTCCTACTCCCCCAAGCTCGCCTACTTCCCCAAGCTCTCATACACCCCAAGCTCTCATACTTCCCCAAGCTCTCATACGCCCCCAAGCTCTCATACGCCCCCAAGCACTCCTACCCTCCCAAGCTCTCCTACTCCCCCATGCTCTCCGACTCCCCCAAGCTCTCCTAATCCCCCAAGCTCTCCTACTCCCCCAAGCTCTCCTACTCCACCAAGCTCTCCTACTCTCGAAACTCTCCTTCTCCCCCAAGGTCTCTAATTCCCCCAAGCACTCCTACTCCCCCAAGCTCTCCTACTCCCCCAAGCGCTCCTACTCCCCCAAGCTATCCTACTCCCCCAATCTCTCCCACTCCCCCAAGCTCTCTTACTCCCCAAGCTCTCTTACTCCCCAAGCTCTCTTACTCCCCCAAGCTCAATTACTCCTCCACGGTCTCCTACTCTGCCAAGTTCTCCTACTCCCCCAAGCTCTCCTTCTCCTCCAAGCTCTCCTACTCCCCCAAGCGCTCCTAATGCCCCAAGATCTCCTACTCCCCCAAGCCCTCCTACTCCCCCAATCTCTCCTACTCCCCCAAGCTCTCTTACTCCCCCAAGCTCTCTTACTCCCCCAAGCTTTCTAACTCCCCCAAGCTCTCCTACTCTGCCAAGTTCTCCTCCTCCCCCAAGCTCTCTTACATCCCCAAGCTCTCTTGCTCCCCCAAGCTCTCTTACTCCCCCAAGCTCTCTTACTCCCCCAAGCTCTCTTACTCTCCCAAGCTCTCCTACTGTGCCAATTTCTCCTACTCTCCCAAGCTCCCCGAATCCCCAAGTTCTCCTACTCCCCAAAGCTCCCCTACTACCCCAAGCTCTCCTACTCCCCCAAGCTCTCGTATTCCCCCAAGCTCTCTTACTCCCCTAAGCTCAATTACTCCTCCAAGCTCTCCTACTCTGCCAAGTTCTCCGACTCCCCCAAGCTCTCCTTCTCCACCAAGCTCTCCTACTCCCCCAAGCGCTCCTACTGCCCCAAGATCTCCTACTCCCCCAAGCTCCCTTACTCCCCCAAGCTCTCCTACTCTGCCAAGTTCTCCTCCTCCCCCAAGCTCTCTTACTCCCCAAAGCTCTCTTACTCCCCCAAGCTCTCTTTCTCCACCAAGCTCTCTTACTCCCCCAAGCTCTCTTACTCCCCCAAGCTCTCCTACTCTTCCAAGTTCTCCTTCTCCCTCAAGCTCTTCTGCACCCGCAAGCGCTCGTACTCCCACAAGCTCTCCTATTCCAACACGCTCACCTGTTCCACAAGCTCTCCTACTCCCCCAAGCTATCTTACTCCCCCAAGCTCAATACTCCCCCAAGCTCTCTTCCTCCCTCTAGCTCTCCTACTCGCCCTAGGTCTCCTACTCCCCCAAGCTCCCCTACTCCCCCAAGCTCTCTTACTTCCCAAGCTCTCTTACTCCCCCGAGCTCTCCTAATCTGCCAATTCTCCTCGTCCCCCAATGTCCGCGACTCCCCCAAGCTCTCCTACTACCCCAAGCTCTCCCACACCCCAAGCTCTCCTACTCCCCCAAGCTCTCCTACTCCCCCAAGCTCTCCCACTCCCCCAAACTCTCTTACTCCCCCAAGCTCTCTTACTCCCCCAAGCTCTCTTACTCCCCCAAGCTCTCTAACTCCCCCAAGCTCTCCTACTCTGCCAAGTTATCCTCCTCCACCTAGCTCTCTTACATCCCCAAGCTCTCTTACTCCCCCAAGCTCTCTTACTCCCCCAAGCTCTCTTACTCCCCCAAGCTCTCTTTCTCCCCCAAGATCTCTTACTCCCTCAAGCTCTCTTACTCCCTCCCCCAAGCTCTCTTACTCCCCCGAGCTCTCCTACTCTGCCAAGTTCTCCTACTCCCCCAAGGTCCGCGACTCCCCCAAGCTCTCCTACTGCCCCAAGCTCTCCCACACCCCAAGCTCTCCTACACCCCCAAGCTCTCCTACTCCCCCAAGCTCTCCCACTCCCCCAAACTCTCTTACTCCCCCAAGCTCTCTTACTCCCCCAAGCTCTCTTACTCCCCCAAGCTCTCCTACTGTGCCAATTTCTCCTACTCTCACAAGCTCCCTGAATCCCCAAGTTCTCCTACTCCCCCAAGCTCCCCTACTCCCCCAAGCTCTCTTACTCCCCCAAGCTCTCTTACTCCCCCAAGCTCTCCTATTGTGCCAATTTCTCCTACTCTCCCAAGCTCCCCGAATCCCCAAGTTCTCCTACTCCCCGAAGCTCCCCTATTCCCCCAAGCACTCCTACTCCCCCAAGCTCTCGTATTCCCCCAAGCTCTCTTACTCCCCAAGCTCTCTTACTCCCCCAAGCTCAATTACTCCTCCAAGCTCTCCTACTCTGCCAAATTCTCCTACTCCCCCAAGCTCTCCTTCTCCTCCAACTCTCCTTCTCACCCAAGCGCTCCTACTGCCCCAAGATCTCCTACTCTCCCAAGCTCTCTTACTCCCCTAAGCTCTCTTACTCCCCCAAGCTCTCCTACTCGCCCAAGCTCCCCTAATCCCCCAAGCTCTCCTACTCCCCCAAGCTGTCCTACTCCCCCAAGCTCTCTTACTCCCCCAAGCTCTCTTACTCCCCCAAGCTCTCTAACTCCCCCAAGCTCTCCTGCTCTGCCAAGTTCTCCTCCTCCACCTAGCTCTCTTACATCCCCAAGCTCTCTTACTCCCCCAAGCTCACTTACTCCCCCAAGCTCTCTTACTCCCCCAAGCTCTCTTTCTCCCCCAAGCTCTCTTACTTCCCAAGACCTCTTACTCCCCCGAGCTCTCCTACTCTGCCAAGCTCTCCTTCTCCTCCAAGCTCTCCTTCTCCTCCAAGCTCTCCCACACCCCAAGCTCTCCTACTCCCCCAAGCTCTCCTACTCCCCCAAACTCTCCCACTCCCCCAAGCTCTCTTACTCCCCCAAGCTCTCCTACTCGCCCAAGCCCTCCTACTCCCCCAAGCTCTCTTAATCACCCAAGTTCTCCTACTCCCCCAAGCTCTCCTTCTCCTCCAAGCTCTCCTTCTCCTCCAAGCTCTCCTACTCCCCCAAACGTTCCTACTGCCCCAAGATCTCCTACTCCCCAAAGCTCTCTTACTCCCCTAATCTCTCTTACTCGCCCAAGCTCTCCCACTCCCACAAGATCTACTTAACCCCCAAGCTCAACTGTTCCCCAAGCTCTCCTACTCTCCCAAGCGATCTTACTCCCCCAAGCTCAATACTCCCCCAAGCTCTCTTCCTCCCTCTAGCTCTCCTACTCGCCCAAGGTCTCCTACTCCCCCAAGCTCCACTACTCCCCCAAGCTCTCCTACTCCCCAAGCTCTCTTACACCCATAAGCTCTCTTACTCCCCCAAGCTCTCTTACTCCCTCAAGCTCTCTTACTCCCCCAAGCTCTCTTACTTCCCAAGCTCTCTTACTCCCCCAAGCTCTCCTACTCTGCCAAGTTCTCCTACTCCCCCAAGGTCCGCGACTCCCCCAAGCTCTCCTACTACCCCAAACTCTCCTACACCCCCAAGCTCTCCTACTCACCCAAGCTCTCCTACTACCCCACGCTCTCTTACTCCCTCCCCCAAGCTCTCTTTCTCCCCCAAGCTTTCTTCGTCCCACAAGCTCTCTTACTCCCCTAATCTCTCTTACTCGCCCAAGCTCTCCCACTCCCACAAGATCTACTTAACCCCCAAGCTCGCCTACTTCCCCAAGCACTCATACACCCCAAGCTCTCATACTCCCCAAAGCTCTCATAAGCCACCAAGCTCTCATACACCCTCAAGCTCTATTACCCTCCCAAGCTCTCCTACTGCCACAAGCTCTCCGACTCCCCCAAGCTCTCATACTCCCTCAAGCTCTCCTACCCCCCAAGCTCTCCGACTCCCCCAAGCTCTCTTACACCCACAAGCTCTCTTACTCCCCCAAGCTCTCTTACTCCCTCAAGCTCTCTTACTCCCCCAAGCTCTCTTACTCCCCCAAGGTCTCTTACTCCCCCAAGCACTCTTTCTCCACCAAGCTGTCTTACTCCCCCAAGCTCTCTTACTTCCCCAAACTCTCCTACTCTGCCAAGTTTTCCTTCTCCCTCAAGCTCTCCTACAGCCGCAAGCGCTCGTACTCCCCCAAGCTCTCCTATTCCCACATGCTCACCTGTTCCCCAAGCTCTCCTACTCCCCCAAGCTATTTACTCCCTTAAGCTCAATACTCCCCCAAGCTCTCTTCCTCCTCCAAGCTCTCCTACTCGCCCAAGGTCTCCTACTCCCCCAAGCTCCCCTACTCCCCCAGGCTCTCCTACTCCCCCAAGCTCCCCTGCTCCCCCAAGCTCTCCTACTTCCCAAGCTCTCTTACACCCGCAAGCTCTCTTACTCCCCCAGGCTCTCTTACTCCCTCAAGCTCTATTTCTCCCCCAAGCTCTCTTACTTCCCAAGCTCTCTTACTCCCCCAAGCTGTCCTACTCTGCCAAGTTATCCTACTCCCACAAGCTTCGCGACTCCCCCAAGCTCTCTTACTCCCCAAAGCTCTCTTACTCCCCCAACATCTCTTACTCCCCCAAGCTCTCTTACTCTCCCAAGCTCTCCTACTGTGCCAATTTCTCCTACTCTCCCAAGCTCCCCGAATCCCCATGTTCTCCTACTCCCGCAAGCTCCCCTACTCCCCCAAGCTCTCCTACTCCCCCAAGCTCTCGTATTCCCCCAAGCTCTCTTACTCCCCAAGCTCTCTAACTCGCCCAAGCTCTCTATCTCCCCGAAGCTCTCCTACTCTGCCAAGTTCTCCTCCTCCCGCAAGCTCTCTTACATCCCTAAGCTCTCTTACTCCCCCAAGCTCTCTTACTCCCCCAAGCTCTCTTACTCCCCCAAGCTCTCTTTCTCCCCCAAGTTCTCTTACTCCCTCAAGCTCTCTTAATCCCCCAAGCTCTCTTACTTCCCAAGCTCTCTTACTCCCCCAAGCTCTCCTACTCTGCCAAGTTTTCCTACTCCCCCAAGGTCCGCGACTGCCCCAAGCTCTCCTACTACCCCAAGCTCTCCCACTCCCCCAAGGTCTCTTACTCCCCCAAGCTCTCTTACTCCCCCAAGCTCTCTTACTCTCCCAAGCTCTCCTACTGTGCCAATTTCTCATAATCTCCCAAGCTCCCCGAATCCCCAAGTTCTCCAACTCCCCCAAGCTCCCCTACTCCCCCAAGCTCTCCTACTCCCCCAAGCTCTCGTATTCCCCCAAGCTCTCTTACTCCCCAAGTTCTCTTACTCCCCCAAGCCATCCTACTCCCGAAAGCTCTCCTACTCTGCCAAGTTCTCCTCCTCCCCCAAGCTCTTTTACATCCCCAAGCTCTCTTACTCCTCCAAGCTCACCTACTGCCCCAAGCTCTCTGACTGCCCCAAGCTCTCCTACTCCCTCAAGCTCTCGTATTCCCCCAAGCTCTCTTACTCCCCAAACTCTCTTACTCCCCCAAGCTCAATTACTCCTCCAAGCTCTCCTACTCTGCCAGGTTCTCCTACTCCCCCAAGCTCTCCTTCTCCTCCAAGCTCTCCTACTCCCCCAAGCGCTCCTACTGCCCCAAGATCTCCTACTCCCCCAAGCTCTCTTACTCCCCTAAGCTCTCTTACTCCCCCAAGCTCTCCTACTCGCCCAAACTCTCCTATTCCCCCAAGCCCTCCTACTCCCCCAAGCCCTCCTACTCCCCCAAGCCCTCTTACTCCACCAAGATCTCTTACTCCCCCAAGCTGTCTAACTCCCCCAAACTCTCCTACTCTGCCAAGTTATCCTCCTCCCCCAAGCTCTCTTACATCCCCAAGCTCTCTTCCTCCCCCAAGCTCTCTTACTCCCCCAAGCTCTCTAACTCCCCAAAGCTCTCTTACTCCCCCAACATCTCTTACTCCCCCAAGCTCTCTTACTCTCCCACGCTCTCCTACTGTGCCAATTTCTACTACTCTCCCAAGCTCACCGAATCCCCAAGTTCTCCTACTCCCGCAAGCTCCCCTACTCCCCCAAGCTCTCCTACTCCCCCAAGCTCTCGTATTCCCCCACGTTCTCTTACTCCCCAAGATCTCTTACTCCCCCAAGCTCTCTAACTCCCCCAAGCTCTCCTACTCTGCCAAGTTCTCCTCCTCCCCCAAGCTCTCTTACATCCCTAAACTCTCTTACTCCCCCAAGCTCTCTTACTCCCCCAAGCTCTCTAACTCCCCCAAGCTCTCTTTCTCCCCCAAGTTCTCTTACTCCCTCAAGTTCTCTTACTCCCCCAAGCACTCTTACTTCCCAAGCTCTCTTACTCCCCCAAGCTCTCCTACTCTGCCAAGTTCTCCTACTCCCCAAGGTCCGCGACTCCCCCAAGCTCTCCTACTACCCCAAGCTCTCCCACTACCCCAAGGTCTCTTACTCCCCCAAGCTTTCTTACTCCCCCAAGCTCTCTTACTCTCCCAAGCTCTCCTACTGTGCCAATTTCTCCTACTCTCCCAAGCTCCCCGAATCCCCAAGTTCTCCTACTCCCCCAAGCTCCCCTACTCCCCCAAGCTCTCCTACTCCCCCAAGCTCTCGTATTCCCCCAAGCTCTCTTACTCCCCAAGCTCTCTTACTCCCCCAAGCCATCCTACTCCCGCAAGCTCTCCTACTCCCCCAAGCTCTCTTACTCCACCAAGCTCTCTTACTCCCCCAAGCTCTCTAACTCCCCCAAGCTCTCCTACTCTGCCAAGTTCTCCTCCTCCCCCAAGCTCTCTTACATCCCCAAGCACTCTTACTCCTCCAAGCTCTCCTACTGCCCCAAGCTCTCTGACTCCCCCAAGCTCTCCTACGCCCCCAAGCCCTCCTACTCCCCAAGGCTCTCCTACGCCCCCAAGCTCTCTTACTCCCCCAAGCTCTCTTACTCCCCCAAGCTCTCTAACTCCCCCAAGCTCTCCTACTCTGCCAAGTTCTCCTCCTCCCCCAAGCTCTCTTACTCCCTCCCCCAAGCTCTCTTTCTCCCCCAAAGCTTTCTTCGTCCCACAAGCTCTCTTACTCCCCTAATCTCTCTTACTCGCCCAAGCTCTCCCACTTCCATAAGATCTACTTAACCCCCAAGCTCGCCTACTTCCCAAGCACTCATACACCCCAAGCTCTCATACTCCCCAAAGCTCTCATACGCCCCCAAGCTCTCATACACCCTCAAGCTCTATTACCCTCCCAAGCTCTCCTACTGCCACAAGCTCTCCGATTCCCCCAAGCTCTCATACTCCCTCAAGCTCTCCTTCTCCACCAAGCTCTCTTACTCCCCCAAGGTCTCTTACTCCCCCAAGCTCTCTTTCTCCACCAAGCTGTCTTACTCCCCCAAGCTCTCTTACTTCCCCAAGCTCTCCTACTCTGCCAAGTTTTCCTTCTCCCTCAAGCTCTCCTACAGCCGCAAGCGCTCGTACTGCCCAAGCTCTCCTATTCCCACGAGCTCACCTGTTCCCCAAGCTCTCCTACTCCCCCAAGCTATTTACTCCCTCAAGCTCAATACTCCCCCAAGCTCTCTTCCTCCTCCAAGCTCTCCTACTCGCCCAAGGTCTCCTACTCCCCCAAGCTCCCCTACTCCCCCAAGCTCTCCTACTCCCCCAAGCTCCCCTGCTCCCCCAAGCTCTCCTATTCCCCAAGCTCTCTTACACCCGCAAGCTCTCTTACTCCCCCAGGCTCTCTTACTCCCTCAAGCTCTCTTTCTCCCCCAAGCTCTCTTACTTCCCAAGCTCTCTTACTCCCCCAAGCTGTCCTACTCTGCCAAGTTATCCTACTCCCCCAAGCTTCGCGACTCCCCCAAGCTCTCCTACTCCCCCAAACTCTCCTACCGCCCCAAGATCTCCTACTCCCCCAAGCTCTCCTACTCCCCCAAGCTCAATTACTCCCCCAAGCTCTCTTTCTCCCCCAAGCTTTTTTTATTCCCCAAGGTCTCTTACTGTCCCAATCTCTCTTACTCGCCCAAGCTCTCCCACTCCCACAAGATCTACTACTCCCCCAAAATCGCCTACTTTTCCAAGCTCTCATACACACCAAGCTCTCATACTCCCCCAAGCTCTCATACGCCCCCAAGCTCTCCTACTCCTCCAAGCTATCTTACTCCCCCAAGCTCAATACTCCCCCAAGCTCTCTTACTCCTCCAAGCTCTCCTACTCCCCCAAGCTCTCCGACTCCCCCAAGCTCTCCTACTCCCCCAAGCTCTCCTACCCTCAAAGCTATTCTACTCCCCTAAGCTAACCAACTGCCCCAAGTTCTCCTACTCCGCCAAGCTCTCCTACTCACCCAAGCTGTCCTACTCCCCCAAGCTCTCCTACTCCCCCAAGCTCTCCTCATCCCCAAAGCTCTCCTTCTCCCCCAAGATCTCCTACTCCCCCAAGCTCTCCTACTCCCCCAAGCTCTCCTACTCCCCCAAGCTCTCCTACTCCCCCAAGCTCTCCTACTGCCCCAAGCTCTCCTACTCCCCCAAGCTCTCCTAATCCCCCAATCTCTCTTCCTCCCTCAAGCTCTCCTACTCGCCCAAGGTCGCCGACTCCCCCAAAGCTCTCCTACTCCCCGAAGCTCTCTTACTGCCCAAGCTCTCTTAAACCCGCAAGCTCTCTTACTCCCCCAAGCTCTCTTACTCTCTCAAGCTCTCTTACTCCCCGAAGCTCTCTTACTTCCCAAGCTCTCTTACTCCCCCAAGCTCTGCTACTCTGCCAAGTTATCCTACTCCCCCAAGCTCCGCGACTCCCCCAAGCTCTCCTACTCCCCCAAACTCTCCTACTCCCCCAAGCTCTCCTACTCCCCCAAGCTCTCTTACTCCACCAAGCTCTCTTTCTCCCCCAAGCTTTCTTCCTCCCCCAAGCTCTCTTACTCCCCCAATCTCTCTTACTCGCCCAAGCTCTCCCACTCCCACAAGATCTTCTACTCCCAGAAGCTCGCCTATTTCCTAAGCTCTCATACACCCCAAGCTCTCATACTCCCCCAAGCTCTCATACGCCCCCAAGCTCTCCTACCCTCCCAAACACTCCTACTCCCTCAAGCTCTCCGACTCCCCCAAGCTCTCCTACTCCCCAAGCTCTCCTACCCTCCCAAGCTCTACTACTCCCCTAAGCACTCCTACTGCCCCAAGTTCTCCTACTCAGCAAAGCTCTCCAACTCTCCCAAGCTCTCCTACTCCCCCAAGCTCTCCTACTCCCCCAAGCTCTCCTAATCACCAAAGATCTACTTCTCCCCCAAGATCTCCTACTCCCCCAAGCTCTCCTACTCCCCCAAGCTCTCCTACTCCTTTAAGCTCTCCTACTCTCCAAAGCTCTCCTAATCTCCCAAGCTCTCCTACTTCCCCAAGCTCTCCTACTCCCCCAAGCTCTCCTACTCCCCCAAGCTCTCCTACTCCCCCAAGCTCTCCTACTCCCCCAAGCTCTCTTACTCCCCCAAGCTCTCTTTCTCTCCCAAGCTTTCTTTATTCCCCAAGGTCTCTTACTGCCCAATCTCTCTTACTCGCCCAAGCTCTCCCACTCCCACAAGATCTACTACTCCCCCAAAATCGCGTACTTTTCCAAGCTCTCATACACCCCAAGCTCTCATACTCCCCCAAGCTCTCATACGCCCCCAAGCTCTCCTACTCCTCCAAGCTATCTTACTCCCCCAAGCTCAATACTCCCCAAGCTCTCTTCCTCCCCCAAGCTCTCCTACTCCCCCAAGCTCTCCGACTCCCCCAAGCTCTCTTACTCCGCCAAGCTCTCCTACCCTCAAAGCTATTCTACTCCCCTAAGCTAACCAACTGCCCCAAGTTCTCCTACTCCGCCAAGCGCTCCTACCCACCCAAGCTGTCCTACTCCCCCAAGCTCTCCTACTCCCCCAAGCTCTCCTCATCCCCAAAGCTCTCCTTCTCCCCCAAGATCTCCTACTCCCCCAAGCTCTCCTACTCCCCCAAGCTCTCCTACTCCCCCAAGCTCTCCTACTCCCCCAAGCTCTCCCACTGCCCCAAGCTCTCCGACTCCCCCAAGCTCTCCTAATCCCCAAAGCTCTCCTTCTCCCCCAAGGTCTCCTACTCCCCCAAGCTCTCCTACTCCCCCAAGCTATCTTACTCCCCCAAGCTCAATACTCCCCCAAGCTTTCTTCCTCCCCCAAGCTCTCCTACTCGCCCAAGGTCGCCGACTCTCCCAAAGCTCCCCTACTCCCCCAAGCTCTCCTACTGCCCAAGCTCTCTTAAACCCTCAAGCTCTCTTACTCCCCCAAGCTCTCTTACTCCCTCAAGCTCTCTTACTCCCCCAAGCTCTCTTACTTCCCAAGCTCTCTTACTCCCCCAAGCTCTGCTACTCTGCCAAATTATCCTACTCCCCCAAGCTCCGCGACTCCCCCAAGCTCTCCTACTCCCCCAAACTCTCCTACTCCCCCAAGCTCTCCTACTCCCACAAGCTCTCTTACTCCATCAAGCTCTCTTTCTCCCCCAAGCTTTCATCCTCCCCCAAGCTCTCTTACTCCCCCAATCTCTCTTACTCGCCCAAGCTCTCCCACTCCCACAAGATCTTCTACTCCCGCAAGCTCGCCTATTTCCCAAGCTCTCATACACCCCAAGCTCTCATACTCCCCCAAGCTCTCATACGCCCCCAAGCTCTCCTACCCTCCCAAACACTCCTACTCCCTCAAGCTCTCCGACTCCCCCAAGCTCTCCTACTCCCCAAGCTCTCCTACCCTCCCAAGCTCTACTACTCCCCTAAGCACTCCTACTGCCCCAAGTTCTCCTACTCAGCCAAGCTCTCCAACTCTCCCAAGCTCTACTACTCCACCAAGCTCTACTACTCCCCCAAGCTCTCCTAATCCCCAAAGATCTACTTCTCCCCCAAGATCTCCTACTCCCCCAAGCTCTCCTACTCCCCCAAGCTCACCTACTCCCCCAAGCTCTCCTACTCCCCCAGGCTCTCCTACTCCTTTAAGCTCTCCTACTCTCCAAAGCTCTCCTAATCTCCCAAGCTCTCCGACTTCCCCAAGCTCTCCTACTCCCCCAAGCTCTCCTACTCCCCCAAGCTCTCCTACTCCCCCAAACTCTCCTCCTCCCCCAAGATCTCCTATTCCCCAAGATCTCCTACTCCCCCAAGCTTTCCTACTGCCTCAAGCTCTCTGACTCCCCCAACCTCTCCTACTCCCACAAGCTCCCCTACTCCCCAAAGCTCTCCTACGCTCCCAAGCTCTCCTACTCCCTCAAGCTCTCCTAATCCCCAAAGCTCTCCTACTGCCCCAAGCTCTCCTGCTCCCCCAAAATCTCCTACTCCCCCAAGATCTCCTACTCTCCCAAGATCTCCTACTCTCCCACGCTCTCCTACTCTCCCAAGCTCTCCTACTCTCCCAAGCTCTCCTACTCCCCCAAGCTCTCCTACTCCCCCAAGCTCTCTTACTCCCCCAAGCTCTCCCACTCCCCCAAGCTCTCCTACTCCCCCAAACTCTCCTACTCCCCCAAGCTCTCCTACTCCCACAAGCTCTCTTACTCCATCAAGCTCTCTTTCTCCCCCAAGCTTTCATCCTCCCCCAAGCTCTCTTACTCCCCCAATCTCTCTTACTCGCCCAAGCTCTCCCACTCCCACAAGATCTTCTACTCCTGCAAGCTCGCCTATTTCCCAAGCTCTCATACACCCCAAGCTCTCATACTCCCCCAAGCTCTCATACGCCCCCAAGCTCTCCTACCCTCCCAAACACTCCTACTCCCTCAAGCTCTCCGACTCCCCCAAGCTCTCCTACTCCCCAAGCTCTCCTACCCTCCCAAGCTCTACTACTCCCCTAAGCACTCCTACTGCCCCAAGTTCTCCTACTCAGCCAAGCTCTCCAACTCTCCCAAGCTCTACTACTCCACCAAGCTCTACTACTCCCCCAAGCTCTCCTAATCCCCAAAGATCTACTTCTCCCCCAAGATCTCCTACTCCCCCAAGCTCTCCTACTCCCCCAAGCTCTCCTACTCCCCCAAGCTCTCCTACTCCCCCAGGCTCTCCTACTCCTTTAAGCTCTCCTACTCTCCAAAGCTCTCCTAATCTCCCAAGCTCTCCTACTTCCCCAAGCTCTCCTACTCCCCCAAGCTCTCCTACTCCCCCAAGCTCTCCTACTCCCCCAAACTCTCCTCCTCCCCCAAGATCTCCTATTCCCCAAGATCTCCTACTCCCCCAAGCTTTCCTACTGCCCCAAGCTCTCTGACTCCCCCAACCTCTCCTACTCCCACAAGCTCCCCTACTCCCCAAAGCTCTCCTACGCTCCCAAGCTCTCCTACTCCCTCAAGCTCTCCTAATCCCCAAAGCTCTCCTACTGCCCCAAGCTCTCCTGCTCCCCCAAAATCTCCTACTCCCCCAAGATCTCCTACTCTCCCAAGATCTCCTACTCTCCCACGCTCTCCTACTCTCCCAAGCTCTCCTACTCTCCCAAGCTCTCCTACTCCCCCAAGCTCTCCTACTCCCCCAAGCTCTCTTACTCCCCCAAGCTCTCCCACTCCCCCAAGCTCTCCTACTCTCCCAAGCTCTCCTACTCCCTCAAGCTCTCCTAATCCCCAAAGCTCTCCTACTGCCCCAAGCTCTCCTGCTCCCCCAAAATCTCCTACTCCCCCAAGATCTCCTACTCTCCCAAGTTCTCCTACTCCCCCACGCTCTCCTACTCTCCCAAGCTCTCCTACTCCCCCAAGCTCTCCTACTCCCCCAAGCTCTCCTACTCCCCCAAGCTCTCTTACTCCCCCAAGCTCTCCCACTCCCCCAAGCTCTCTTACTCCCCCAAGCTCTCTGAATCCCCCAAGCTCTCTTACTCCCCCAAGCTCTCCTACTGTGCCAATTTCTCCTACTCTCCCAAACTCACCGAATCCCCAAGTTCTCCTACTCCCCCAAGCTCCCCTACTCCCCCAAGCTCTCCTACTCCCCCAAGCTCTCGTATTCCCCCAAGCTCTCTTACTCCCCAAGCTCTCTTCCTCCCCCAAGCTCTCTTACTCCTCCAAGCTCTCCTACTCTGCCAAGTTCTCCTACTCCCCCAAGCTCTCCTACTCCCCCAAGCTCTCTTACTTCCCTAAGCTCTCTTACTCCCCCAAGCTCTCCTACTCGCCCAAGCTATCCTACTCCCCCAAGCTCTCCTACTCCCCCAAGCTCTCCTACTCCCCCAAGCTCTCTTACTCCCCCAAGCTCTCCTACTCTGCAAAGTTTTCCTCCTCCCCCAAGCTCTCTTACACCCCCAAGCTCTCTTACTCCCCCAAGCTCTCTTACTCCCCTAAGCTCTCTTACTCCCCCAAGCTCTCTTACTCCCCCAAGCTCTCTTTCTCCAGCAGGCTCTCTTACTCCCCCAAGCTCTCTTACGCCCCCAAGCTCTCCTACACTGCCAAGTTCTCCTTCTCACTCAAGCTCTGCTACACCCGCAAGCGCTCGTAATCCCCCAAGCTCTCCTACTCCCCCAAGCTCTCCTACTCCCACAAGCTCTCCTACTCCCCAAAGCTCTCCTAATCTCCCAAGCTCTCCTACTCCCCCAAGCTCTCCTACTCCCCCAAGCTCTCCTAGTCCCCCAAGCTCTCCTACTCCCCCAAGATCTCCCACTACCCCAAGCTATCTTACTCACCCAAGCTCTCTTACTCCCCCAAGCTCTCTTACTCCACCAAGCTCTGCTACTGTGCCAATTTCTCCTACTCTGCCAAGTCCCCCGAATCCCCAGGTTCTCCTACTCCCCCAAGCTCCCCTGCTCCCCCAAGCTCTCCTACTCCCCCAAGCTCTCCTACTGCCCCAAGCTCTGCTGCTCCCCCAAAATCTCCTACTCCCCCAAGAACTCCTACTCCCCCAAGATCTCCTACTCCCAAACGCTCTCCTATTCTCCCAAGCTCTCCTACTCCCCCAAGCTATCCTACTCCCCCAAGCTCTCCTACTCCCCCAAGCTCTCCTACTCCCCCAAGCTCTCCTACTCCCCCAAGCTCTCCCACTCCCCCAAGCTCTCTTACTCCCCCAAGCTCTCTTACTCCCCCAAGCTCTCTTACTCCGCCAAGCTCTCCTACTGTGCCAATTTCTCCTGCTCTCCCAAGCTCCCCGAATCCCCAATTTCTCCTACTCCCCGAAGTTCCCCTACTCCCCCAAGCTCTCCTACTCCCCAAAGCTATCGTATTCACCCAAGCTCTCATACTCCCCAAGCTCTCTTACTCCCCAAAGCTCTCTTACTCCTCCAAGCTCTCCTACTCTGCCAAGTTCTCCTAATCCCCCAATCTCTCCTTCTCCCCCAAGCTCTCCTACTCCGCCAAGCGCTCCTACTGCCCCAAGCTCTCCTACTCCCCCAATCTCTCTTACTCCCCCAAGCTCTCTTACTCCCCCAAGCTCTCTAACTCCCCAAAGCTCTCCTACTCTGCCACGTTCTCCTCCTCCTCCAAGCTCTCTTACAGCCCCAAGCTCTCTTACTCCCCCAAGCTCTCTTACTCCCCCCAAGCTCTATTACTCCCCCAAGCTCTCTTTCTCCCCCAAGCTCTCTTTCTCCACAAAGCTCTCTTACTCCCCCAAGCTCTCTTACTCCCCCAAACTCTCCTACTCTTCCAAGTTCTCCTTCTCCCTCAAGCTCTCCTACACCCGCAAGCGCTCGTACTCCCCCAAGCTCACCTATTCCCACAAGCTCACCTGTTCCCCAAGCTCTCCTACTCCCCCAAGCTATCTTACTCCCCCAAGCTCTCTTACTCCCCCAAGCTCTCTTCCTCCCCCAAGCTCTTCTACTCGCCCAAGCTCTCCTACTCCATAAAGCTCCCCTACTCCCCAAAGCTCTCCTACTCCTCAAGCTCTCTTACACCAGCAAGATCTCTTACTCCCCCAAGCTCACTTATTCCTTCAAGCTCTCTTACTCCCCCAAGCTCTTACTCCCCAGGCACTCTTCCTCCCCCAAGCTCTCCTACTCTGCCAATTTTTCCTACTCCCCCAAGCTCCGCGACTCGCCCAAGCTCTCCTACTCCCCCTAACTGTCCTACTCCCCCAATCTCTCCTACTCCCCCAAGCTCTCTTACTCCCCCAACCTCTCTTTCTCCCCCAAGCTTTCTTCCTCCCCCAAGTTCTCTTACTCCCCCAAGCTCTCCTACTGCCCCAAGCTCTCCCACTCCCACAAGCTCGCCTACTTCCCCAAGCTCTCCTACTCCCCCAAGCTCTCCTCCTCCCCGAAACTGTCCTACTCCCACAAGCTCTGCTACTCCCCAAAGCTCTCCAACTCTCCCAAGCTCTCCTACTCCCCCAAGCTCTTCTACTCCCCCAAGCTCTCCTACTCCCCCAATCTCTCCTACTCCCCCAAGCTCTCTTACTCCCCCAACCTCTCTTTCTCCCCCAAGCTTTCTTCCTCCCCCAAGTTCTCTTACTCCCCCAAGCTCTCCTACTGCCCCAAGCTCTCCCACTCCCACAAGCTCGCCTACTTCCCCAAGCTCTCCTACTCCCCCAAGCTCTCCTCCTCCCCCAAACTGTCCTACTCCCACAAGCTCTGCTACTCCCCAAAGCTCTCCAACTCTCTCAAGCACTCCTACTCCCCCAAGCTCTTCTACTCCCCCAAGCTCTCCTACTCCCCCAAGCTCTCCTACTCCCGTAAACTCTCCTACCCCCCCAAGATCTCCTACTCCCCCAAGCTCTCCTACTCTCCCAAGCTCTCCCACTCCCCCAAGCTCTCCTACTCCCCCACGCTCTCCTACTCCCCCAAGCTTTCCTGCTCCCCCAAGCTCTGCTACTCCCCCAAACTCTCATACTCCCCCAAGATCTCCTACTCCCCAAAGCTCTTCTACTCTCCCAAGCTCTCCTACTCCCCCAAGCTCTCCTACTCCACCAAGCGCTCCTACTCCTCCAAGCTCTCCTACTCCCCCAAGCTCTCCCACTCCCCCAAGCTCTCTTGCTCCCCCAAGCTCTCTTACTCCCCAAGCTCTCTTACTCCACCAAGCTCTCTTACTCCACCAAGCTCTCCTACTCGCCCAAGCTCTCCTTCTCCCCCAAGATCTCCTACTCTCCAGAGCTCTCCTCCTGCTCCAAGCTCTCTGTCTCCCCCAAGATCTCCTAAACCACCAAGTGCTCCTGCTCCCCAAGCTGTCCTACTCCCCCAAGCTCTACCACTCCCCCAAGCTCTCTTACTCTCCAAAGCTCTCTTACTTCCCAAGCTCTCTTACTCCCCCAAGTTCTCTTACACCCCAAGCTCTCTTACTCCCCCAAGCTCTCCTACTGTGCCAAGTTCTCCTACTACCCCAAGCTCCCCGATTCCCCCAAGTTCTCCTACTCCCCCAAGCACCCCTACTCCCCCAAGCTCTCCTAATCCCCAAAGCTCTCGTATTCCCTAAAATTCTCTTACTCCCCCAAGCTCTCTTACACCCCCAAGCTCTCTTACTCCTGCAAGCACTCCTACCCTCCCAAGCGCTCCTACTGCCCCAAGCTCTCCTACTCCCCCAAGCTCTACTGCTCCCCCAAGCTCTCTTATTCCTTTAAGCTCTCTTACTCACCCAACCTCTCCTACTCGCCCAAGCTCTCCTACTCCCGCAAGCACTCCTACTCACCCAAGCTCTCCTACTCCCACAAGCTCTCTTACTCCCCCAAGCTCTCTTAATCCCCCAAGCTCTCTAACTCCCCCAAGCCCTCCTACTCTGCCAATTTCTCCTACTCCTACAAGCTCATTTACGCCCCCAAGCTCTCCTACTCCCCAAGCTCTCTTACACCAGCAAGATCTCTTACTCCCCCAAGCTCTCTTATTCCTTCAAGCTCTCTTACTCACCCAAGCTCTACTACTCCCTCTAGCTCGCCTACTTCCCCAAGCTCTCATACACCCCAAGCTCTCATACGCCCCCAAGCTCTCCTACCCTCCCAAGCTCTCCTACTCTCCCAAGCTCTCCGAATCCCCCAAGCTCTCCTACTCCCCCAAGCTCTTCTACTCCCCCAAGCTCACCTACTCCCCTAAGCTCTCCTACTGCCCCAAGTTCTCCTGCTCCCCTAAGCACTCCTACTCCCCAAAGCTCTCCTACTCCCCCAATCTCTCCTACTCCCCCAAGCTCTCATACTGCCAAAAGCTCTCCATCTCGCACAAGCGTTCCTACTCCCCAAAGCTCTCCTACTCTCCCAAGCTCTCCTACTCCCCCAATCTTTCCTACTCCCCCAAGCTCTCCTACTCACCCAAGCTCTCCTACTCCCCCAAACTCTCCTACCCCCCCAAGATCTCCTACTCCCCCAAGCTCTCCTACTCTCCCAAGCACTCCCACTCCCCCAAGCTCTCCTATTCCCCAAGCTCTCCTACTCCCTCAAGCTTTCCTGCTCGCCCAAGCTCTGCTACTCCCCCAAACTCTCCTACTCCCCCAAGATCTCCTACTCCCCCAAGCTCTTCTACTCTCCCAAGCTCTCCTACTCTCCCAAGCTCTCCTACTCCCCCAAGCGCTCCTACTCCCCCAAGCTCTCCTACTCCCCCAAGCTCTCCCAATCCCCCAAGCTCTCTTACTCCCCCAAGCTCTCTTACTCCACCAAGCTCTCCTACTCGCCCAAGCTCTCCTACTCCCCCAAGATCTCCTACTCTCCAGAGCTCTCCTACTGCCCCAAGCTCTCTGTCTCCCCCAAGCTCTCCTAAACCCCCAAGCGCTCCTACTCCCCCAAGCTCTCCTACTCACCCAAGCTCTACCACTGCCCCAAGCTCTCTTACTCTCCAAAGCTCTCTTACTTCCCAAGCTCTCTTACTCCCCCAAGTTCTCTTACACCCCAAGCTCTCTTACTCCCCCAAGCTCTCCTACTGTGCCAAGTTCTCCTACTCCCCCAAGCTCCCCGAATCCCCCAAGTTCTCCTACTCCCCCAAGCTCCCCTACTCCCCCAAGCTCTCCTACTCCCCCAAGCTCTCGTATTCCCCCAAGCTCTCTTACTCCCCCAAGCTCTCTTACACCCCCAAGCTCTCTTACTCCTGCAAGCACTCCTACCCTCACAAGCGCTCCTACTGCCCCAAGCACTCCTACTCCCCCAAGCTCTACTGCTCCCCCAAGCTCTCTTACTCCTTTAAGCTCTCTTACTCCCCCAAACTCTCCTACTCGCCCAAGCTCTGATACTCCCCCAAGCACTCCTACTCACCCAAGCTCTCCTACTCCCACAAGCTCTCTTACTCCCCCAAGCTCTCTTACTCCCCCAAGCTCTCTAACTCCCCCAAGCCCTCCTACTCTGCCAATTTCTCCTACTCCTCCAAGCTCATTTACACCCCCAAGCTCTCTTACTCACCCAAACTCTCTTACTACCCCAAGCTCTCTTACTCCCCCAAGCTCTCTTACTCCCCCAAGCTCTCTTTCTCCACCAAGCTCTCTTTCTCCCCCAAGCTCTCTTACTCCCCCAAGCTCTCCTACTCTGCCAAATTTTCCTTCTCCCTCAAGCTCTCCTACACCCGCAAACGCTCGTACTCCCCAAGCTCACCTATTCCCACATGCTCACCTGTTCCACAAGCTCTCCTACTCCCCCAAGCTATCATACTCCCCCAAGCTCTCTTACTCCCCCAAGCTCTCTTCCTCCCCCAAGCTCTCCTACTCGCCCAAGCTCTCCTACTCCCCCAAGATCCCCTACTCCCCCAAGCTCTCCTACTCCCCAAGCTCTCTTACACCCGCAAGCTCTCTTACTCCCCCAAGCTCTCTTACTCCTTCAAGCTCTCTTACTCCCCCAAGCTCTCTTACTCCCCAAGCACTCTTCCTCTCCCAAGCTCTCCTACTCTGCCAAGTTCTCCTACTCTCCCAAGCTCCGCGACTCCCCCAAGCTCTCCTACTACCCAAGCTCTCCTACTCCCGCAAGCTCTCTTACTCCCCCAAGTTCTCTTTCTCCCCCTAGCTTTCTTCCTCCCCCAAGTTCTCTTACTCCCCCAAGCTCTCCTACTCGCCCAAGCTCTCCCACTCCCACAAGCTCTACTACTCCCACAAGCACGCATACTTCCCCAAGCTCTCATACACCCCAAGCTCTTATACGCCCCCAAGCTCTCCAACCCTCCCAAGCTCTCCTACTCTCCCAAGCTCTCCGAATCCCCCAAACTCTCCTACTCTCCCAAGCTCTCCTACTCCCCCAAGCTCTCCTACTCTCCCAAGCTCTCCTACTCCCCCAAGCTCTCCTACTCCCCCAAGCTCTCCTACTCTCCCAAGATCTCCTACTACCCCAAGTTCTCCTACTCCCCCAAGCTCTCCTACTCCCCCAAGCACTCCTACTCCCCCAATCTCTCCTACTCCCCCAAGCTCTCCTACTCCCACAAGCTCTCCTACTCCCCAAAGCTCTCCTACTCTCCCAAGCTTTCCTACTCCCCCAAGCTTTCCTACTCCCCAAGCTCTCCTACTCCCCCAAGCGCTCCTACTCCCCCAAACGCTCCTACTCCCCCAAGATCTCCTACTCCCCCTAACTCTACTGCTCCACAAAGCTCTCTTACTCCTTTAAGCTCTCTTACTCCCCCAAACTCTCCTACTCGCCCAAGCTCTGATACTCCCCCAAGCACTCCTACTCACCCAAGCTCTCCTACTCCCACAAGCTCTCTTACTCCCCCAAGCTCTCTTACTCCCCCAAGCTCTCTAACTCCCCCAAGCCCTCCTACTCTGCCAATTTCTCCTACTGCTCCAAGCTCATTTACACCCCCAAGCTCTCTTACTCCCCCAAACTCTCTTACTACCCCAAGCTCTCTTACTCCCCCAAGCTCTCTTACTCCCCCAAGCTCTCTTTCTCCACCAAGCTCTCTTACTCCCCCAAGCTCTCTTACTCCCCCAAGCTCTCCTACTCTGCCAAGTTCTCCTTCTCCCTCAAGCTCTCCTACACCCGCAAACGCTCGGACTCCCCAAGCTCACCTATTCCCACATGCTCACCTGTTCCACAAGCTCTCCTACTCCCCCAAGCTATCATACTCCCCCAAGCTCTCTTGCTCCCCCAAGCTCTCTTCCTCCCCAAGCTCTCCTACTCGCCCAAGCTCTCCTACTCCCCCAAGCTCCCCTACTCCCCCAAGCCCTCCTACTCCCCAAGCTCTCTTACACCCGCAAGCTCTCTTACTCCCCCAAGCTCTCTTACTCCTTCAAGCTCTCTTACTCCCCCAAGCTCTCTTACTCCCCAAGCACTCTTCCTCTCCCAAGCTCTCCTACTCTGCCAAGTTCTCCTACTCTCCCAAGCTCCGCGACTCCACCAAGCTCTCCTACTACCCAAGCTCTCCTACTCCCGCAAGCTCTCTTACTCCCCCAAGCTCTCTTTCTCCCCCTAGCTTTCTTCCTCCCCCAAGTTCTCTTACTCCCCCAAGCTCTCCTACTCGCCCAAGCTCTCCCACTCCCACAAGCTCTACTACTCCCACAAGCACGCATACTTCCCCAAGCTCTCATACACCCCAAGCTCTCATACGCCCCCAAGCTCTCCAACCCTCCCAAGCTCTCCTACTCTCCCAAGCTCTCCGAATCCCCCAAACTCTCCTACTCTCCCAAGCTCTCCTACTCCCCCAAGCTCTCCTACTCTCCCAAGCTCTCCTACTCCCCCAAGCTCTCCTACTCCCCCAAGCTCTCCTAATCCCCCAAGCTCTCCTACTCTCCCAAGATCTCCTACTACCACAAGTTCTCCTACTCCACCAAGCTCTCCTACTCCCCCAAGCTCTCCTACTCCCCCAATCTCTCCTACTCCCCCAAGCTCTCCTACTCCCACAAGCTCTCCTACTCCCCAAAGCTCTCCTACTCTCCCAAGCTTTCCTACTCCCCCAAGCTTTCCTACTCCCCAAGCTCTCCTACTCCCCCAAGCGCTCCTACTCCCCCAAACGCTCCTACTCCCCCAAGATCTCCTACTCCCCCAAGCTCTCCTACTCCCCCAAGCTCTCTTACTCCCCCAAGCTCTCTTTCTCCCCCAAGCTTTCTTCCTCCCCCAAGTTCTCTTACTCCCCCAAGCTCTCCTACTGGCCCAAGCTCTCACAGTCCGACAAGCTCTACTGCTCCCCCAAGCTCGCCTACTTCCCCAAGCTCTCATACACCCCAAGCTCTCATACGCACCCAAGCTCTCCTACTCTCCCAAGCTCTCCTACTCTCCCAATCTCTCCGAATCCCCCAAGCTCTCCTACTCCCCCAGGCTCTCCTACTCCCCCAAGCTCTCCTCCTCCCCTAAGCTCTCCTACTGCCCCAAGTTCTCCTGCTCCGCCAAGCTCTCCTACTCTCCCAAGCACGCCTACTCCCCCAAGCTCTCCTACTCCCCCAAGCTCTACTAATCCCCCAAGCTCTCCTACTCCCCCAAGATCTCCTACTACCCCAAGCTCTCCTACTCCCCCAAGCTCTCCTATTCCCCCAAGCTCTCCTACTCCCCCAATCTCTCCGACTCCCCCAAGCTCTCCTGCCCCCCCAAGTTCTCCTACTCCGCCAAGCTCTCCTACTCTCCCAAGCTCACCTACTCCCCCAAGCTCTCCTACTCCCCCAAGCTCTCCTAATCCCCCAAGCTCTCCTACTCCCCCAAGATCTCCTACTAACCCAAGCTCTCCTACTCCCCCAAGCTCTCCTGCTCCCCCAAGCTTTCCTACTCCCCCAGGCTCTCCTACTCCCCCAAGCTCTCCTCCTCCCCTAAGCTCTCCTACTGCCCCAAGTTCTCCTGCTCCGCCAAGCTCTCCTACTCTCCCAAGCACGCCTACTCCCCCAAGCTCTCCTACTCCCCCAAGCTCTACTAATCCCCCAAGCTCTCCTACTCCCCCAAGATCTCCTACTACCCCAAGCTCTCCTACTCCCCCAAGCTCTCCTACTCCCCCAAGCTCTCCTACTCCCCCAATCTCTCCGACTCCCCCAAGTTCTCCTACTCCCACAAGCTCTCCGACTCCCCAAAACTCCCCTACTCTCCCAAGCTGTCCTACTCCCCCAAGCTCTCCTGCTCCCCCAAGCTCTCCTACTCCCCCAAGCTCTCCTACTCCCCCGAGCGCTCCTACTCCCCAAGCTCTCCTACTACCCCAAGCTCTTCCACTCCCCCAAGCTCTCCTAATCCCCCAAACTCTCCTGCTCCCCCAAGCTCTCCTACTCCCACAAGCTCCCGTACTCCCCAAAGCTCTCGTACTCTCCAAAGCTCTCAAACTCCCCCAAGCTCTTCTACTCTGCCAAGTTTCCCTTCTCCCTCAAGCTCTCCTACACCCGCAAGCGCTAGTACTCCCACAAGCTCTCCTATTCCCACAAGTTCACCTGTTCCCCAAGCTTTCCTACTCCCCCAAGCTATCTTACTCCCCCACAAGCTCTCTTACTCCACCAAGCTCCCCTACTCCCCCAAGCTCTCCTACTACCCAAGCTCTCTTACACCCGCAAGCTCTCTTACTCCTCCAAGCCCGCTTTCTCCCTCAAGCTCTCTTACTCCCCCTAGCTCTCTTTCTCCACCAAGCTCTCTTACTCCCCCAAGCTCTCTTTCTCCCCCAAGCTCTCCAACTCGCCCAAGATCTCCTACTCCCCCAAGCTCTCCCACTCTCCCAAGCTCTCCCACTCCCCCAAACTCTCCTACTCCCCCAAGCTCTCCTACTCCCCCAAGCTTTCCTGCTCCCCCAAGCTCTGCTACTCCCCCAAACTCTCCTACTCCCCCAAGATCTCCTACTCCCCCAACCTCTTCTATTCTCCCAAGCTCTCCTACTCCTCCAAACTCTCCCACTCCCCCAAGCTCTCTTACTCCCCCAAGCTCTCTTACTCCCCAAGCTCTCTTACTCCACCAAGCTCTCCTACTCCCCCAAGATTTCCTGCTCCCCCAATCTCTCCTACTCCCCCAAGTTCACCTACTCTCCAGAGCTCTCCTACTCCCCCAATCTATACTACTCCCCAAAGCTGTCCTACTCCGGTAAGCTCTCCTTCTCCTCGTCCTCCAATCTCTCCACCGCCGCCAATCTCTCCTACTCCCCCAAGCTCTCCTACTCCCGCAGGCTCTCCTACTCCCTCATGCACCTGTACTCCCCCAAGCTCTATTCCACCCCCAAGCACTCCTACACCCCCACCTATCCTATTCCGGGAAGCTCTCCTACTTCCCCAATCTCTCCTACTCCCCAGAGCTCTCCTACTCCCCCACCTATCCTATTCCGGTAATTCTCCTACTCCCCCAAGATCTCCTGCTCCGGTCAGCTCTCCGAATCCGGTAAGCTCTCCTACTACCCCAAGCTGTCCTAATCCCACAAGCTCTCCAACTCCCCAAAGCTCTCCTACTCTCCCAAGCTCTCCAACTCCCCCAAGCTCTCCTACTCCCCCAAGCTCTCCTACTCCCCCAAGCTCTCCTACTCCCCCAAGCGCTCCTACTCCCCCAAGCTCTCCTACTCCCCCAAGCTCTCCCCCTCCCCCAAGCTCTCTTACTCCCCCAAGCTCTCTTACTCCCCAAGCTCTCTTACTCCACCAAGATCTCTTACTCCCCCAAGCTCTCCTACTCGCCCAAGCTCTCCTACTCCCCCAAGATCTCCTACTCCCCAGAGCTCTCCTACTGCCCCAAGCTCTCAGACTCCCCCAAGCTCTCCTAAACCCCAAGCTCTCCTACTCCCCCAAGCTCTCCTACTCCCACAAGCTCCCGTACTCCCCAAAGCGCTCCTACTCTACAAAGCTCTCATAATCCCCCAAGCTCTCCTACTCCCCCAAGCTCTTCTACTCTGCCAAGTTCTCCTTCTCCCTTAAGCTCTCCTACAACCGCAAGCGCACGTACTCCCACAAGCTCTCCTATTCCCACACGCTCACCTGTTCCCCAAGCTCCCCTACTCCCCCAATATCTCCTACTCCCCAAGCTCTCTTACACCCGCAAGCTCTCTTACTCCCCCAAGCTCTCTTACTCCCCAAGCTCTCTTACTCCCCCAAGCTCTCCTAATCTGCCAAATTCTCCTACTCCCCCATGATCCGCGACTCCCCCAAGCTCTACTACTCCCCCAAACTCTCCTAATCCCCCAAGCTTTCCTACTCCCCCAAAATCTCCAACTCCCCCAAGCACTCCTACTCCCCCAAGCTCTCATAATCCCCCAAGCTCTCTTACTCCCCCAAGCTTTCTTCCTCCCCCAAGCTCTCTTACTCCTCCAAGCTCTCCTACTCGACCAAGCTCTCCCACTCCCACAAGCTCTACTACTCCCCCAAGCTCGCCTACTTCCCCAAGCTCTCATACACCACAAGCTCTCCTACTCCCCCAAGCTCTCCTACTCCCCCAAGCTCTCCTACTCACATAAGCTCTCCAACTCCCCCGAGCTCTCCTAATCTCGCAAGCTCTCCTACTCCCCCAAGATCTCCGACTCCCCCAAGCTCTCCTACTCTCCCAACCTCTCCTACTCCCCCAAGCTCTCCTACTCCCCCAAACTCTCCTACTCCCCCAAGCTCTCCTACTCCCCCAAGCAGTGCAACTCCCACAAGCTCTCCTACTCCCCAAAGCTCTCCTACTCCCCCAAGCTCTCCTACTCCCCCAAGCTCTCCTACTCCCCCAAGCTCTACTACTCCCGCAAACTCTCCTACTCCCCCAAGATCTCCTACTCCCCCAAGCTCTCCTACTCTCCCAAGCTCTCCTACTCCCCCAAGCTCTCCTACTCCCCCAAGCTCTCCTACTCCCCCAAGCTCTCCTACTCCCCCAAGCGCTCCAACTCCACCAAGCTCTCCTACTCCACCAAGCTCTCCCACTCCCCCAAGCTGTCTTACTCCCCCAAGCTCTCTTACTCCCCAAGCTCTCTTACTCCCCCAAGCTCTCCTACTCTGCCAAGTTCTCCTACTCCCCAAGCTCCGCGACTCCCCCAAGCTCTCCTACTCACCCATACTCTCCTAATCCCCCAAGCTCTGCTACTCCCCCAAAATCTCCTACTCCCCCAAGCTCTCCTACTCCCCCAAGCTCTCCTAATCCCCCAGCTCTCTTACTCCCCCAAGCTAACTTCCTCCCCCAAGCTCTCTTACTCCCCCAAGCTCTCCTACTCGGCCAAGCTCTCCCACTCCCACAAGCTCTACTACTCATCCAAGCTCGCCTACTTTCCCAAGCTCTCATACACCACAAGTTCTCACACTCCCCCAAGCTCTCATACGCCCCCAAGCTCTCATACGCCCCCAAGCTCTCCTAACCTCCCAAGCGCTCCTACTCCCCCAATCTCTCCGAATCCCCCAAGCTCTCCTACTGCCCTAAGTTCTCCTACTCCGCCAAGCTCTCCTAATCTCCCAAGCTCTCCTGCTCCCACAAGCTCTCCTATTCCCCTAGCTCTCCTAGTCCCGCAAGCTCACCTACTCCCCCAAGATCTCCTACTCCCCCATGCTCTCCTACTCTCCCAAGCTCTCCTACTCCCCCAAGCTCTCCTCCTCCCCCAAACTGTCCTACTCCCACAAGCTCTGCTACTCCCCAAAGCTCTCCGACTCTCCCAAGCTCTCCTACTCCCCCAAGCTCTCCTACTCCCCCAAGCTCTCCTACTCCCCCAAGCTCTCCTACTCCCCCAAGCTCTCCTACTCCCCCAAACTCTCCTAATCCCCCAAGATCTCCTACTCCTCCAAGCTCTCCTACTCTCCCAAGCTCTCCTACTCCCCCAAGCTCTCCAACTCCCCCAAGCTCTCCTACTCCCCCAAGCTCTCCTACTCCCCCAAGCGCTCCTACTCCCCCAAGCTCTCCTACTCCCCCAAGCTCTCCCACTCCCCCAAGCTCTCTTACTCCCCCAAGCTCTCTTACTCCCCAAGCTCTCTTACTCCAGCAAGCTCTCCTAATCCCCCAAGCTCTCCTCCTCCCCCAAGCTCTCCTACTCCCACAAGCTCCCGTAATCCCCAAAGCTCTCCTACTCTCCAAAGCTCTCCTACTCACCCAAGCTCTCTTACTCCCCCAAGGTCTCCTACTCTGCCAATTTCTCCTTCTCCCTCAAGCTCTCCTGCACCCGCAAGCGCTCGTACTCCCCCAAGCTCACCTATTCCCACACGCTCACCTGTTCCCCAAGCTCTCCTACTCCCCCAAGCTATATTACTCCCCCAAGCTCTCCTACTCCCCAAGCTCTCTTACACCAGCAAGATCTCTTACTCCCCCAAGCTCTCTTATTCCTTCAAGCTCTCTTACTCCCCCAAGCTCTCTTACTCCCCAAGCACTCTTCCTCCCCCAAGCTCTCCTACTCCCCCAAGTTTTCCTGCTCCCCCAAGCTCTGCTACTCCCCCAAACTCTCCTACTCCCCGAAGATCTCCTACTCCACCAAGCTCTTCTACTCTCCCAAGCTCTCCTACTCCCCCAAGCTCTCCTACTCCCCCAAGCGCTCCTACTCCCCCAAGCTCTCCTACTCCCCCAAGCTCTCCCACTCTCCCAAGCTCTCTTACTCCCCCAAGCTCTCTTACTCCCCAAGCTCTCTTACTCCACCAAGCTCTCTCACTCCACCAAGCTCTCCTACTCGCCCAAGCTCTCGTACTCCCCCAAGATCTCCTACTCTCCAGAGCACTCCTACTGCCCCAAGCTCTCTGTCTCCCCCAAGCTCTCCTAAACCACAAAGCGCTCCTACTCCCCCAAGCTCTCCTACTCCCCCAAGCTCTACCACTCCCCCAAGCTCTCTTACTCTCCAAAGCTCTCTTACTTCCCAAGCTCTCTTACTCCCCCAAGTTCTCTTACACCCCAAGCTCTCTTACTCTCCCAAGCTCTCCTACTGTGCCAAGTTCTCCTACTCCCCCAAGCTCCCCGAATCCCCCAAGTTCTCCTACTCCCCCAAGCTCCCCTACTCCCCCAAGCTCTCCTACTCCCCCAAGCTCTCCTACTCCCCCAAGCACTGCTACTCACCCAAGCTCTCTTACTCCCCCAAGCTCTCTTACTCCCCCAACCTCTCCTACTCGTCCAAGCTCTCCTTGTCCCCAAGCTCTCTAACTCCCCCAAGCCCTCCTACTCTGACAATTTCTCCTCCACCTCCAAGCTCACTTACACCCCCAAGCTCTCTTACTCCCCCAAACTCTCTTACTACCCCAAGCTCTCTTACTCCCCCAAGCTCTCTTACTCCCCCAAGCTCTCTTTCTCCACCAAGCTCTCTTACTCCCCCAAGCTCTCTTACTCCCCCAAGCTCTCCTACTCTGCCAAGTTCTCCTTCTCCCTCAAGCTCTCCTACACCCGCAAGCGCTCGTACTCCCCAAAGCTCACCTATTCCCACATTCTCACCTGTTCCCCAAGCTCTCCTACTCCCCCAAGCTATCTTACTCCCTCAAGCTCTCTTACTCCCCCAAGCTCTCTTCCTCTTCCAAGCTCTCCTACTCGCCCAAGCTCTCCTACTCCCCCAAGCTCCCCTACGCCCCCAAGCTCTCCTACTCCCCAAGCTCTCTTATACCCGCAAGCTCTCTTACTCCCACTAGCTCTCTTACTCCCCCAAGCTCTCTTACTCCCCAAGCTCTCTTACTCCCCCAAGCTCTCCTAATCTGCCAAATTCTCCTACTCCCCCATGATCCGCGACTCCCCCAAGCTCTACTACTCCCCCAAACTCTCCTAATCCCCCAAGCTTTCCTACTCCCCCAAAATCTCCAACTCCCCCAAGCACTCCTACTCCCCCAAGCTCTCATAATCCCCCAAGCTCTCTTACTCCCCCAAGCTTTCTTCCTCCCCCAAGCTCTCTTACTCCTCCAAGCTCTCCTACTCGACCAAGCTCTCCCACTCCCACAAGCTCTACTACTCCCCCAAGCTCGCCTACTTCCCCAAGCTCTCATACACCACAAGCTCTCCTACTCCCCCAAGCTCTCCTACTCCCCCAAGCTCTCCTACTCACATAAGCTCTCCAACTCCCCCGAGCTCTCCTAATCTCGCAAGCTCTCCTACTCCCCCAAGATCTCCGACTCCCCCAAGCTCTCCTACTCTCCCAACCTCTCCTACTCCCCCAAGCTCTCCTACTCCCCCAAACTCTCCTACTCCCCCAAGCTCTCCTACTCCCCCAAGCAGTGCAACTCCCACAAGCTCTCCTACTCCCCAAAGCTCTCCTACTCCCCCAAGCTCTCCTACTCCCCCAAGCTCTCCTACTCCCCCAAGCTCTACTACTCCCGCAAACTCTCCTACTCCCCCAAGATCTCCTACTCCCCCAAGCTCTCCTACTCTCCCAAGCTCTCCTACTCCCCCAAGCTCTCCTACTCCCCCAAGCTCTCCTACTCCCCCAAGCTCTCCTACTCCCCCAAGCGCTCCAACTCCACCAAGCTCTCCTACTCCACCAAGCTCTCCCACTCCCCCAAGCTGTCTTACTCCCCCAAGCTCTCTTACTCCCCAAGCTCTCTTACTCCCCCAAGCTCTCCTACTCTGCCAAGTTCTCCTACTCCCCAAGCTCCGCGACTCCCCCAAGCTCTCCTACTCACCCATACTCTCCTAATCCCCCAAGCTCTGCTACTCCCCCAAAATCTCCTACTCCCCCAAGCTCTCCTACTCCCCCAAGCTCTCCTAATCCCCCAGCTCTCTTACTCCCCCAAGCTAACTTCCTCCCCCAAGCTCTCTTACTCCCCCAAGCTCTCCTACTCGGCCAAGCTCTCCCACTCCCACAAGCTCTACTACTCATCCAAGCTCGCCTACTTTCCCAAGCTCTCATACACCACAAGTTCTCACACTCCCCCAAGCTCTCATACGCCCCCAAGCTCTCATACGCCCCCAAGCTCTCCTAACCTCCCAAGCGCTCCTACTCCCCCAATCTCTCCGAATCCCCCAAGCTCTCCTACTGCCCTAAGTTCTCCTACTCCGCCAAGCTCTCCTAATCTCCCAAGCTCTCCTGCTCCCACAAGCTCTCCTATTCCCCTAGCTCTCCTAGTCCCGCAAGCTCACCTACTCCCCCAAGATCTCCTACTCCCCCATGCTCTCCTACTCTCCCAAGCTCTCCTACTCCCCCAAGCTCTCCTCCTCCCCCAAACTGTCCTACTCCCACAAGCTCTGCTACTCCCCAAAGCTCTCCGACTCTCCCAAGCTCTCCTACTCCCCCAAGCTCTCCTACTCCCCCAAGCTCTCCTACTCCCCCAAGCTCTCCTACTCCCCCAAGCTCTCCTACTCCCCCAAACTCTCCTAATCCCCCAAGATCTCCTACTCCTCCAAGCTCTCCTACTCTCCCAAGCTCTCCTACTCCCCCAAGCTCTCCAACTCCCCCAAGCTCTCCTACTCCCCCAAGCTCTCCTACTCCCCCAAGCGCTCCTACTCCCCCAAGCTCTCCTACTCCCCCAAGCTCTCCCACTCCCCCAAGCTCTCTTACTCCCCCAAGCTCTCTTACTCCCCAAGCTCTCTTACTCCAGCAAGCTCTCCTAATCCCCCAAGCTCTCCTCCTCCCCCAAGCTCTCCTACTCCCACAAGCTCCCGTAATCCCCAAAGCTCTCCTACTCTCCAAAGCTCTCCTACTCACCCAAGCTCTCTTACTCCCCCAAGGTCTCCTACTCTGCCAATTTCTCCTTCTCCCTCAAGCTCTCCTGCACCCGCAAGCGCTCGTACTCCCCCAAGCTCACCTATTCCCACACGCTCACCTGTTCCCCAAGCTCTCCTACTCCCCCAAGCTATATTACTCCCCCAAGCTCTCCTACTCCCCAAGCTCTCTTACACCAGCAAGATCTCTTACTCCCCCAAGCTCTCTTATTCCTTCAAGCTCTCTTACTCCCCCAAGCTCTCTTACTCCCCAAGCACTCTTCCTCCCCCAAGCTCTCCTACTCCCCCAAGTTTTCCTGCTCCCCCAAGCTCTGCTACTCCCCCAAACTCTCCTACTCCCCGAAGATCTCCTACTCCACCAAGCTCTTCTACTCTCCCAAGCTCTCCTACTCCCCCAAGCTCTCCTACTCCCCCAAGCGCTCCTACTCCCCCAAGCTCTCCTACTCCCCCAAGCTCTCCCACTCTCCCAAGCTCTCTTACTCCCCCAAGCTCTCTTACTCCCCAAGCTCTCTTACTCCACCAAGCTCTCTCACTCCACCAAGCTCTCCTACTCGCCCAAGCTCTCGTACTCCCCCAAGATCTCCTACTCTCCAGAGCACTCCTACTGCCCCAAGCTCTCTGTCTCCCCCAAGCTCTCCTAAACCACAAAGCGCTCCTACTCCCCCAAGCTCTCCTACTCCCCCAAGCTCTACCACTCCCCCAAGCTCTCTTACTCTCCAAAGCTCTCTTACTTCCCAAGCTCTCTTACTCCCCCAAGTTCTCTTACACCCCAAGCTCTCTTACTCTCCCAAGCTCTCCTACTGTGCCAAGTTCTCCTACTCCCCCAAGCTCCCCGAATCCCCCAAGTTCTCCTACTCCCCCAAGCTCCCCTACTCCCCCAAGCTCTCCTACTCCCCCAAGCTCTCCTACTCCCCCAAGCACTGCTACTCACCCAAGCTCTCTTACTCCCCCAAGCTCTCTTACTCCCCCAACCTCTCCTACTCGTCCAAGCTCTCCTTGTCCCCAAGCTCTCTAACTCCCCCAAGCCCTCCTACTCTGACAATTTCTCCTCCACCTCCAAGCTCACTTACACCCCCAAGCTCTCTTACTCCCCCAAACTCTCTTACTACCCCAAGCTCTCTTACTCCCCCAAGCTCTCTTACTCCCCCAAGCTCTCTTTCTCCACCAAGCTCTCTTACTCCCCCAAGCTCTCTTACTCCCCCAAGCTCTCCTACTCTGCCAAGTTCTCCTTCTCCCTCAAGCTCTCCTACACCCGCAAGCGCTCGTACTCCCCAAAGCTCACCTATTCCCACATTCTCACCTGTTCCCCAAGCTCTCCTACTCCCCCAAGCTATCTTACTCCCTCAAGCTCTCTTACTCCCCCAAGCTCTCTTCCTCTTCCAAGCTCTCCTACTCGCCCTAGCTCTCCTACTCCCCCAAGCTCCCCTACGCCCCCAAGCTCTCCTACTCCCCAAGCTCTCTTATACCCGCAAGCTCTCTTACTCCCACTAGCTCTCTTACTCCTTCAAGCTCTCTTACTCCCCCAAGCTCTCTTACTCCCCAAGCTCTCTTCCTCCCCCAAGCTCTCCTACTCTGCCAAGTTCTCCTACTCCTCCAAGTTCCGCGACTCCCGCAAGCTCTCCTACTCCCCCAAGCTCTCCTACTCCCACAATCTCTCTTACTCCCCCAAGCTCTCTTTCTCCCCCTAGCTTTCTTCCTCCCCCAAGTTTTCTTACTCCCCCAAGCTCTCCTACTCGCCCTAGCTCTCCCACTCCCACAAGCTCTACTACTCCCCCAAGCACGCATACTTCCCCAAGCTCTCATACACCCCAAGCTCTCATACGCCCCCAAGCTCTCCAACCCTCCCAAGCTCTCCTACTCTCCCAAGCTCTCCGAATCCCCCAAACTCTCCTACTCCCCCAAGCTCTCCAACTCCCCCAAGCTCTCCTACTCTCCCAAGCTCTCCTACTCCCCCAAGCTCTCCTACTCCCCCAAGCTCCCCTAATCGCCCAAGCTCTCCTACTCCCCCAGGATCTCCTACTACCCTAAGTTCTCCTACTCCCCCAAGCTCTCCTACTCCCCCAAGCTCTCCTACTCCCCCAATCTCTCCTACTCCCCCAAGCTCTCCTACTCCCACAAGCTCTCCTACTCCCCAATGCTCTCCTACTCTCCCAAGCTTTCCTACGCCCCCAAGCTTTCCTACTCCCCAATCTCTCCTACTCCCCCAAGCGCTCCTACTCCCCCAAACTCTCCTATTCCCCAAGATCTCCTACTTCCCCAAGCTCTCCTACTCCCCCAAGCTCTCTTACTCCCCCAAGCTCTCTTTCTCCCCCAAGCTTTCTTCCTCCCCCAAGTTCTCTTACTCCCCCAAGCTCTCCTACTGGCCCAAGCTCTCCCACTCCGACAAGCTCTACTACTCCCCCAAGCTCGCCTACTTCCCCAAGCTCTCATACACCCCAAGCTCTCATACGCCCCCAAGCTCTCCTACCCTCCCAAGCTCTCCTACTCTCCCAAGCTCTCCGAATCCCCCAAGCTCTCCTACTCCCCCAGGCTCTCCTACTCCCCCAAGCTCTCCTCCTCCCCTAAGCTCTTCTACTGCCCCAAGTTCTCCTGCTTCGCCAAGCTCTCCTACTCTCCCAAGCTCGCCTACTCCCCCAAGCTCTCCTACTCCCCCAAGCTCTCCTAATCCCCCAAGCTCTCCTACTCCCCCAAGATCTCCTACTACCCCAAGCTCTCCTACTCCCCCAAGCTCTCCTACTCCCCCAAGCTCTCCTACTCCCCCAATCTCTCCTACTCCCCCAAGCTCCCCTGCTCCCCCAAGTTCTCCTACTCCGCCAAGCTCTCCTACTAACCCAAGCTCTCCTACTCCCCCAAGCTCTCCTGTTCCCCCAAGCTTTCCTACTCCCCCAAGCTCTCCTACTCCCACAAGCTCTCCGACTCCCCAAAACTCCCCTACTCTCCCAAGCTCTCCTACCCCCCAAGCTCTCCTACTCCCCCAAGCTCTCCTACTCCCCCAAGCTCTCCTCCTCCCCCAAGCGCTCCTACTCCCCCAAGCTCTCCTACTACCCCAAGCTCTCCCACTCCCCCAAGCTCTCTTACTCCCCCAAGCTCTCTTACACCCCAAGCTCTCTTACTCCACCAAGCTCTCTTACTCCCCCAAGCTCTCTTACTCCCCCAAGTTCTCTAACTCCCTCAAGACCTCCTACTCTGCCAATTTCTCCTACTCCTCCAAGCTCACTTACACCCCCAAGCTCTCTTACTCCCCCAAACTCTCTATCTACCCCAAGCTCTATTACTCCCCCAAGCTCTCTTACTCCCCCAAGCTCTCTTTCTCCACCAAGCTCTCTTACTCCCCCAAGCTCTCCTACTCTGCCACGTTCTCCTTCTCCCTCAAGCTCTCCTACACCCGCAAGCGCTCGTACTCCCCCAAGCTCACCTATTCCCACATGCTCACCTGTATCCCAAGCTCTCCTACTCCCCCAAGCTATCTTACTCCTCCAAGCTCTCTTACTCCCCCAATCTCTCTTACACCCGCAAGCTCTCTTACTCCCCCAAGCTCTCTTACTCCTTCAAGCTATCTTACTCCTCCAAGCTCTCTTACTCCCGAAGCTCTCTTCCTCCCCCAAGCTCTCCTACTCTGCCAAGTTCTCTTCCTCCCCCAAGCTCTCCTACTCACCCAAGCTCTCCTACTCCCCCAAGCTCCCCTACTCCCCCAAGCTCTCCTACTCCCCAAGCTCTCTTACACCCGCAAGCTCTCTTACTCCCCCAAGCTCTCTTACTCCTTCAAGCTCTCTTACTCCCTACAAGCTCTCTTACTCCCCAAGCTCTCTTCCTCCCCCAAGCTCTCCTACTCTGCCAAGTTCTACTACTCCCCCAAGCTCCGCGACTCCCCAAGCTCCTCTGCTACCCCAAGTTCTCCTACTCCCCCAAGCTCTCCTACTCCCCCAAGCTCTCCCACTCCCACAATCTCTACTACTCCCCCAAGCACGCATACTTCCCCAAGCTCTCATACACCCCAAGCTCTCATCCGCCCCAAGCTCTTATACCCTCCCAAGCTCTCCTACTCTCCCAAGCTCTCCGAATCCCCCAATCACTCCTACTCCCCCAGGCTCACCTACTCCCCCAAGCTCTCCTCCTCCCCTAAGCTCTCCTACTGCCCCAAGTTCTCCTGCTCCGCCAAGCTCTCCTACTCTCCCAAGCTCTCCTACCCCCCAAGCTCTCCTACTCCCCCAAGCTCTCCTACTCCCCCAAGCTCTCCTCCTCCCCCAAGCGCTCCTACTCCCCCAAGCTCTCCTACTACCCCAAGCTCTCCCACTCCCCCAAGCTCTCTTACTCCCCCAAGCTCTCTTACACCACAAGCTCTCTTACTCCACCAAGCTCTCTTACTCCCCCAAGCTCTCTTACTCCCCCAAGTTCTCTAACTCCCTCAAGACCTCCTACTCTGCCAATTTCTCCTACTCCTCCAAGCTCACTTACACCCCCAAGCTCTCTTACTCCCCCAAACTCTCTTACTACCCCAAGCTCTATTACTCCCCCAAGCTCTCTTACTCCCCCAAGCTCTCTTTCTCCACCAAGCTCTCTTACTCCCCCAAGCTCTCCTGCTCTGCCACGTTCTCCTTCTCCCTCAAGCTCTCCTACACCCGCAAGCGCTCGTACTCCCCCAAGCTCACCTATTCCCACATGCTCACCTGTATCCCAAGCTCTCCTACTGCCCCAAGTTCTCCTGCTCCGCCAAGCTCTCCTACTCTCCCAAGCTCGCCTACTCCCCCAAGCTCTCTTACTCCCCCAAGCTCTCCGACTCTGCCAAGTTCTCCTTCTCCCTCAAGCTCTCCTGCACCCGCAAGCGCTTGTACTCCTCCAAGCTCACCTATTCCCACATGCTTACCTGCTCCCCAAGCTCTCCTACTCCCCCAAGCTATCTTACTCCCCCAAGCTCTCTTACTCCCCCAAGCTCTCTTCCTCCCCCAAGCTCTCCTACTCACCCAAGCTCTCCTACTCCCCCAAGCTCCCCTACTCCCCCAAGCTCTCCTACTCCCCAAGCTCTCTTACACCCGCAAGCTCTCTTACTCCCCCAAGCTCTCTTACTCCTTCAAGCTCTCTTACTCCCCCAAGCTCTCTTACTCCCCAAGCTTTCTTCCTCCCCCAAGCTCTCCTACTCTGCCAAGTTCTCCTACTCCCCCAAGCTCCGCGACTCCCCAAGCTCTCCTGCTACCCCAAGTTCTCCTACTCCCCCAAGCTCTCCTACTCCCCCAAGCTCTCCTACTCCCCCAATCTCTCCTACTCCCCCAAGCGCTCCTACTCCCCCAAACTCTCCTACTCCCCCAAGATCTCCTACTCCCCCAAGCTCTCCTTCTCCCCCAAGCTCTCTTACTCCCCCAAGCTCTCTATCTCCCCCAAGCTTTCTTCCTCCCCCAAGTTCTCTTACTCCCCCAAGCTCTCCTAATCGCCCAAGCTCTCCCACTCCCACAAGCTCTACTACTCCCCCAAGCTCGCCTACTTCCCCAAGCTCTCATACACCCCAAGCTCTCATACGCCCCCAAGCTCTTATACCCTCCCAAGCTCTCCTACTCTCCCAAGCTCTCCGAATCCCCCAATCTCTCCTACTCCCCCAGGCTCACCTACTCCCCCAAGCTCTCCTCCTCCCCGAAGCTCTCCTACTGCCCCAAGTTCTCCTGCTCCGCCAAGCTCTCCTACTCTCCCAAGCTCGCCTACTCCCCCAAGCTCTCTTACTCCCCCAAGCTCTCCTACTCTGCCAAGTTCTCCTTCTCCCTCAAGCTCTCCTACACCCGCAAGCGCTTGTACTCCCCCAAGCTCATCTATTCCCACATGCTCACCTGTTCCCCAAGCTCTCCTACTCCCCCAAGCTATCTTACTCCCCCAAGCTCTCTTACTCCCCCAAGCTCTCTTCCTCCCCCAAGCTCTCCTACTCACCCAAGCTCTCCTACTCCCCCAAGCTTCCCTTCTCCCCCAAGCTCTGCTACTCCCCAAGCTCTCTTACACCCGCAAGCTCTCTTACTCCCCCAAGCTCTCTTAATCCTTCAAGCTCTCTTACTACCCCAAGCTCTCTTATTCCCCAAGCTCTCTTCCTCCCCCAAGCGCTCCTACTCTGCCAAGTTCTCCTACTCCCCCAATCTCCGCGACTCCCCCAAGCTCTCCTACTCCCCCAAGCTCTCCTACTCCCACAAGCTCTCTTACTCCCCCAAGCTCTCTTTCTCCCCCTAGCTTTCTTCCTCCCCCAAGTTCTCTTACTCCCCAAGCTCTCTTACGCCCCCAAGCTCTCCTACTCCCCCAAGCTCTCCTACTCCCCCAAGCTCTCCTACACCCCAAGCTCTCCTACTACCCCAAACTCTCCTTATCCCCCAAGATCCCCTACTCCTCCAAGCTCTCCTACTCTCCCAAGCTCTCCTACTCATCCAAGCTCTCCTACTCCCCCAAGCTTTCCTACTCCCCCAAGCTCTCCTACTCCCCCAAGCGCTCCTACTCCCCCAAGCTCTCCTACTCCCCCAAGCTCACCCACTCCCACAAGCTCTCTTACTCCCCCAAGCTCTCTTACTCCCCAAGCTCTCTTACTCCACCAAGCTCTCCTAATCCCCCAAGCTCTCCTCCTCCCTCAAGCTCTCCTACTCCCACAAGCTCCCGTAATCCCCAAACCACTCCTACTCTCCAAAGCTCTCCTACTCCCCCAAGCTCTCTTACTCCCCCAAGCTCTCCTACTCTGCCAAGTTCTCCTTCTCCCTCAAGCTCTCCTGCACCCGCAAGCGCTCGTACTCCCCCAAGCTCACCTATTCCCACAAGCTCACCTGTTCCCCAAGCTCTCCTACTCCCCCAAGCTATCATACTCCCCCAAGCTTTCTTACTCCCCCAAGCTCTCTTCCTCCCCCAAGCTCTCCTACTCGCCCAAGCCCTCCTACTCCACCAAGCTCCCCTTCTCCCCCAAGCTCTCCTACTCCCCAAGCTCTCTTACACCAGCAAGATCTCGTACTCCCCCAAGCTCTCTTATTCCTTCAAGCTCTCTTACTCCCCCAAGCTCTCTTACTCCCCAAGCACTCTTCCTCCCCCAAGCTCTCCTACTCCCCCAAGTTTTTCTGCTCCCCCAAGCTCTGCTACTCCCCCAAACTCTCCTACTCCCCGAAGATCTCCTACTCCCCCAAGCTCTTCTACTCTCCCAAGCTCTCCTACTCCCCCTAGCTCTCCTACTCCCCCAAGCGCTCCTACTCCCCCAAGCTCTCCTACTCCCCCAAGCTCTCCTACTCCCCGAAGATCTCCTACTCCCCCAAGCGCTCCTACTCCCCCAAGCTCTTCTACTCTCCCAAGCTCTCCTACTCCCCCAAGCTATCTTACTCCCCCAAGCTCTCTTACTCCCCCAAGCTCTCTTCCTCCCCCAAGCTCTCCTACTCGCCCAAGCTCTCCTACTCCCCCAAGCTCCCCTACTCCCCCAAGCTCTCCTACACCCCAAGCTCTCTTACACCCGCAAGCACTCTTACTCCCCCAAGCTCTCTTACTCCTTCAAGCTCTCTTACTCCCCCAAGCTCTCTTACTTCCCAAGCTCTCTTCCTCCCCGAAGCTCTCCTACTCTGCCAAGTTCTCCTACTCCCCCAAGCTCCGCGACTCCCCCAAGCTCTCCTACTCCCCCAAGCTCTCCTACTCCCACAAGCTCTCTTACTCCCCCAAGCTCTCTTTCTCCCCCTAGCTTTCTTCCTCCCCCAAGTTCTCTTACTCCCCCAAGCTCTCCTACTCGCCCAAGCTCTCCCACTCCCACAATCTCTACTACTCCCCCAAGCACGCATACTTCCCCAAGCTCTCATACACCCCAAGCTCTGATACGCCCCCAAGCTCTCCAACCCTCCCAATCTCTCCTACTCTCCCAAGCTCACCGAATCCCCCAAACTCTCCTACTCCCCCAAGCTCTCCGACTCCCCCAAGCTCTCCTAATCCCCCAAGCTCTCCTACTCCCCCAAGATCTCCTACTACCCCAAGTTCTCCTACTCCCCCAAGCTCTCCTACTCCCCCAAGCTCTCCTACTCCCCCAATCTCTCCTACTCCCCCAAGCTCTCCTACTCCCACAAGCTCTCCTACTCCCCAAAGCTCTCCTACTCTCCCAAGCTTTGCTACTCCCCCAAGCTCTCCTACTCCCCCAAGCTCTCCTACTCTCCCAAGCTCTCCTACTCCCCCAAGCTCTCCTACTCCCCCAAGCTCTCCTAATCCCCCAAGCTCTCCTACTCCCCCAAAATCTCCTACTACCCCAAGTTCTCCTACTCCCCCAAGCTCTCCTACTCCCCCAAGCTCTCCTACTCCCCAAGCTCTCCTACTCCCCCAAGCGCTCCTACTCCCCCAAACTCTCCTACTCCCCCAAGATCTCCTACTCCCCCAAGCTCTCCTACTCCCCCAAGCTCTCTTACTCCCCCAAGCTCTCTTTCTCCCCCAAGCTTTCTTCCTCCCCCAAGTTCTCTTACTCCCCCAAGCTCTCCTAATCGCCCAAGCTCTCCCACTCCCACAAGCTCTACTACTCCCCCAAGCTCGCCTACTTCCCCAAGCTCTCATACACCCCAAGCTCTCATACGCCCCCAAGCTCTTATACCCTCCCAATCTCTCCTACTCTCCCAAGCTCTCCGAATCCCCCAATCTCTCCTACTCCCCCAGGCTCTCCTACTCCCCCAAGCTCTCCTCCTCCCCTAAGCTCTCCTACTGCCCCAAGTTCTCCTGCTCCGCCAAGCTCTCCAACTCTCCCAAGCTCGCCTACTCCCCCAAGCTCTCCTACTCCCCCAAGCTCTCTTACTCCCCCAAGCTCTCTTACTCCCCCAAGCTCTCCTACTCAGCCAAGTTCTCCTTCTCCCTCAAGCTCTCCTACACCTGCAAGCGCTTGTACTCCCCCAAGCTCCCCTATTCCCACATGCTCACCTGTTCCCCAAGCTCTTCTACTCCCCCAAGCTATCTTACTCCCCCAAGCTCTCTTACTCCCCCAAGCTCTCTTCCTCCCCCAAGCTCTCCGACTCGCCCAAGCTCTCCTACTCCCCCAAGCTCCCCTACTCCCCCAAGCTCTCCTACTCCCCAAGCTCTCTTACACCCGCAAGCTCTCTTACTCCCCCAAGCTCTCTTACTCCTTCAAGCTCTCTTACTTCCCCAAGCTCTCATAGACCCCAAGCTCTCATACGCCCCCAAGCTCTCCAACCCTCCCAAGTTCTCCTACTCCCCCAAGCTCCGCGACTCCCCCAAGCTCTCCTACTCCCCCAAGCTCTCCTACTCCCACAAGCTCTCTTACTCCCCCAAGCTCTCTTTCTCCCCCTAGCTTTCTTCATCCCCCAAGTTCTCTTACTCCCCCAAGCTCTCCTACACGCCCAAGCTCTCCCACTCCCACAATCTCTACTACTCCCCCAAGCACGCATACTTCCCCAAGCTCTCATACATCCCAAGCTCTCCGAATCCCCCAAACTCTCCTACTCCCCCAAGCTCTCCTACTCTCCCAAGCTCTCCTACTCCCCCAAGCTCTCCTACTCCCCCAAACTCTCCTACTCCCCCAATCTCTCCTACTACCCAAGCTCTCCTACTCCCACAAGCTCTCCTACTCCCCAAAGCTCTCCTACTCTCCCAAGCTTTCCGACTCCTCCAAGCTCTCCTTCTCCCCCAAGCTCTCCTACTCTCCCAATCTCTCCTACTCCCCCAAGCTCTCCTACTCCCCCAAGCTCTCCTAATCCCCCAAGCTCTCCTACTCCCCCAAGATCTCCTATTACCCCAAATTCTCCTACTCCCCCAAGATCTCCTACTACCCCAAGCTCTCCTACTCCCCAATCTCTCCTACTCCCCCAATCTCTCCTACTCCCCCAAGCTCTCCTACTCCCACAAGCTCTCCTACTCCCCAAGCTCTCCTACTCCCCCAAGCGCTCCTACTCCCCCAAGCTCTCCTACTCCCACAAGCTCTCCGACTCCCCAAAACTCCCCTACTCTCCCAAGCTCTCCTACTCCCCCAAGCTCTCCCACTCCCTTAAGCTCTCTTACTCCCCCAAGCTCTCTTACTCCACCAAGCTCTCTTACTCCAGCAAGCACTCTTACTCCCCCAAGCTCTCTTACTCCCCCAAGCTCTCTAACTCCCTCAAGCCCTCCTATTCTGCCAATTCCTCCTACTCCTCCAAGCTCACTTACTTCCCCAAGCTCTCTTACTCCCCCAAACTCTCTTACTACCTCAAGCTCTCTTACTCCCCCAAGCTCTCTTACTCCCCCAAGCTCTCTTTCTCCACCAAGTTCTCCTACTCCCCCAAGCTCTCCTACTCCCCCAAGCTCTCCTACTCCCCCAATCTCTCCTACTCCCCCAAGCGCTCCTACTCCCCCAAACTCTCCTACTCCCCCAAGATCTCCTACTCCCCCAAGCTCTCCTTCTCCCCCAAGCTCTCTTACTCCCCCAAGCTCTCTATCTCCCCCAAGCTTTCTTCCTCCCCCAAGTTCTCTTACTCCCCCAAGCTCTCCTAATCGCCCAAGCTCTCCCACTCCCACAAGCTCTACTACTCCCCCAAGCTCGCCTACTTCCCCAAGCTCTCATACACCCCAAGCTCTCATACGCCCCCAAGCTCTTATACCCTCCCAAGCTCTCCTACTCTCCCAAGCTCTCCGAATCCCCCAATCTCTCCTACTCCCCCAGGCTCACCTACTCCCCCAAGCTCTCCTCCTCCCCGAAGCTCTCCTACTGCCCCAAGTTCTCCTGCTCCGCCAAGCTCTCCTACTCTCCCAAGCTCGCCTACTCCCCCAAGCTCTCTTACTCCCCCAAGCTCTCCTACTCTGCCAAGTTCTCCTTCTCCCTCAAGCTCTCCTACACCCGCAAGCGCTTGTACTCCCCCAAGCTCATCTATTCCCACATGCTCACCTGTTCCCCAAGCTCTCCTACTCCCCCAAGCTATCTTACTCCCCCAAGCTCTCTTACTCCCCCAAGCTCTCTTCCTCCCCCAAGCTCTCCTACTCACCCAAGCTCTCCTACTCCCCCAAGCTTCCCTTCTCCCCCAAGCTCTCCTACTCCCCAAGCTCTCTTACACCCGCAAGCTCTCTTACTCCCCCAAGCTCTCTTAATCCTTCAAGCTCTCTTACTACCCCAAGCTCTCTTATTCCCCAAGCTCTCTTCCTCCCCCAAGCGCTCCTACTCTGCCAAGTTCTCCTACTCCCCCAATCTCCGCGACTCCCCCAAGCTCTCCTACTCCCCCAAGCTCTCCTACTCCCACAAGCTCTCTTACTCCCCCAAGCTCTCTTTCTCCCCCTAGCTTTCTTCCTCCCCCAAGTTCTCTTACTCCCCAAGCTCTCTTACGCCCCCAAGCTCTCCTACTCCCCCAAGCTCTCCTACTCCCCCAAGCTCTCCTACACCCCAAGCTCTCCTACTACCCCAAACTCTCCTTATCCCCCAAGATCCCCTACTCCTCCAAGCTCTCCTACTCTCCCAAGCTCTCCTACTCATCCAAGCTCTCCTACTCCCCCAAGCTTTCCTACTCCCCCAAGCTCTCCTACTCCCCCAAGCGCTCCTACTCCCCCAAGCTCTCCTACTCCCCCAAGCTCACCCACTCCCACAAGCTCTCTTACTCCCCCAAGCTCTCTTACTCCCCAAGCTCTCTTACTCCACCAAGCTCTCCTAATCCCCCAAGCTCTCCTCCTCCCTCAAGCTCCCCTACTCCCACAAGCTCCCGTAATCCCCAAACCACTCCTACTCTCCAAAGCTCTCCTACTCCCCCAAGCTCTCTTACTCCCCCAAGCTCTCCTACTCTGCCAAGTTCTCCTTCTCCCTCAAGCTCTCCTGCACCCGCAAGCGCTCGTACTCCCCCAAGCTCACCTATTCCCACAAGCTCACCTGTTCCCCAAGCTCTCCTACTCCCCCAAGCTATCATACTCCCCCAAGCTTTCTTACTCCCCCAAGCTCTCTTCCTCCCCCAAGCTCTCCTACTCGCCCAAGCCCTCCTACTCCACCAAGCTCCCCTTCTCCCCCAAGCTCTCCTACTCCCCAAGCTCTCTTACACCAGCAAGATCTCGTACTCCCCCAAGCTCTCTTATTCCTTCAAGCTCTCTTACTCCCCCAAGCTCTCTTACTCCCCAAGCACTCTTCCTCCCCCAAGCTCTCCTACTCCCCCAAGTTTTTCTGCTCCCCCAAGCTCTGCTACTCCCCCAAACTCTCCTACTCCCCGAAGATCTCCTACTCCCCCAAGCTCTTCTACTCTCCCAAGCTCTCCTACTCCCCCTAGCTCTCCTACTCCCCCAAGCGCTCCTACTCCCCCAAGCTCTCCTACTCCCCCAAGCTCTCCTACTCCCCGAAGATCTCCTACTCCCCCAAGCGCTCCTACTCCCCCAAGCTCTTCTACTCTCCCAAGCTCTCCTACTCCCCCAAGCTATCTTACTCCCCCCAGCTCTCTTACTCCCCCAAGCTCTCTTCCTCCCCCAAGCTCTCCTACTCGCCCAAGCTCTCCTACTCCCCCAAGCTCCCCTACTCCCCCAAGCTCTCCTACACCCCAAGCTCTCTTACACCCGCAAGCACTCTTACTCCCCCAAGCTCTCTTACTCCTTCAAGCTCTCTTACTCCCCCAAGCTCTCTTACTTCCCAAGCTCTCTTCCTCCCCGAAGCTCTCCTACTCTGCCAAGTTCTCCTACTCCCCCAAGCTCCGCGACTCCCCCAAGCTCTCCTACTCCCCCAAGCTCTCCTACTCCCACAAGCTCTCTTACTCCCCCAAGCTCTCTTTCTCCCCCTAGCTTTCTTCCTCCCCCAAGTTCTCTTACTCCCCCAAGCTCTCCTACTTGCCCAAGCTCTCCCACTCCCACAATCTCTACTACTCCCCCAAGCACGCATACTTCCCCAAGCTCTCATACACCCCAAGCTCTGATACGCCCCAAGCTCTCCAACCCTCCCAATCTCTCCTACTCTCCCAAGCTCTCCGAATCCCCCAAACTCTCCTACTCCCCCAAGCTCTCCGACTCCCCCAAGCTCTCCTAATCCCCCAAGCTCTCCTACTCCCCCAAGATCTCCTACTACCCCAAGTTCTCCTACTCCCCCAAGCTCTCCTACTCCCCCAAGCTCTCCTACTCCCCAATCTCTCCTACTCCCCCAAGCTCTCCTACTCCCACAAGCTCTCCTACTCCCCAAAGCTCTCCTACTCTCCCAAGCTTTGCTACTCCCCCAAGCTCTCCTACTCCCCCAAGCTCTCCTACTCTCCCAAGCTCTCCTACTCCCCCAAGCTCTCCTACTCCCCCAAGCTCTCCTAATCCCCCAAGCTCTCCTACTCCCCCAAAATCTCCTACTACCCCAAGTTCTCCTACTCCCCCAAGCTCTCCTACTCCCCCAAGCTCTCCTACTCCCCAAGCTCTCCTACTCCCCCAAGCGCTCCTACTCCCCCAAACTCTCCTACTCCCCCAAGATCTCCTACTCCCCCAAGCTCTCCTACTCCCCCAAGCTCTCTTACTCCCCCAAGCTCTCTTTCTCCCCCAAGCTTTCTTCCTCCCCCAAGTTCTCTTACTCCCCCAAGCTCTCCTAATCGCCCAAGCTCTCCCACTCCCACAAGCTCTACTACTCCCCCAAGCTCGCCTACTTCCCCAAGCTCTCATACACCCCAAGCTCTCATACGCCCCCAAGCTCTTATACCCTCCCAATCTCTCCTACTCTCCCAAGCTCTCCGAATCCCCCAATCTCTCCTACTCCCCCAGGCTCTCCTACTCCCCCAGCTCTCCTCCTCCCCTAAGCTCTCCTACTGCCCCAAGTTCTCCTGCTCCGCCAAGCTCTCCAACTCTCCCAAGCTCGCCTACTCCCCCAAGCTCTCCTACTCCCCCAAGCTCTCTTACTCCCCCAAGCTCTCTTACTCCCCCAAGCTCTCCTACTCAGCCAAGTTCTCCTTCTCCCTCAAGCTCTCCTACACCTGCAAGCGCTTGTACTCCCCCAAGCTCCCCTATTCCCACATGCTCACCTGTTCCCCAAGCTCTTCTACTCCCCCAAGCTTCTACTCCCCCAAGCTATCTTACTCCCCCAAGCTCTCTTACTCCCCCAAGCTCTCTTCCTCCCCCAAGCTCTCCGACTCGCCCAAGCTCCCCTACTCCCCCAAGCTCTCCTACTCCCCAAGCTCTCTTACACCCGCAAGCTCTCTTACTCCCCCAAGCTCTCTTACTCCTTCAAGCTCTCTTACTTCCCCAAGCTCTCATGGACCCCAAGCTCTCATACGCCCCCAAGCTCTCCAACCCTCCCAAGTTCTCCTACTCCCCCAAGCTCCGCGACTCCCCCAAGCTCTCCTACTTCCCCAAGCTCTCCTACTCCCACAAGCTCTCTTACTCCCCCAAGCTCTCTTTCTCCCCCTAGCTTTCTTCATCCCCCAAGTTCTCTTACTCCCCCAAGCTCTCCAACACGCCCAGGCTCTCCCACTCCCACAATCTCTACTACTCCCCCAAGCACGCATACTTCCCCAAGCTCTCATACATCCCAAACTCTCCGAATCCCCCAAACTCTCCTACTCCCCCAAGCTCTCCTACTCTCCCAAGCTATCTTACTCCCCCAAGCTCTCTTACTCCCCCAAGCTCTCTTCCTCCCCCAAGC